>NC_136484.1:143421471-143741471 GCF_053919585.1 Euprymna scolopes | reverse complement strand
TATACTGATTATTGAATAATATACGTTTCTGATTCCGATTTAGCAAATGAGCCGATGAAGGAAAACCGGTTGAGTAATTCCCATAAAATAATGGCGAAGATCGACGACCTCATAGCCAGAAAAGATCTCGTGGTTCGCATCTTCCAGGAAACACAGCAGACGTTGGCATGGGAACCAAATTTGAACAGAGATAACAACATGGCGTTCTGTTTTGAGTAATATTATGTGTCATTGGCAGTATTTGAGCAAGAAGCATAGCTTTGAAGAATATATTCGAGTTGTTTATTTCATATTTTACAATAATTTTGTGTGTAGGGGGCATGACTAAATACGTAATGAGTATAAATTTAATGATTAATCGAATTGCCCTCTGTGACTTTTGGTGATTCTCTAAGCTCAAGGAAAATCTTAGAGGCTTCGTTCTGGGGAAATTGAGGAGATGAAGGAAGTTTTGACGAAGGTCATTGACACGCTCACACAAGAGTACTTCCATGAGGTATTCCAGAAATTGTTGGAACCGTACACCAAGTGCATTGTAGCCGGAGGAGATTACTTCCAAGGGGACTAGAGTTCCATGTGTGTACTATCAATAAAAGTACCCATATTAAAAAAGTCTGGACACTTATTGAAGACGCTATTAAATTCTATAATTATCCACCCAAGTGTAAGGTTCGAGTTCTGTTGGGGTACGATTTAACTTTTACTAATACAATTGAAAGCAAAAATATGAGTCCATGTATCCTCTCTCCAGCTATGAATTAGATAATAAGGTAGACTATGCTCAGAGACTGTACTGCTTCCTGTCCTCTTGGATTTCACTAGGCACAAGCAATACCAGTTCAATAAATAAAAATCACTTTATCGATTCCACGTGCATAAGCATCTTATAATCACCTTCGATTTCTTGTGACTTTAATTACGCTCTAGTTGGTAGTCGATATAGGAAACATTATTTTCGTTAAGGTATGCGGATAAAATCGTTGTCTACTGTTATCGCACACCTCTATCTCTATCTCTCTCTTTCTCTCTCTCTCTTTCTGTATATATATATATATATATATATATATATATATATATATATATATATAATGGAAATCGCCCCAGACAGCATGAAACCACTTGATGTAAGAATCTAAAAATACTACTTCAAATTCGAAAATTGAACACGATTAGTATTAAAATGGATTACGACTCATAAAAAAGCAATTCTTATTTGTTTGAAGCATCGCTCATAGAAAGCGAGGAATAAAAGACAATAAAGGAAAGCGGTCGACCAAGTTTCATACCCACTTTTCAAAGCCGAATCGAGTTTTCTCTCCATTGCATAATTATCATAACGATAGATTTATTTTAAACGTTCCCCCATTTTCTCCTTTCCGATAGTTTGATTTATCTTAGTCGTTCCCCCGTTTGAATTCGTTTTCCTATACAAAAATAAAACAACCCTCGATTCGGCTTTGAAAAGTGAAGGCGAAACCTGATCGGCTGACTGTACCCCTTATTTATTTTCTCTTTTTTTAAAACCTCTATTGAATGTTTTCCCTCCGTCCTTTTTACCATAGATACAAAACAATTCAGTCTTCCCTTTTTAATAGCTACATTAAAGTTTTGTACTCCCGAAATATATATATATATATATATATATATATATATATATATACACTTGTGCCCGATATTATTCATACCCCTCGGATCTTTGAGATTTCTATAAGAATATTGCTCAAACCAGAAGGTAGACAATATTAAAGGGATTTCAAACAATAAATCAAGCATAAGCATTTAATTTAAACTCAACAAATAAATAAATTATGCAAGTTTGAAACATTATACAAAGAAAAACAATAATGGCACTAGTTCAAAATTATTCATACCTCTCTTACTAATAGTCAATAGCATGCCCTTTATTCTTAATAACTGCCTGTAACCGTTTTGGATATTTATCAACAAGGTTTTTACAAGCATCAACACTGATTTTTGACCATTCATCAATGCAGTAGTTCTCCAAATCCCTCAAATTTCTAGATTTCCGCTTTTTAACCTCAGTTTTCAATATGTGCCAGAGGTTTTCGATAGGGTTCAGGTCGAGACTCTGGCTAGGCCATTCCAAAACATTAATTTGATTATCCTCAAACCATTGCTTGACTATTTTGGCAGTATGTTTTGGATCATTATCCTGTTGAAGGACCCAGTTTGGCCCTAAATGGAGCTTCTCCGCATCCTGTCTAATGTTTTTCTGGAGTATCTCCAAATATTGCTCCTTCTTCATGGTTCCATCTATCTTGACCAAACTACCTGGACCACTAGCCAAAAAGGAGCCCCAAAACATTAGGCTACCACCACCATCTTTCACCGTGGGTATGGTGTTCTTTGGGTTGTAAGCTTCTCCTTTCTTCCTCAAAACGTTAGAAGCATCCATATGGCCAAACAATTCAATTTTTGTTTCGTCAGTCGACAAAATACTTGAGAAAACGGACTCTGGAGAATTCACATGGGTCCTAGCAAACTTTAGACGTGCTGCAAGGTGTTTTCCGGTGTGCAATGGAGTCCTTCTTGGTCTTCTTCCTTTCAGACCATTTTCATGCAGAGTACTTTGCAATGTTTGCCTTGATATTTTAACGCCAGAAGACTGCAGATTTTCTAAAATGTCCTTAGTAGTGGTGGTTGGATTTGCATTAACACTTCTTACAATATTCCTGGTGGCTCTAGCAGACAGCTTCCTTTTCCTTCCTCTACCAATCAAGTTGTTTGTTGTGTGGTGGCTCTGGAATTTTTTGATGATGCTCTGTACTGTTGCTGTAGGGACCTCAAATTTCTTGGAAATTGACTTGTAACCTAAACCATCCTTATGTGAATTCACAATTTTAGTCCTAAGATCACTACTAAGCTCTTTTTTCTTCCCCATTCTAATAATTTTTATTCTTTTATTGGTTTTCAGTTGATATCATTTTAATTTCTGAAAAAATGCAAAAAACGCAATGAAATTAATCAAAGGTTGTATAAAAGCATTCAAAATAAGAATCAAACAGGAAACAAACAGTCAGAAACTCGATTAATACTGAAAAAATAAGGGGGTATGATTATTTTTGAACATTGCAGATTTTATAAATAGCTGTATATTTCTTTTATTACAAGTATCCCGAGATTTTAAAATGACGAAAATGATCAGAAAGAGGTTTATTAAGAATATGTATCAATATGGACGTAAACAATAAATTCTTACAAAGTTACACCTAATAAACTCAATTTTCAAGGGGGGGTATGAATAATATCGGGCACAAGTGTATATATATATATATAGAGAGAGAGAGAGAGAGAAAGAAAGAGAGAGAAAGAGAGAGATAAATGTGACTAAGGAAAAGAAAAAAATCAATTCTTTAAGGGTGAGACTTATCGGGATAATACAAAACTCAAGAAAATGGTATTAGAGTTTATTTAGACATAAAAATGAAAGGTAAATGAATGTATAAAAACTGTATATATATATATATATATATATATATATATATATATATATGTAGATATATATATATAGATAGATATAGATAGATAGATGGATTTATTCATTTTTTCAACAGGATACACATTTATTTTCTGGTCTTGGATAAGTGGAGACTCTTTATGCTATGGTATTTCGAAGCCTAATGCTTCTTATCAGAAGAGTGGAGAAGGTGCTAGGCAACATGATAGGGATGCGACGTCTTGCTATAGTAGCAGGAATCTCGTTACGCAACTCCCCACAATACCTTGTTAGACACTTTCTCCGTTAGTAGCCCCCCCACGTTCAAGTGGTAATATGCTTTGTTTGGAGGTGAAAGAAGAGTAAAAAGTTTTGTTTGTTAAATTTTTTCCTTAGAAATGAATTTAAAATACACATGAAAATATGATAGAAGAACTTAAAGGGTATATATATATATATATATATATATATATATATATATATATATATATATATATATATATATACTTGTTATACTTCTATGATTTTTTGTGTGTCTTTGATATTCATATTTAAAAAAAAACCCTTTTTTCTATGTATTTTTTTTAAATACAACTTTGTTTTTGTTGTGGGGGAATCACCCTCTAAATGGACTGTTCTATCCATTATATAAACCATAGACCATTTGATCCCAGGTGTGGATTAAACACCAGAGCGACCCTCGTCTGCTCGGATACGTTTACTACTCTTTTCAGTTGTAACCTTTTTATGTTGTTGTTCCAGTAATACATTGTTTAAACTCTATTCCGTTGTTCTGTTTTCTTTGTGGCTTATTGCAAGCCATAACACTGGCAACGAGGATGAGATTCAAACTCACGCGGGGAATTCCCAGCAGAAATCATGTTTGGACGGAAAATAAAATCCGTATTTGATAAACTGCTACACATAGTACACAACAGAACCTCTACAATGCCAACGAAACAGTTTAACAGCGAAGATAACGTGTATTTTAGACATTTTAGAAATAACGTTTCTTTTTGGGAACAGGGCACGATCTTACGAAGAATCGGGCATGTTACATACATCATTCAGGGCCCAAAGTTCCAACATAAGAGGCACCTGAATCAAATCAGGAAATGTTTCTACGAGGACCAAGAAGAACCACCGCAGGACGGCAGTGAAGCGATGTAAACTGTGCATGACTGTTTTGACATAGACCCTCCAAAAGGGATGTCATAACCGAGACGCTCCGGTAGAAAGAGGAAGCGCACAGACCCCTTGATGGTCTTCCCCAAAAGGAAGAAATACTGATTTTCACAACCGCGGAAATCAGCTTGGGAGGGGGGTGTTGTGGGGGGAATCACCCTGCAAATGGACTGTTCTATCCATTATATAGACCATAGACCTTTTGATGCCAGGTGTGGATTAAACACCAGAGCGACTCTCGTCTGCTCGGTGACGTTTACTACTCTTTTCAGTTGTAACCTTTTTACGTTTTTGTTCCAGTAATACATTGTTTAAACTCTGTACCATTGTTTTGTTTTATTTATTGCAAGCCATAACAGTTTTATATGGATCGTGGAATTGTATTTAACTGCAAAAGATCTAGCTAATTTACATATTCTTTTAAAAATACATTTTAATTAATTCCCTTTTAGTTTTTTCGGTTTTCTTATGAGATGATCATCTTTAGTTAACTATTCTGTGCAGATATTCTACATGATTTATGCTTGCATAATATTTGCGGTAAAAGATTATAGTAACTATATTAGTCGAGCAAGTAACTGTTCGGCGAAACAAAATGTTACTTACAGACTATTGAATAATGAAGCCATAGGTACAGCATGAAAAAAAGAAATTTTTAATTTCCTCGCCAAATATTTAATGAATTCCTTTGGAATAGTTATAATAACAATCTCCAACTATTTAGACTATCATAACATAACATTTATTAACTGTCCGCTGGAACTATTACTATTACTACTACTCTTTATTTCTAACAGCATCACACTGACTGCTTGCTAGAATTATTGATGCTATCCATTTCATTCTCACTTTAAGCGGTTTATGATATAAAAATCATTTTAAATTGAATTATTGATGCTATCTTTTCGTTTTAATCAAAGCTGCTTGTGTTACCGGGGTGTTTGTAAATATCTATTCTCTATCTAACAATTTAATGAATAAAAAGATATCGTAAAACTTGAATTTGACTTGAATATACTAGCAGAACAATATAATCCTTAAAAGGGGACTATTTACGTTCAACACCGGTATCGATTAAGTTAACCAGAAGTTTGTTTACATTTTGAAATGAACAATAGGTAGCATTTAATCGCACTATAATTTCAAATGTAAGGATGTGATTATAGTTTAATTTTAATTAACCACGTGTTTAACAAATAAAAAATTAAGCAGGATGAAGTTTTAAAATTATTATATGTTTTATTTTATGATTTAAAAATAAAAACATTGCAAAGTACAATTTTAGGTACTAATGTATTTTTGGTACCGTGCTGAAATAATAATTTTATTTTGAAAGCCATTCTTAACATGGAGAGGAGAGGGTGTTTTGTATCTATTCTGTGCTTCCACCTTACAATTGAATAAAGAACAGATATCGTAAAAACTTGAATTGTACATAAAAACACTATTTACAAATAACGTGGCACCAAAAATGCATACGGACATGACAGAGATATTGTTTTTAAAAGAGACTACCCCCTTATATTTTAAGAATATTTTTAGTTAATTACTGTTGTTTTAAAAAAGGTAAAATCGATTTTCTAAGTCTTCGTTTTTTTACCTAGCGGGCTAAGTTGTTAGTGGTTTAACTTATTTTAAAACATTTATTCAGTTCAAAAACGAGACTACAGACCGCATAATATTTTTAAAAATATTTATACTTATTTACCATTGTTTTAAAAGAGGCAAACTCGATTTTTCTACCTAGCTTGCTAAGTTGTTAGTGGTTTAAGTTATTTTAAAGTGTTTATTTAGTAAGAAAAACAAGTCAAAAAGGATTTCTCCTCCACTAAACGAGGACAGAAAAGGTGGTGTAGTCTCAAAACAGATACTAAATTTTGCTGCTAATAATAATAAGAAATAAATAAATTTGCATACAGATGAAACAAAATTTTACTCACTGGCTGTATTAAATTTAAATAGTTAAACTTAACGAAAATTACACTTAGAATTAATTACAAATTGGATGCAGCGTAACATTTAGGAAACCAGTCCATTTTTGATAGGTAGGAAAACTCTCCATTATTGAATACATATCGATTGAAAACACATTTTAGGACCGTTCTTGAAGGAGGTATTGTTTTTAAAAGAAACTGCACCCCATAATATTTTTTTCAAAAATATATTTACTTGTTTACTGTTGATTTAAAATATATAAAATCAATTATCTAAGTGTTTATTTTCTACCTAGCTTTGTAAGTTTTAATGGTTCATCTTATTTTAAAACGTTTATTTAGTTTTAAAAAAGTAGTGTCAAGTGCTACTTTAGAACAAAAAATGTTCGACATGAGAGTATCACGTCTTGGGAATCACGATAGCTGCTCAAAAATAGAAATTTACAGAAAATACTGAAGTAGATATAGTTTTAAAAATAGCCTCCCCTCCAAAAGAAAATAAATGTGTATATTTTTAAAGTAAAAATCAAACTATCAAAGTGGATACGGTTGATTGTTACGCAACTGAACGGAACGGAGTCATGAGGTCAAGACACGCAAAAACAAAATACATTTATTAAAAAAATTACTTTACTACGAAACAAAAAAACTTCTTGTATTATCTCTTCCCTATATATATATATATATATATATATATATATATATATATATATATATATATAAAATGAACCAATTTTTCCTCTCTGATTTTGACCTTAATAGGATTAAAAATCAAGACATTTCATGCAAATGTAATATGCAAAAACTGCAGCACAATATCTGATTGTGTTATAGGCATATTACCTCTACACTTCCTC
Source organism: Euprymna scolopes (assembly GCF_053919585.1). Taxonomy (NCBI): domain Eukaryota; kingdom Metazoa; phylum Mollusca; class Cephalopoda; order Sepiida; family Sepiolidae; genus Euprymna; species Euprymna scolopes. Next base: position 143,734,038 of record NC_136484.1, on the reverse strand, counting down.
GATAATCGTAGATTCCTATATTTTTCTGCTGTTAAAATCGGTTAAGATCAATGGAAGTAGTAAATTCTTTCTCTGATTAATTCCATCTTACCTCAGTCACCACTTACACCGTTGCGGGATCGTTCACAAGGGACATTTACGAATGAACGCCGGTTTCGGTTTTCTGTACTTCGTAGTTGCTTAAAAATCCTGGAATGGAATTTTACCGTGTCTTTCCGTTCTATGCTTCCCATTGGATGAAACGCACCACAGAATTAACCGATAGCGACATTCCAACAAACATTACTTCTTATACCACGCTTACGTTTACGTTGCTTAATTACCATTTTCCCCCAACATTTTTACACTAAAAAAATGATTCTTTCCATTTCTTTTTTATAAACTAAACACATAAAACATCATTTCCGTTTTATTTCGTTTTGTAGTTGCTTAAAAACACTGGAATGAAATTTTAACGTTCCTTTTCGTTCTATCCTTTCTACTAGATGAAACGAACCATGGACTTAACCGAATCGAAGGGTTATTTATGCGTTTTTTTTTTAATTTTTCGCTTTCCGGTGTGTTTTTTGTTTTTGTTTTCCTGAACACGTTCATCATTTTTTCCCCGATTTCTTTTTCAAACAAGTTTTACGTTTGTTCGCTGTTTATTTATTTATTTTTTTTTGGTTTTTCCGATTTTTTAAAGAAGTTTAACATCGTTTTTTTTTATTCATAAACAGGGTTATTACTTCGCTTATTCTTTACTTTACCCCCTTACACACACCTCCAAACACCCGGGCAACGCCGGGTACCCCCGCTAGTTGAATAATAAAACAAATATTACATTATGTGATGATAATTTTCATGTTATTCTGAGCATGTTTTATTAATATCATTTTAATATTTTGTTGTTATTAATGTTATTGATAAATATAATTTTAAAAAGTTAGGTATTTTCTTGAAAAAAGATTTTTGCCTCAACAGAAAAATATTCAGCAAAATGTTTACCCGGAAAATTATTTTACCAAAAACTATTATTATTAAACTTTAAAAAGGAAGATACTAGAATAAAAAAATATTTCATTTACACTAAATCAGATGTGCCTTATGCACTAATAAGATGTAATTGGCGTTTTGTTGCACTTTTTAAGATTTTAAATATTTATAAATTTTCTCATTTTAAAAACGATTATTATTTTTCAATGTACGTTTTTTTCTTTTAAAATCAAATAAATGTCAGATAATTTACTAAAGAATCATTTTTACAATATATATTTAAATAATTTGCCAACATTCGTAGATATAGTTGGATAATTTTGCATTTTTCTTCTAATGTTTTATATGCAATTAATTTTATTTCTTCCGTTAAAAAATTATAATCAATATAATAATCGTTTTCATAATGAGAAAATTTATAAATATTTAAAATCTTAAAAAGTGCAACAAAATTCCAATTACATTTTTATTAGTGCATGAGGCACATCTGATTGAGTGTAAATAATTTTTTTTGTTTTAATTCTAGTATCTTCCCTTTTAAAGTTTAATATTAATAGTTTTCGGCAAACTAATTTTCCGGGTAAACATTTCGTTGAATATTTTTCTGTTGAGGCAGAAATCTTTTTTAAAGAAAACATATTTATGTGCGCGCGCACACACACACACACACACACACACACACACACACACACACACATACACACACACACACACACACACACATATATATATATATATATTTGTTTAAAAATTTTACCTACCAAACTGCTTTTTCAGTTTTTGGTCTACATACATGAAACTTCATATATAGGGTATTCGAACCCATGAGATACTTTGTATTAGGGTTTTAGCCGAGAAAATTAGTGCAAAAGTGTAAAAATTAAAGGAATGGAATTTTTCAGGTTAAGTTGGAAAAATGACATTACAAATATGCATGCGTAACGTAATAGCTTATGTTCATAATTTTTATTTTTAGCCTTGCGGCAAACATGTCTTCATCGCTCAGGCATTTATGTTAAAGGCAAAAGTAAATCGTAAGCTAAACATTTTGGCTTCGATTCTCGGTGGTGGCGCACGAGTTATTTATTTTGTTTTTTAACTTTTTAAATCATTACTATATATTAGGTCCGATATTATATAATATAATAACAAATACAAAATCTGCAGTAATCAAAATATTATATTTAAGCGTACTTTACGATCGAGCAATGACGGACGGACTTCTTATATATATATATATATATATATATATATATATATATATATATATATATATATATGAATGATTTTCAGAATGTGAGAGATTGTATATAATAAAGTCCACAGCCAAACAACGTCGCAGCTCACAAGAGCCATGACAGTCAACGAACTGGAAGTTCAAAACTCGAGTTTCGCCTAACTGATGAGCCCAAATGAGGACGACCCTCGAGTCTTGGACTTCCGGTTCGTTGACTGTCATTGCTCTTGTAAGCTGCGACGTTGTTTGGCTGTGGAATTTATTATATACAATCTCTCACATTCTGAAAATCCTATTATAAGTTGCTCGTTTGGTTAACATTGCTGGATGGCGTCGTCCTTTCGAGTTAAAAACTCCTACTTGTGAGACATCGGCCTGAGTTATTGACTGGTTGGATGGCTGCGTCCCTTGTCGAGACGAAGTAGGTTCATTTCACGGTTTGCTTGATCTGTGTTGGTTAATAGAAATTCTTGTGTGTGTGGCGTTTGCTCAGTTGGTAGAGTGCTTGCCTCGCATGCAAGAGGCTCAGGTTTCGAATCCTGAGTTCGGATGTGTCTAACTGATGAGCCCAAATGAGGACGAAACTCGAGTCTTGGACTTCCGGTTCGTTGACTGTCATGGCTCTTGTGAGCTGCGACGTTGTTTGGCTGTGAAATTTATTATATATGTATATATATATATATATATATATATATATATATAACCACACTGATGAGCTGCGAAACAGTACTGTATGTGGATGAATATATATATATATATATATATATATATATATATATATATATATATATATAGTGATAGCCAGGGGTTTTATTGGGCCTATTCCACCAATTGAAGGTTTAAAACGGTAAAACAAATGCAAACTGTTAGTGGAACCATAACATTCAATCCCAAGGCGATACTCAATCGAATTAGTGTAAATTTATTTTTATTATAGCGTTTTAAATTTATTTGGAAATTCGTAATCAAGTCCAGGCAAAAATCGTGGCCTTATAACAGAAACACCGCTAGCTTGACTACCTCTTCTATGTAAAATATAATTATATTTTTTTTTTAGCCTTGACAATGCTGACTTTTTAATTTGATTTTATTTAAAACATTTAACGACCCGGAAATCAAGATGACATTTAATTTCATAAAACACTTTCCGGTTTCAGAGACTCGGAACGCACGCAAATACAATTAAACGACCAAATGATCGCAGTTCGTTCACATATCCATCTCTCTAATTATTTCAATTACTCTCATAACGTTTACTCTTCTCTGTCAAACATTGTTTTATACCACCTCTTAGGTTTGAAACAGAGTTATTATGCTAGAAGGTATACTGACACTAAAAATATCACGGTTGAGAAAAATGCCTAAAAAGATAACAATACAAAAAAAAAATGAACAGTAACCGAAACAAGAAATGTACGCGAGTTGTTGAGAATAAAATCGATTTCTAGTCACGTGCTTATCTCAATGACTCAAACGAACCAGTACTTAATTCCTACTTTTTAACATTTATAAAGCTACTTGATGAGAAATAAACAAAACAATCATTGAACAATCTAAAGATAATAAATGGGCAAGTAGTGAAAAGTTCTTATAATAAAGAACAATGTTTTAAATCTGCTCGATAATAACAACATATAATTCGCTTGCAACTTTCTCTGGTGAGCCAAATTAAATTGATGTGCGTGTAGTTTTATAGTTTTACTGAATTTATGTCAGTTACAACCTGATAATGTTTTTTTCTTCAAGCTAAAAACATTTCACTTTAATACAACAAAAGTTTGCAGATACTTGTGCTTTTTGGATTACTATATAAAAGACTCCCAGTTTCGAGTTGAGCATTCTTGGTGGTGATATCGCCTGTTTCTGTTTTAGCGTAATGCAAATCGTTTTGTAAAAAAAAACACATGGAGCACTGTGAGAGTGGCGGTTAATGTTTGCATAAAGCCTTATTAGATACCATTGTCGATGGCGCCGATCCCATAACCTGTTGGGTAGAGAAAATAACTATCAATTCGTTGATTGTCATGTCAGGGATAGATACTGATCTAGTCACACTGAAGACCTGTGATACAACGAAATAGACTCTCTCTGAATGACAATATAATTTTCGTGTTGAATTCAAGTGGCTTAAAATCCACTAGAAATGATAAAATAATGCATGAAATGATGTATATAAATACAGAAATAACGTAATGTATAAGTCTTGGTTAAAACAGGACCAAAACTAAATGCAAGGCTTGCTATCACTTTACGGTTTCTAGTCTTTCTGTGCTTTTATTTCTTGATTTGTGCCCATTCAAACCAAAAATGCCACATCACTATCACACTTAGCTGTGACGTTCGTAGATTTTGATGAGCCAGTTTGTTTCAGAAAAAAAAACGGTCTTGTACTTGATCCACAATGCCCCATGCACGAAACGAGCACATCAATAAAGATTCACATCAAAGCACGTTTTAAATCTATACAAGCACTTTACGTATTCGCTTTTAACACGCTTTCAGCTTAATTATTAAAACCATTCACAACACAAGTCTTATCTTGACTTTCACATTTTTCCTTGATATTTACAGATATTAATCTCCAAATGAAATCGGTTCTAAATTAGACCATCACTATTTTAACCAACTTTGATAATGACTAGTCAAGTGATTCTGACTCTATACTCTACACGAAAAAACATAGTAACAAACCAACAAGCAAAGTTGACCAACAATGACCTCCTAACGACGTAATTAAAAGCCACCACAACATTATGGTGGTTATAACAATAAAACTTTGGTACTAACACGTTATCTAATCATGGCAGGGACTATTTTCAATATGCACAATGGTAAAGATTAATAATCAATCGTAGGTAACTGAAAAAAACTTGTTTTCTATCTTGCATGTAGCAAATAGTTTTGGAATATTAAAATTATACATTTATTTAACAATTCAATTACAGAGTTAAATACATTTAAATACAAGCACAAACAAAACGCAAGCAATAAGCACCAGCCTTTCCACCGAAATAGCTTGTGTCTTAGCCTGGCAAATAAATTGCATGCATTGTCTTGTCTTACATTTTTAATTTACTAAATAATCAAATTGCCGCTTTCATTTATTTATTTATTGGTATTAGTAAATTTATAGTGGGTTTAGTATTTTAATGAAACGTTTACTAGCTTTGGAGTATGATTTAAATATATACACTGGTATCGTATTTTTCTTCTTTCCATTTGCAAACTCAATCATGTTCTGCTCAGCCAAAACAAAAACAAATCTTCACTCAAAACAACTAAACCAAACACCACGAATAAATATTTGAAGATATACATGATTTGAAAAATAAAACCTTTTCCCAAAATGATCGGATTCGTCATTAAATCACCTGGAATAGGTTGATACGCCGTAAAACAAATAATTCAGACAAAGCCCTATGAATAAATACTTAAATTTATAAAGAACTTGAAGCTTAAAATGTTTACCAAAATAATTGGATGCACCTTTAAATAACCCGAAATGACTTATATGCCGTAAAACAAAACAGCCAAACCAAATTACACTAATTTAAGAGATGTATGACTGAGTAACCCTACTTAGACGATTCTATCACTTAGTACACATATAGCTGACTTGAATCTTTCTTTTCTCATCTGAAGCAATTATATTTACGTGCATTTTTGCTGCATCACTAATCATAAATGTTTTTTTTCAGACTTTCTTTTAAGAATTTTTTTTTTTTTTTTTTGCAACGAGACAAAATTTTGCATATTTTTTCTTTTCTTTTGGCTGGTCTTCAAAAGTAAAGAGCTCCGATTATTTAGACATAAACATTAGCAATATTGAAATAATGGCGTCTTTTGGCAGAATAAGTCTTAAAGACTGACATTTTAAGCTTTGTGACATGAATCATGAAGTAAATCATATTTGGAAATGTTTTCTTTGTAATGATTTGTGTTGATCATATAAGCAGGATTTTTACAGGAATGGTTATTTAAAGATGCGTCCATTCAACATGTGCATATAATAATAAAAATGTTGCTTCAAACTTAATTGTGACAAAGAGAAATGTTATTAAAAACTTAAACGTGAAATCCCAATGAAAATGATATATCAAACTTAAACCTTATAGACCAAATAAAATGTTACTATAAACTTAAGCTTTACAAACCAAATAAACTCATATTTCAGACTTCAGCAATCCAAACCAATAAAAATGATATATTAAACTTAATCCTACAGACCAAAGACAATGTTATTACAAACTTGAGCGTGAAAAAACAAAGAAAATTGTATTTAAAACCTAAGCCTTGAAAATCAATTTATACTTGGAACTTCAGCTTTATAACTCAGTGAAAATTTAATTTGAAACTAAGGTTGATAATCAAATGAAAATACTGTTTCAAACTTAAGTATGACAAACCAGTCAAAATGCTATTTAAAACTTAAGCTTGATAAGCCAATGAGCATTGGGTATCTATCTTGTAACAGACTAATGAAATTTTCATTCAAAATTTAATCGTGACCGACTAATGAAAATGTATCAAACCTTATTGTTATAAATCAAAAAACGCTATTTCAAAATTACTCGTAACAAACTAGAGAAGGTGATATTTCAAACTTAAGCATAACGAATCTAACGACAGATAGAGGCTTCTATAAAGACGCTTGGAGGGATATATAATAAAATGCAGTCATCTTAAGTTCGTGTTTAACGATAAAACTTCGATTATAAACTGTAACAGACACGTCATACGACTGGCTGACAGAGAGACAGGCAGACAGAACCTCATTTATAAATCCGAAAAACTAACAAATAAAATTGACGAGGAAGAATAAAAAAGAAAAGGTTATTGTAATTCTTTGCATTTTTTTATATTATTCTGTGGCGTTCCTTTATGTTTCAATGATTTCCGAATAAAAAACTTCGTATTTGGTTGAATGTTTCAAAACTACACAAACCGTTTATGTAAATGTGCAATTACATTCAAGCTTTATTACATTAATAAAAAAATGACGTTGATTGTAATCGACCAGAGACATAAAAGGCGATTAAGTACAATATCAACACGCAACTGTAATATGTTTTTTTAAATGAGAAGAAGAAAGATATAAAAAATGTACCACATTGAAATAATATAAAATGTCAGTAAAAAAAAAAAAAAAACGAATTCAAAATATTTTAGCTTAGTTTAACTTTTCAACAGACGACAACATTCGATTAGCGAGTGTTCTTTGCAGAATATAAAAAAAAAATCCAGTAATTTTAAGTTTAGCCCATAACAAGAGAACTAGTAAACTATATCTATTTAATGGTAGGTATATTTATATGTGTATATGTTTATATACTCGAATGTACAGGATCCACTCCTAAATCAATAACCTGATTATAATAAATTGTGGAAAGAAAAAAAAAACAGGCGACGAGGTTTACTATCGACAGTCTCGTAACTCATGCTTTCTTTGTATTGTCCTGTATTCCTTATATTCCATGTGCGAGGTTTCTCACAAAGAAGGAAGTATTGTTGTTTTCTGGATGGGATTCTGGATAAGTATTATACTTATGTTGTAACTTATCGTTGACTATTTTTTATATGGAAGAGTTTTATACTTTCTTGTGTTAAATGGTTTCATGCTTTGTCTGGATATATTCCTATAAATAGTTAGTTTTATTAAAACAGGATGAATAGAAAGTGAAAAACCTTCGGGAAAACTCATTTACCCCAGATTCTTTTTTACTTCTACATCCTATGGTAATACAATTTCTTGCGAATTTCCTTTCCTTCGTGTTTCCTTGAAGTCTTTCATGTCACAATAGTTAGTAATGTATAACACTCATAATAATTCACTAAGATTAATTAAACATTACATTCAGGAATGACTTCACAATCTAGTGGGAGAATGGTCTCTTCTATTTCTTAGAGTTTCTTTCTCACAGAAGAGACGTTGCTAGTCTTTTACTGGTCTATTTTTATTTTCATCGATCGCTTGGCTGGGGCTCATATCTCTGGTTCTTGTATGATATTCAAAGCGCTAACTCATCTTTCTATCACAACGAAGAAAAACCTTTCTTTTCTATCTCAGTATGCCCAACTTTTTCACAGGGGCGTTTTGTCTGTTGAATTATATTATCGCACAACTGCTTCCCAGCAAAATAGAAATTCGTCCTCTTGAAGGCCAATGTCAACAGATTTCTATCTGGAACCGTATCCACAAATACTTGAACTTGATTTTGACTATCAGTCTATTTCATTAGCCCTTATCCTCGAGTAAAAGCTTGTCTTGATAATCGGTGACTATTTTTAGTAAAAAAAAAACACGTAGTTACTATTTTAACAATAATTAGGAGGTCATACGCTTTTCTACAGTTTCAGCAGGTAAAAGACTGTAATAGATATCATATTACCGATTCTGTTATTCGCCGCTGAAATCCATTATATATAAAGTCAGTTCTTATTACTTCTTAAACACCGATAGTCATGCAGATGTGACTGCTTCCAAGGAAATTCAACGGCTAAATCTGCAGGTAGAATGAAGTATGATTTCCAATTCTGTTCATGAATGTTGCAATTCTGATAAACACTTGAGTGTCTCTCAGAGTATTTTAGAAATCTGTTTCTAACATTTCTGTTGCGATTTTATTGCATCTACTAAAGACGAAAGATTAAAGAATTATTTAGTCAATGCGATTATATTTCTTCCGGAACCATTTATTTTCCATACAACGTATGATATTGCGTGTGATACCCTGTCCATATTGGCTGTCAATCAAGGGCGTTAATACAGTTTCGGTAGCTAAGACGCTACTGTTACCTTAGGCGCTACTAGCAGCTTTTGTCCCGATATAGAGTATAAAAACATTTGTTCAAATTTAAAGATTCATAGAGTGTTATTGAAACGCGTTTAGATTATTAGATCGTTGATGTCATTTCGCACGATAAAGCATCCTTGCTTTCGGTCCCTCATTACTAGGGCTATGACAACAGCATATTCTTTTCATTGTTTTAACTCTCGAGTGTATATCCGTTGATATATGCTTTTATAAAGATGATGTGGTTCTCGGCTGATTAACTGTGTCTAATTGTGTCGGATATATATTTAAGAGTCAAAACAATGATAAGAATATTCTGTTGTCATAGCCCTACTCATTACCTCCCTCCACATGAGGGCAGAATTAGAATAGTTTTTTTTTCAATAAGTCAGGAAAACAGTGTTGTATCATAGAAAGGTTCAATTTTACATTCGTTCAATATTAAATCGGACATTTCTATCAAAGTAAAAAACAAATTGTTGATCAAACATTGTATCGTGTACAAAAACTATTTAAAATTATTAAAAAAAGGAAGATAGTAATTTTTTTTATTAAAACTTTCTAGCACAGACACATTTTAACACCCCCACTGATCTTTGATTTAAATGATTATTTTACAATAAATAAGATAGCAGTTCTTTGAAATATCGTTATGAAATATATATTAATATTTAAAATTTAAGAAAGTTTAGAATATATCTGTTTTGTTTTGTTTTTTAATCTGTAAAAGAAATTTTTATTTACCTTTAGAGATTGGAGCAGTTTTAAGTCTGTCAAATGCAAGCAGACGACTCAAGTAAGAAATAAAATAGCATATTTTTCAAATATTTTAACATCCCAACAGACTATTATACAGCGGGATTTATATCACCAAGAGGAAAATAAATGATTAATAAAATATAATTGCTGGGGGAAAAAAACTCGAACGGGGGGAAAGATTGCTTCACGTCTTTAAAGATAAATAAATATATTTTAAAGAAAAAATATTTATATAGTTGTGGCTTAAAATTCAAGTTTTAATATTCATTTTCTAGTTTAATCTTCAAATCTCTATCAGCTTTTACTTCGCAAACGGCAAGAACAAAACGATCAATATACTTTGCATATACTTTATTGCATATTAAACAATTACGAGATAAAAGACTAAATAAATTAAGACAAAATGGCCAGCGTTATATGGCATATGTATCATGTTTATTTCGCTTCGAAGTATCATGTTTTTCCACTTAGAACCGACCATTATAACGTCGGTGGGAAAACTAAACTTTTCCAATGAAATGGTCGGTTTCCATCACGGAGAAAACGATTAAATCGGCTAGATCGGGGACTGATAGCGAATTAAACCTGAAAGAGAAGAGCACACTAATAGCTATTAACCCATTACACCTAGCAAATGATATCTACATATAAACTTAAACAAATACTAATGCCATTAACTCAGTAAAGCAATTACTTTATGTGTCGACAGAAACGCAAAACGATATCATCCTTTGTATTTTTTGTGGTTTAAAACAAAGTAAACGAAAACTAAAATGTAACAAGGAGGAATCTCATCTTGGAAAAATGTAAATATAGATTGGGGCTTTAATTTCTAATTTTGTTGTGAAGTGAATCGTATAATCCTAATTGCCCTTCATTAAATCCATCACAGCCAGAAGAGAAATAATTTTATTAAAGAAAATGAAAGAAATCAGTCGGCTTCACAATGCCGATAAGAATCAGTTTGACTAAGTTAACCAAAATGATATCACTTTGAGAGCAAATACTTCCACTAACACCAAACATACAAGCTAGCCAACATTTTTCGTAAAACAAATGCCAGCACCATGTCGTATGAATCCGAACGTCTGTTGTTGGCATTGGTGTCCCCGATATTTCTGTAGTCAGAATTATTTCTAAAAAGACATCAAGTTCTTACTGGAGGGACCACGTAAAGGTTGTCAACAGGCTAAGTGCAAGTGATTTTTGTAGAATGAACTGGATTCGAACTTGAAACACCCAGAACATCAGTCTGTGTCGTTAACCACTGAACCCCTCTCAACTTCCAACAAATGTCATAAAAGGTCCAATAGTGAACCACTTTCTCTGTTTAACTTCCTCTTCTTACGAATTATCCTTTGCTCACGTGACACTTCCCAAAGAGAAGACACAGTACTATATTAAAAGTGTTTGGGCACGCCATTCGAAGAAAAAAACAACATTAAAATCACCCAACTTCTTCAATAGAGATGATATGTCTATATTTAGAGAAATTTCTTTGCTTTTCCATTTTTAGGTGCGATTTTCTTCCAAGAGGTTCATATGTGTTTTATTCGACAACATTTAAATGCATCCATATCTTATACACGTTTTCACACTTTTGATAATATATTATACTAGCTGAACTAGTCGTCAACATAGGTTTTCTAAAACCTTCATAATCTGTACGTCAGTTCAAATATTTGTTTTATTTTTTCACCATAATAAAATACTTCTAAAATACTTTAATAAGAACGAGTACATTATTCAGGTTTATAATAATGCTGGAACGTTATAACCAAGCAAGTATCTTATATTACTCGCACAATACATAGACATACACACAATATACACGCACATATCAGATATACGCACAATATATATATATATATATATATATATATATATATATATATATATATATATATATATATGTATATATATAGTCGTTTCAAAAGTAAGGCCTCCTATTTTTACTAAAAATACTAAAACGATGAAGAGCTACAAAAACGAGAATGGTACTTTTAGAACAAACGACTTTTTGTGTAAAAAAAATATTTTCTACCTAGTCACTACTATTTGCAATGCACTTTGGCGAGCCTCTTTTGATGTCTCGATTGTAAAGGTCTGGGGCGCGCTTTGCACTCACAAAACTTAAATCGACGAACCCATCTCCTAGCTAAGCTAACATGAATCACATCGGCTTTGTAAACATTAAACAGGCGCTGATGAAAATTGATTAGTTCAAGTTTTTGTGTGTGGATTGATTTTAATGACGCATGTCCGCTTCTCACACATGTCCTTGACACGGGTTGCTATCTTAGAGTTTTACACCGTCAATATCTACTATAAAGAGATAAAATATTAAAATTTATAAGTTCGGCCATCATAACAATGCAATTTGCAATCTCCTTAGATACATTCAAGCCAAATAAAAATATTACTTTGGAACGTCTTTCGCATATATATATATATATATATATATATATATATATATATATATATATATATATATATATATATATATAAGACGTGACTCCTCCTCCAAAAATCCGTCTGGCGCTGTCTGTAAAGAGATTTGAGACTTTGAAAACTTACTAAGAACTGAACGATATTTGTAAAAACATTGTACATGAGTTTGTGAATTAATTCTGTAGAATAGAGTTCACGTGTCTGTTTTTTTGTCTGCCTGCGGCTTCGATATTCGATTTCAGCATACAGGATTCAATGTAACAACCCCAGAGAAGGACCAGATGATCCGAGCCGAGTTTCCAGACAAAAAGGGGTCCTAGCCGAGCTTCATCAGTGGGGTTACAACGAGTCCACCTTCACAATCTGTATTTACATTCGTGTTATCAACAAAGAGAGCCCTAGTAGTGCTCAATCTTTTAAATTTTTTCTAAAACATCAGCCACTTTACTCTGCAAGAACAGTACCAGTTGCTCGAGTATCAGTAAGAACCCTGTGAGTCAAATATATACTTTCATTTGGTATTTCCTTTGTAATTGTTAGGTGCCGCTCAGATCCTTTGCTTTTTGTTTTTTTAAAATAATTTTAATTCCATTTTCATCCACTGATTCCTTGTAGATCAGTGTGTCTTTGTCTGTCCTCCCATCTACTCCTATACAAAGAAGATTCTCCATATTTTCATTGTGGTTTTGATAGGCGCTTGTTTTTACCGTATCAATTTTGCATTTATCCATATCGATATTCTTCATATCTATATTAGGAATAAAAAGGCCCATAGCCCTCAGATCCAAGAGCAAGGCGTTTGCAAGACTGGCTCCAAGATTAGAGGATATCTCACCCTTGACAAATTCAAGAGCATATCTTGGATTTTTTGTTAGGTTATGAGGCCCTTGGAGAGGACTATCTGGTTGTTTGTAATCTTCTGCTTCGTCACTTGGAGAAGATTAGTAGGTTGGAGAAGTATAGGAAGAAACATTATCCTGAATATGTGATGTCGATGCTTTAGGTGATGTTTTTGTTGGGTTAATTTTCTTCTTTTCTTTTACATTCTTATTGCAATTTCATCTGTTGGACAAAGTTGGAATGTGCCCTTAGGCCCTATTTTACCTCTCTGGTCTTTCAAATATGTCCGGTCTCCTATAGGAATCTGTAATATCAGATTAAAAAGAAATTTACTAATATTGAAAATACATTTAAACTGATTATAAAATTAAAAAATTATTTTACATGTAAAATAAAATGGGAAAATGGCTTTGAATATTTAATTTTACTGTGGAAATTCATTTTTTTAACATTTACATAATTTAGATATTAAGTTGTCCCTTTCACAATAAATTCCAAAATAAAAATGGAAAATAACTTACTTTCTGTTTTAAAGGATAAGTGTACATGATGTGTTTTGTCTGGCAATTTTGTTTCTTGCATTTGACATTAATATTGTCACAACTTAAAACTGGCATGTTGCACGAACATAATGAGACATCAAACAATGTATCCAACTTTTCCTTCCAGAATTTCGTTTGCACAGCAGGTAGACGATTACTATTTATTTGCTTTGTCTTCTGAAAACATAGATTTTTCACCTTGTTCACAACACTAATTCCATTTAGCAAAGGCAAACGAGGGTTAATAGCCTTCCAAATATTTATCACATCCTTTGCTATTAATTTAGAAATACTAAAACAAGAAAGGTGAGGATAAGTGTTTATTAAAAAATAGCTGTACTGGATTATTTATCGAAAGGTTAGTGGCTTAGTTTCATCCAATGGTGATGGTAAACCTGAAAATTTAATTGCACCTTTACTTCGAGTAGAAACCGGTGCTTTTTCCAGGTATTTTTTAAATTAAAATATCTGTAAAATGAATATATATATAACACAAAGATGTTTAAAAAATGGAAATAATTTCGAAATTCATTAAATCTAATGTTTTACTTACTAAATAACAGTAAAATGCAGTTTAGTTTAAAACCTAACTCGTAAACCGGCTTTTCACTAAAAGAAATCCACTAAATTTTAAAATATAAATGAATTACAATAATTATAAAAAGTTTTAAATATTTTAATAGAAAGTCTACTTTGTTAAATATATAAATTCGTGTGAATTCGAAGGATTCAAAATATAAACAAACCGAATACTAGCAGGATATATTTACTACTGGTGAATGACGAAAAAATATCCAGTAAATAAAACGACGTTTAATAAGTCGTCATTATATATATTTTATTATTATTATCATATATTTTAATATATTTCATTTTTGTTTTAAGTCATTTTATTTAATATGATATGAAAATAAATAATAAACTTAAAAATATCAATTATTTAATAGATTTTTTTTCATTAAATCTCGGTTTTAATATTATGGATACATATTTCCGGTGTTACCGACATTACGAGTAAAATCGCAAATTATGATGTCTTTAAATTCAATTAAGCAAATAAATACAACATTTTGGGAAAAAAATATTTTGTGGGGTAATTTCTGGTTTTACATGGTTTAAAAGAGAGTCGTCAACCTATTAGGTCCTGAACTGTCATCTAGACTTCAGCCTCTGTCCCATCGACGAGATGTTGCATCCCTCTGCCTGTTCTACAAATACTTTAATGGTGAATGCTCTGACGAACTGCAAACACTTGTACCTCCTCGACGTAAATACCCCGACAAACCCGACAAGCTAGTAAGTCTCAACCCTTTACAGTAGAGATCCCTAGGTGCAAGAAAGCCTTTTACTCCAATAGTTTCTTCTCCAGAACTGCAGGTCTTTGAAACTCCCTTCCGGGATTCTGCTTTCCCAACTGTACTGATATGCAGAAGTTCAAGTGTAATGTGAACAAACATCTTTCTACTCATCTCCCTTCATAATACCCCTGCAAATTAAGTCCCTGATAGTAGCCCCCTGCTTCAAAGTGGCACTGTGCCTTGTTTGGGGTGAAAATTGAATTAAAAAAACAATTGCAACTTTCCTCGGATTATTCTTTTTGTAGTTCCAAAATCGACCTACCCTAATATATATATATATATATATATATATATATATATATATATATATATATATATATATATATATATATATATAGGGTAGGTCGATTTTGGAACTACAAAAAGAATAATCCGAGGAAAGTTGCGAAACAGTACTGTATGTGGATGACATATATATATATATATATATATATATATATATATATATATATATATATATATATACACGGCATAATCACGATGAGCCTGGCCAGTACTAGATTTATGATTATTTGGAAAGACTTTGCGCTGTATGTACCGCGCTGTCGTAGACATTTCCAGGTTGGTGCTTGGGAGGCGCATTAACTCATTGGGAGAGATGCACCCCAGTCTTCATTGAGGCATGCATGTAGAAGAAGGAAAACTTTGATGTAAATACCTACGATTTACTGTATGCTTGTCTTGTGGTAGCTATTGCACCGACAAAGATGAGAAGTAATACCAAAAAGTGTGGATGGGTCTACACAAAATCTTCACTACTATAAAAAAAATCATCTGTGTGGATACTCGACCAACTTAGTTGTTGTGGCGGAACCTTATACACCGTGAGGAGAGTCCATTTTCATCAATAAACATAGAGAGAGGGAAAGAGACAGAGGATAGATAGATAGATAGATAGATAGATAGATATCATAAATATAAAGCAATATATATATATCAGTTATATATTTAATTTTTATATATGTTTAAATAAAATTATAATAAATGCAAAAAATTTTTTTAAGTAAATAACGTAAACTCGTATAAATCTGTGTTTTTTGTTTGCATTGATATTCTAATTAAAAATCCTTTTTCTATTTATTTAAAAAGAAAATACAACTTTGTTATATATTGGTTGTGGAATTGCCTACACTTGCAAAAAATGCATATTCTTTTAAACATACATTTTAATTAATTCCCTATTAGTTTTTTTCGGTTTTCTTTATATTGGATGATCATCTCTAGTTAACTATTACGTTAATTATATTCATGCAGATATTCTACATGATTGATACTCGTGTAATATTTGCGTAAAATGGTTATAGTAAACACAAAACTCTTTCCATGTATATTTATGTATGCGTATATATTTTGCTTTAAAAGTTTTGCCTACCAAACTCCTCCAACATCTTTGGGTCTACAGACATGAAATTTAATATATAAGGTATTCGAACCCATGCTAAACTTTTAGGCCGGGGAAATCAGTACAAATGTATTAAAATTAAATTAATGGAATTTGCCTGGTGAAGTTCAACCGACGGTATTACGAATATGCACGCATAACATAATAGCTGTTGGTTCATATTTTTTTCTTTTAGCTGACACTTGACATAGATTACTCCGGATTACCATCTTATTACATAAACGATCACGCTCGACATTTACAAATATGGCTGATCTCTCTGCACGACGCAACGGATACAAAAATAAATTAATTCGAAACAACCACATTAATCTCCCATTATCAGTACTGATACACTAACATTTACATATGTACACAGTAAATATTCGAAGCAACACAAAATACCCTGAAAATAAAATACATTACATTTACATTTAACCGTGTTTACCTTTTACGCTTTCCGAGCAGCGATGGTTTCTGGCCCTCTTGCAGTTTAGATAAATAACAGAAATTGTTTTTTATTAAATAATTTTTCGAAAAATACAGACTTTCTTTATTACATGAATTTTATTAAATACAGAAACAAACAAATAAAAATAATTAAAATGATATTGTTCTCGGATACATATTAATATACGAGGGCCTACCTGACTCGATATTTTTCCGAATAGAAAAATATTTGAAAACCAAAACATTTATTGAGTAACAATGTATATAATCGTAAAACATTTATTTAAAAGTCTGCGTAAGAAAATGTAATTTTAATTCACCAATTTTGTACGGAAAGCAACATTGGATTTTCATGAAATAAAATTGTTTTTCTTTTTTTTTTCGAGCAAATGAATGAAAGATTTTACGAATTTAATAACTTTGGATTTTTTGCGATACTTTTTTGGAATTAAAGTAAAATTGTGAACGAAAACTCTGTGTAAGTTCTTTGATCGAGAAGCGCCATTTTAAAAATAATTATATTTTCTATAATAATAATTATTAGTTAAATATAATTAAACAATAATTACATTCTTTAACAATCATTTAATTTTTTAAAAATCCTTTACAGTAATTACGCCATTTTCAATAGCTAAGAAAATGAAATTCTTACAGGCGGTGTGCCGTCGACTATGTCCCCGTATATTCCTGATATTTTGGTTTATCGAAACGGCAAGAGGGCCTGTTTTTCTTTCCACTGCGCTTTATTATGGGCCGTTCCATTTTTATTTGTAAATATTTTGATTTTCTTAACAACAAAGAGTTCTACACCTCCTACCAAAAATACACTGAACCCTATATTTCGTGCATGTTCGCTACATAATTATTTATTTTAGAAACACGAACCCTTCTTTTTGTGTTTACCTATTACGCTTTCCGAGCGGCAATGTTAACCTTCTGCTGGGTTTTATTACGGGCCGTTCAATTTTTTTTTTGTATTTTTTATAACACCAAACAGTTCTACACCCCCTAAAAGAAAAACAAAATTACTAACCCTAACCCTGAACCATATATTTACTGCATGTACGCTACATACTTGCTTATTCTAATAAGGCTACCCCTTCTTTGTGTGTGTGCGTTTTATGCTTTCCAAGCAAAGATGTTTACCTTCTACTGTGCTTTCTTACGAGCCGTTACATTTTATATATGTTTAGTTTTTTTTTCATAGCATCAGACAGTTCTATATCTATCTCCCCCAAATACCATATCATGAACCCAAAATTTGCTGCATGTTCACTATACACTTACTTATTCCACAAACGCTACCCCTCCTTAATATGTTTGCTTTTACACGAATTGTACATTTTTTTAGAAGAAAAAATGATTTTTAATCTTACCGCCAACTTTCCTTAAAAATTACGAATTTTATACGTTTACCTCTATGCTGATTAAGAAAATCTTAATTTTATTTGACGAATACAAGTACTCCACGGCATATGGCGTATTCTAAAAGAATACTTGGTTAGTTTCCTTTTTGAAGGCGTTGGTAAATAAGAAATTAAATAGAACACCTTTATAAAAAAAAATCCCAAACGTTAATAACAACTAAATGGACCTGTCCTGCTTTAAAAGTACCACCATGCGGCGTAAGAAGAAAAAAGAATCTTGACAAGGGCGAGTTTCTTCGCCGAAATATATCGAAAAAGATTATTTTAAAATTGTTTATTATTTTTTGCGTTGTATGACTTACAAACGTATTTTATATATGGGTTCTTTTTGATATTATATTATATTATATTATATTATATTATATTGACTGATTACATAGATGATAAAAAATTAATATGTGTTTTTTTTTATTTTTTAATATCCAGGTGGATTACAGATGGATTATTTATTCATAAATGAATTCTTAAAGAGTCCGAATTTAAAAACAGGATGGAACCATTCCTCAAAATGACGTTAAGTCACCCTTGTAGAGAACATAACAATTTTCTCCGTTCTTCCTTAATGGTAAACCTCAAGAATGGCATCGTTTGTTAAAAAAGTGAGTATTTTTTAAAACTATTTTTTTAAACACGTTCACGCATTTTTATTAAAATATATGTCGCTCGGTGACGTTAAAGATGTTTTTTTAATAAACTTTAATATTTTCAAATCTACAGGGTTAAGCTTTCTAAAAAAAAATAGTGCGTTAAATTGAGACAATAATTACGTATGTACACCTTTGATGGGATTTCTAATAATACGGTTCTTATACGATTCTTCATATTTTCTGTTCTCGTTCAATGAAGACATATTTTTTGTAGGCACTACATAATTAAAATCTTTGTCAGAGAGTCCCTTTTGGTGGAGCTGGATTTTTCTCGCGTTAAAAAGCAATTCTGTTTTTAACACTTACCTCCAGAGAAGGGAAATGAATAAGACAACACAAGAATGTATTAGTTTGATTTTTCGGACTTTTCTTCTCAGTTTTAATATTATTCTCAAAACTTTTCAGCAGATATAACCTCAGACCTAATTCAGGTGTTTTGCCGAACTCGCCAATTTTCTGCCGAACTCAGGAATCTGTATGGACCTTCGAATGAAACCCCTTATTTAACTCCCGGAGGTAACACGCTCCATGATCGGATAGAAGCCTTAAGTAATTCACGGTTGTATTTTTAGTGTCGCTCCCACTAAGGATTGAACCTTCAACCTCCAGAAGAGTGTAACTTACAATTGAATTTTTACTGTACATAATCCGTTATGCCGTTAGTCCTTGCGGGTTCCGAGTTAGACATGATACATTTTTAAAAGGTCAGAGGTTACATCGGTCGAAGCATTTTGAAAATAACACTTAAGATGAGAACAGTAATCCGAATAATCCAAATAATACAATTTATCCATCCTCATCTCAAAAGTTCACAAACATAGCACGAATGTTACTGCATTTATTAAAATCAAAGAGAACGGGAGATAAGGAGAGAGGAGCAACTATGACCATACGACGGCTGTTAACATCAACGAAAATGAACAGAGAGAGAAAGAGAGAGAGAGAGAGGGAAAGAGAAAAAGAGAGAGAGCATCTGGCTCAACCTACTACTACTGCGTGCCAGCAAAGCACAGTCGCTGTTAATTGGTAATCGGACCGACAAGTACACTGCTGCGAAACGTCTCAATAAAAGTTTAGCGATCTACAAGACGCTGATAGGAATTTTTTACGGCTAGACGACAATGATTTTCTCGACCGTAACAGTGCAGATTGATTCAAGTGTTTTCAAATTTTATAAAATGCGATTTTCTTTTGTTTGTCACGTTTCAACGCTAAGGATAAATCAGATGGCCGGACCTTATTATAGAGTAGCAAGACGACTCTACATTGTCCGGGGCTATAAAATAGCTAACAAGGAGTTAAATAGTGTGCATAAAGTTTTTTATAGTGAGGATAAAACTTCTATCTCTTTCCATCTTTCTATACACGTTTCTTTATTTCTCTTTCTTTCCTTCTCCCTATTTTTTACCGTTCTCCTTAACCCCCCCCCCTCTCTCTCCCTCTCTCTCTCTCTCTCTCTCTTCTACATCCAACCAATTCTTTTCACTTGTCTTAATGTAAAAAAATAATAATAATTCATTTACCAGAGCTATCCCTTTTAATTATAATACTGTAATCTTACATTTATTACTCTTGTATAACCCAACGTGCCCCACTTGGGGAGGTACGCCGATGAGTTCGTTTTAGACCTTCCAGTCACGGAACGCCCAAAAGTTCAATAGTTATTCTGGTCACCCAGAACAATTCTGACAACACGAAAATTTGGCTTTAAGCGTCTAGACGGGGATAGGGTTTAATAAAGGATTCTGGTTATTCTGTTTCAACAAGAAAAGTTCGCCGAACCAGGGGGACAGGTGCGGCCCACGCCACGTTGTGTTTGTTGTTATTGATCCGCGGGTCACAATCCTTTCTCCGGCGTCGAGGTAGGCACTCATCTCTTGATAGATGGTTCCTGAAAATGAACTCAAGTTGATCATCCGGTCTGGCGGCAATGCAAACTCCGCAGAAGTAATCACTAAAAAAATCTCCAGTAGTGGGTTTTCATTTTTATAAAAGAGACTATACGACTACAAAGTTCTAATACCACTGTACAAAGATAAAATTATAAGCAGCCAAAATCAACTCACTTCACCCATACTTCCGGATTTCATTTTCGTATATCATAAATGTCTATAGTTTGAAAGCTACGGTTATGTGAATTAGACTTTATTTCCTTCGTTTCTTCTTGTGTTATCACCAATAGTCTGCAAAGGTGGATGTGGCTGGTAGCCTTTGTTGTGGTAATATTAAATGAGAAATTATCAGCGGCGGGGTTTGTTCACAACCCACAAATCTATTTCTTTTTGTTTGGGCAAAATACGATATGTGACGAAAATATTGAGCTTGCGAACGAGAAAAAGAGAGAGAAATTGTCATCGGTATGTTCAGGTCAAGGGCTCTTCAATTCTCATCAATCCAACTGCTCTACCGCTCTCAACTCTGACTAAATATCGCTCGTGCATAAGCTTATATATCTGGGGTGTGAGTAGGGAATAAAGCTTCCATGATCTAAACTAGCCAATCAGGGGCCGTTACGACACATTCTCTTCTCTTCTGATTGGCTCTGTGCCTAATCACGTATCGAAGTAAATTTCCATCGAATTTGTATCCACGCCGACTGTCCTTGGGAGTTGACCTCAGGACCAGATACTGCTTCTAAAATTTAGTCAAAACACTATTCATACTATTCTCTCGAAATCAACTTTTTTCGCAAAACAATATTATTAAATCTATATATCTATAAAAGTGAACGTGTCTGTATATCTGTCTGTGTGTCTGTCTGTGTACATTTCCCTAAACAATAACTCTATCAAATTTTAGTCTACAGACTCGAAATTTGATATACAGGGTACTGAGATTTGGAAAAATTTATGTGATCGGTTTTCGGACAGAAATTTGGCTTTTAAGGGGTCAATGTTCAACGATTTGATCTTTGCGAACTCTACCAAACTCCTCCGACAATTATCGGTCTAAACACTTGGAATTTTAGATATAGATTCCTTGGACATGGATCTAGCTTAATAATATGATTTGAACTCAGAAAATAAATATTAAGGGGGTCATAATAGGGGTCAAATTTTTTTAAAAATTAACCGTTTTTTTTTCTTTTGCTCAGCATACACCTCCAAACACCCGGGCAACGCCGGGTACCCATGCTAGTATTATTATAAATCCAAAATTCGCTAACTGAAGCTATTTTCCCTCGGTTTGGTTGCATCATCGACCAAATAAAATAGAATAAATTAATTAGTTCAGCAAGGCAATCGATTATTGACCGGGATTGTTCACATAATTTTATTATACCATCTCATATCATACTTAGCTTATAACTGTTATTAATGTGAAATCCGACCACCACCGGTGGTTGGGTGACACTTGAACAACGCGTTCGGTTAATTTCGTCTCCTAATCCACTTTCATGTTGATATGAATAGAAATGATGTTGATAATGAAAAGAGTTATATATATATATATATATATATATATATATATATATATATATATATTAGACATTAAGAGGAGATTATAGATAGATATATAAATAACCGTTCACATACACCTTTCACGATAAAGCTAGAACCCAGAATTAGATAGAATCGAGCAATTGCCTCGACAACGGATAACGCCAGACCTCAAGTGGGTTTCGATGTACTGCATCTCATCAGCGACGTGCTCCGACATAGGCGCTAATCCAGGTCGTCGCACGCATGAAGTGTGCAATACTGACGACCTAACTATATGGGCCACGGCGTAATCTATTGGCTATGCCTCGATTTTTAAATTCTTATATTTTTTTAATCCAGTTCTACATTTTACGATGTTACAAGCAACGCGTCATATACAACTAAAATAGTTACTGCTGGTATGCAGACGGTAGATATCACATCTACAAACATTAACTGAAATTAGCCGACTCCTCAGACAGATATATATATATATATATATATATATATATATATATATATATATATATATATCATACACTGTACCTTGCCAATATTGCCATCATAGATACGTTGGCCAAACCTAGCGTAAATTAGAAAAAAGGGCTCAATGAAAATAAAAGAGATAGAAGAAATAGCATTATTCTCTCATTCATTACAGCATAATCATACCTATGACTTTAACAATCAAAAATAGTTAAATTTATTTCAAATAAACCGCGCAGAGACTTCTTGAATCAGCGCTTATCACAAATTCAAGCACAATTAAACAACGTGGAAGTTTCTATAATGTAGCGCAATTAATCAGTAAACTTCTATTAAAAGAACATAATTTATTTGTAAACACAGGTTAACCATCTCACACCCTAGAAACACCGACTATAATAATTAATACATATAATCTCAATCAATAAATTACACAACAAAAACACACTCATTTCATTTTAGCTATACACCTATATTTGAATTTTAACGGACATATCTTTTCCAGAAAGAATATTAACTGCGTCATATCTTTTAAATATATTAACGGCTATATGACGTTGTTAAAAATCTATCTCTCTTTAACAACGCAACCCCCCCACCTTTTGAATTTCCAACGTCATTTTCCGTTTCTGAAATGGAACAGCGCCACATTTTTTCACAAGAAAATGTTGAAATATTTGTACTGGTATTTTTGCTTTCTTAATTTCAGTTATCCAGAGGAGGTTTCGAAATAAAGACCAAATGTTGATGAACACATAACGCTGTTTGTTCCTTTTTATTTCTCTATTTCGTCGGAATACTATTTCCATTATTCTCATCATATATATATATGTATATATATATATATATATGTGTGTGTGTGTGTGTGTGTGTGCATGCGGTATGTATGTGTAGATATCTTGAAGACAAAAGTAAAGTGATTATATGCAGTAATATAATTCATGAAGTATGCTTTTCCTAGTCAGAAAGCAAGTATAATTTTTTTGCTGAATATTTTCCCTAATTAGCTGGGGTAGTCAGCGTGTTGTTGGCAGAGTCACTTTTTCAAATAGATCAATATATTTAATGCTGAACATTAAGCATTATTATCGCTTGTCTCTAGCGAAAAGTGTTAAAGAAGGCTGCCTAAAACAAACGCTTGTGGATTTAAATCAAGACTATTTCTACATGAACACGCTCGCCTTAGACGATTTACATATATGCGCTTGTATTCACCCCATGGCACAGTCAAACGCTTACATGTTTACTAATACTGGAGTGATATAGTGCGTGTACATGTAACCTGTCATTCGCACGTTTATTTTTTATTTTTTTTGCTATCAAAGTCACCGGTCATCAAAGCTACGCGCCTAAGATAAGAGTTATGAGACGGAAAAGAATGCCAGCCGAAAAGATGAAGAAAACTATGTGAGTACTAACATCGAACAATAGTATGAACAGCTTTTGATTATTTTTTACTGGTTATTTTCAGTACTTGAAAATGACAGTCATGAACAACTAAAGGACATGGATATACAAACGGATAACCTCATCCACGCAAGAAAACCAGATATCATACTAGTTAACAAGAAGGAAAATACCTGTCAGGGTGTAGATTTTTCTGTCCCAGCAGACCACAAAGATCAAGGAGCCGGAGAAGCGGAGCAAATACACTGAGCTAGCCAGAGAGCTCAAAGGAACATGGTAGATGAAAAAAATCAGGATAACACCACTAATAGTAGGAGCACTAGTAACAATACCGAAAATTTGAAAAGAGAATGGGAGAAACGGAATCAGAGGGATGGATGATAAGATACAACGGATATCAGTAATGAAAACTGCTAAAATATGCAGGAAATCTCTTGAAAGTCGCGATTGATACACATCAACTACAGACACAAACTGGACACCCAGAAAATGTTACAAAGGAGCATCATATTGAATAGAAAAAACTGAATTTTGTGTGTATGTGTATCACCAAAAACTGACACCACACCAAACGAGAAGGGTCAGAGAGGATGGAAAGACCGAGGGGAGAAAGCACTTGCCAGACTTCCGTTGGACGGGTGTAAAGGGGGTTAGGACTTTGGGGATGCTTTTTGCCATCCAAATTTCAACGAAGACCAATGGTCGCCGCTAATGAAAAATCAATAGTAAGTGGCTGCATCGATAACGCAAATGTATCTGCAATAGTAGTCGACAGATATAGAGAGTACTAGAAATCTGGGCAGACTTGTTGTCACTAAAACTCCAGAGAATGCCACAAGTTATTCTCAAAAAGAAATCTTTGAGGATGGCCTAGTGAGTAAATTATAATAATTATTATAATAATAAAGGAAAAATCCTCTATGCAAATATAAAGTTTATGTATAAATGGAAGAGGCTAAATCTCAATATCGTATACTACTTAAAAGAGAAAAATACAGACACACAAATATTCCATTCTTCTTCTTCTTCTTCTTCTTCTTCTTCTTATTCTTCTTCTTCTTCTTATTATTATTATTATTATTATTATTAATTCATGGTTAAACAAGGAATTGTCTTTCACATGTTTGGATGTTTTATATTTCTGTTTTGTGTACATTTTACCTGTCGTCAACAACATCAGCAGCGGAGTTTTTAAAAATAGCAGGGGCGGAGGGAAGAAGCATTTCTAACTGAAATTAGAATTCAAAACTTGAATTCACGGTTAAACGAGGAATTGTCTTTCACATGTTTGGATGTTTTATGTTTCTGTTTTTGTGTACATTTTTCTGGCCAAAACCAACATCGGAGTTAAAAAAAAAAGAAACAAAGTAAGCTTTTCTAACTGAAATTATAATCATTATTACTATTATTGTCATTGTTCTTCTACTTATTATTATTATTATCATTATTATTATTATTATTATTTTTATTATTATCATTATCATTATTATTATCATTATTATCATTATCATTATTATTATTATTATTATCATTATTATTATTATTATTAAAAAAAGTACTTTATTGGTTATTACTATTATCACTAATACTGTTACTAGTAGTAGTGGTGGTGGTGGTGGTGGTGGTGGTAGTAGTGGTGATATGTTTTTATTTATTACTGTAGCTGAAATGGAAGGTGTAGTTTTTGCTGTCATTGCTATTGTTGTTTTTGCTGTTAATATTATTGCTACCGATATTAGTGTTGCCATTATCATTGTAGATTTTATTTCTATCGTTGTTGGTGGTGGTAATGGAAATAGTGGTGGCGATGAAGGGAAACGCTCGGGAGGGGATCTTTGACCTTGGTGAGGAACTCTCCTAGAGATAATGTCTCGATAAAACTATCGGTGGTGGTGTAACCTTAAGTTCACTAACCCCATTTATGGGAGAATGTCAAATCAAAATATTGAAAATAACGACGTGAATGAGGCTAGAACATCTTGTGATGGTCTCAAGTCAGGTAGGTGTCCCACTGGTCAACAGGGTGGGTCCTATCGTCATCATACAACTGTTCGAAATTCTGAGGATGTGGCTGGATATAGGGGGAGTGAGAATTGCCAGAGAGGGTCCCAAGACACGAAGAGAGTTGGAACAAGAAATGTAAAAAAAAAACGTGGACGGATGAGGAAAGAAGAGTACTGTGGGAATGCTTTATAAGAATTGGAAGTACCAAATCTGGTGGATATATCCGAAAAGTGAAGGAAGAATGAGAATCGAGAGGAGGAGGAGGAGCTGAAAAAGGTAGGAGGACATCCAATCTTCCCAAGAATTACCCACAAAGCCCGTCTGTTTACGGTATCGAACGGCTTTGTGAGGTTCACGAATACTTGATAAAATGGCATCTGTTGTTCAATACATTTTCCTGCAGCTTCATTGCAGTAAATATCATATCAACAGTGTACCTACCCTTAGTAAAACTGCATTGCGCCTCAGGAATGATTAACGGACAGATATTTTCGATGGGCCTATTCAACAAGACTCTCGCCAGCACCTTCTCTGTTGATTCAAGAATCGATATCTTATGGTGTTAATTGCCGTCAGATTTTGCTCCTTTCTCCTTGAAGAGAGAAACTAATAGGTCATTTATCCAATCCTGTGGTACTGGTGAACCACGCCAAGACTTTTTTATCAGTATATGTAATGCATTGGCTACATGCATCTCTCCATATTGAAGCAGTTCAATGGGAATGCAGACTGGTACCTTACCAGTCCTTATCTTCTCCATAGCACAGACAACCTCATCTAGTGATGGTAATTTATCCATGTGATGACGAATGCCAAGTTGAGGCAGGTCGCCAATGACATTTTCATCAACAGTTGATGGGTTGAAAAACAAATCAGCAAAGTGTTCCATCCATCATTTTTCTGATTTTATCTGGATATTTGGTAAGAGTTAACCTATCTTTCGACAGTAAAGGTACAAAAGAAGCTGGCTTTGGGTCAAAAACCTGTCTTTGAAGACTATATAGATCTTTGGTGTCTTTCCGGTCGTAAATAGATTGAACTTTTGCAAATATTTTATTTTATTTATTTTTGCCACTTTGGTGTAGGGGGCTACTATCAGGTGCAACAACTACTGGGGTACTATGTAGGGATTTGGGCAGCAAGATGTCGGTTCACGTTACATTTGAATTCTGCACGTCAGTACTGTTGGGGAAGCAGGGACCTGGAATGGAATTCCAGAGTCTAGCGGTTCTGGGGAAGAAACTATTGGAGTAAAAAGATCTTTTACATCTAGGGATCTCTACAGTGTGGGGGTGGGA
The DNA here is from genome assembly GCF_053919585.1 of Euprymna scolopes. Taxonomy (NCBI): domain Eukaryota; kingdom Metazoa; phylum Mollusca; class Cephalopoda; order Sepiida; family Sepiolidae; genus Euprymna; species Euprymna scolopes. The sequence continues at coordinate 143,706,560 of NC_136484.1, read as the reverse complement.
TTTAGTAGCCTGTCGGGTTTGTCGAGGGTGCTCACATCGTGGGGGCACAAGTGATTGCAGTTCGTCAGAGCATTCACCACTAAAATACTTGTAGAAAAGGCAGAGGGATGCAACGTTTCGTCGATGGGACAGAGGCTGAAGCTTAGATTCCAGTTCAGGGCCTATCAGGTTTGCGACTCTCTTTTGAACCTTGTCAAGGAGCGAGAGACTAGTAGCAGATGCACCAGCCCAGATGTGACAGCATTACTCCATACATGGGCGAATGGTGGCCTTATAGAGGTACAGGATACTTTCGGGTGTTAGTAGTTTTCTAGCACGGTAGAGAGAGCCCACCTTTCTTGCAGCGGCCCTGACAATGCCTTCAATGTAATTGTTCCAACTCATGTTTCCTGTGAACGTTAGGCCAAGGAGTTTGAAAGATGTACTCTCAGATAAAGAGTCGTTGGCCATTGCTATAGGTGGTAGAGAGGGTTTCTTGTAATTATTGAATGAAACTAGTTTAGTTTTGGCAGCATTGAACGCGACCAACCACTTTTGTCCCCATTCCACCACAGATTGGAGGTCTTCCTCTAGTGTTTCTGCCATTTCTTTAGAAATGTGTTCATTCGTCTTCCTGTCGTGCCTGCCATAGAGTGTAGTGTCATCAGCATACATACCAATCTCAGAGGCAATTTTGTCGGGGAGGTCATTTATGAATATCAGGAAAAATAGAGGTCCAAGGATAGAACCCTGGGGCACCCCCGCATTTATATCATATTGTTTAGATGTACGACCGTCGAGGATAACCTGGATTTTTCTCTTATCTAATAAGGATTTAATTATGTTAAGTATTTTACCAGTGATACCGTATGATCTAATTTTCCTGAGGAGACCCTCATGCCATACCCTGTCCAAAGCCTTAGATATATCTAGAGCTACCGCTCTGCCCTCCCCCGCTTTGTCCAGTGAATGGTATATACGTTCAGCGATCACAGTTAGGATGTCTGCTGTGGAACGGGCTTGTCTAAATCCATATTGTTTGTCAGTCAGAAGTTTAGCATCTGTAAGGTGATGCACTAGAGCATGGTTAATTAAGGTCTCAAATATTTTGGCAAAAAGTGGGAGGAGGCTAATGGGGCGATAATTTGATGGGTCAGTCCTTTCGCCAGAATTCTTGAATACTGGTACAACAGAAGCAGTTTTCCAACAGCCCGGAAAGCAAGATTCATTAAGGCATTTGTTGTAGAGTTTGGAGAGAACTGGAGCTACTTCGGCTGAGCACTTTTTTAATAGCACAGCGGGGATAAGATCGGGTCCACATGCTTTTGAAGTGTCAAGGTTTTTTATGATAACATGCACCTGAGCAGAGGTGATTTTCAGATCGTCTAACGTGGCGTCTGTCCGCATAGGAAAGTCAGGTAGGGGTGGTTGGAAGGGTCCAGTGTGGAGTTGGAGGCAAACCGACCGGCAAGCATGTTAGCCTTGTCGGTTGAGACAAGGAGACAACCTCGTGATTGTTGGTTAGTGGGGGAATTGTTGATTGCCCATTATTTACTACACGGTTGTAGATTTTTAAGAAGTCTCGAGTTCCTAGGTTTTATGCTTCGATACGCTTTTTAGTGGTTTCCGTAAATTCCCTCTTAGCTGTCGCTATTTCTTTCTTAACGTTATTTCTAGCTTCTATATACTTCAGTCTGTTTGAACTGGACTTATGTCGGTTAAACCTACGGTATACATGCTGCTTTTGAGCAATGGCAGTTGCACAAGTCGACATAAACCATTGGGGAGAATGGGGCTTACTATAAAATTTCCGCATGGGAATATGCGCTTCGATTGCAGTTTTGAACCAGTCAGTGGTCTCGTTTGCACACTGTTCAGCAGGGAGAGAAAAAATATTTCTCCATGGGGCATCTCTGATTAGTTCCCTGATGGCTTCCCAGTCAGCCTTATTATAATATCTCGTTGTTTTGAGCACTGGCTCTTCAGTTTTGGCTCTAGAGTTTAGGGCGATTTCAATCATTATCACTGCATGATCAGCGTTCCCGAGTGGGCTGTGGGCCTTCGTTATGCAGTCATCGGGAACTGTGGTCAAAAAATGATCTAGAAGTAATGCGTATTGTTCTTCCTGGTCAGAGAAACGGGTTGGAAATGTAACAATTTGTGATAGAGAGTGAGATATAGTGATGCTATGAGTTGTGCTGCCCGCTGCATCTGTGTGAGTAGAGAATCCAAGCCAGTTTTTGTGGTGGACATTAAAGTCACAAAATACATGTATTTGTGCGCTAGTGTCGAGGGAGAGTGCCGTGTCTATGCTGTCAGAGACTTTGTTTATTATGGCGCAGTCCCGAGTCGAGGGAGAGCGGCAGAGAAAATAATAGTAGCTAATATTATGTTGCATGTTTAGTCTAAAGCACATAAAGGTTTGATCATGTTTCTAGGTTTGTTTCTCTAGTCAGGGGGAGGGTATTACGAATGTAAACTCCAAGTCCGTGCATGTGTCTGTCAGAGTCCTTACGGCAGAATGGGAGATATCCAGGCATGTTAAAGTGGTTAGAGGGGATGGAGGAGTGTAGGTTAGTCTCACTTAGTGCTAAGATATCCGGGGTATTTGTTAAGAGAAATGCTTTAACATCAGCTAAATTAGTTCTAAGCCCACGGATATTTGTGAATGCGAGCCTCAAGGGAGGAGGCAAGTTAATTTGTTTTTCTCTAAGCCTGGTTTAAGCTTATTTTTAGATTGTACTGTCGTCATATTTTTTTTAAAGAGTTTCTGTTTAGGTAAGGGGGAGCTAAACAGGAGGTTATGCAGAGCATCAGACATGCATCACAAGTAGACCATCAGCTGACCTTTCTCCAATTAGGATTGTGGCCTCGGGAAAGCCCACTGGGGATGAGTGCAGGGTCATTGCACTACAAACAACCCGATATTATTCAACTGTTGATGGAGCAGCCGCTCTAAGCGCTACCAAAAAGTTAGGGCACCTGTACTACCAGTCGGGAACAGCAGCCAGGAACTGTCAATCCGGTACCCTCAACCCATTAGAAGAAGGTCAACCCAATCTAATTGCTCAGGCATATCTCATACTCAAGCACTCCCAAATGTTCAGTTTTAGGGGTGGGGTGTGCTGGGAATGGGGAAAAACGGCGTTCGTTGCCCTAGCCAGGAAACAAGATCTACCGCTGGGTGTTTCTGTCGAATCACTGAGATAGTGTCTCTGCGCTTGACTAATAGGCAAAGAAGGAGTATGGAAGCCGGGCGATAGACAGAACCTATCTACTCCTTAAGCAATTTAGGTTTGCAAACCGGTGAATTTTTTTGAGTCACCAGGTCTAGGAAGGTTGTCATCCAAGACTGAAGAGGCCCCCTCCCCTTTGGTTTAGTTTCAGAGTTTTCCTTCTCCTAGGATGATCTGGGAAGACCTACTGGGTCCGTCAGCACTGAGAGGGTTTTCTCCGCGCCTAGGTTCTAATCCAGGTATTTCTGCGACCCCGCGTGGTTAGTTAGTGTTACTGGGTTAGTTTGTGGGGGTTATATCTCTGCTGATTAGTTACACTCCTCAAAGTGATTTAGGGACATTGCTATTTAATTGTTAATGGATAAAGGGGGTGAGTGGAGTTCATGCAGTGTAAGCATCTATGATTGTAAGAAGGCTTGTTAGGGAGGAGATAATGTGGTTTTAGTCTTACCCTTTTTATTTATTTTATTTGTGTTAGCTTAGGTCTAGGATAATGTTACAGTATAAATAGGTATTAAGAATTGAGCTACGAGTTGTGCCCAAACTATTTTAGATGATAGGAGGGTTAAGATGTAAGTGTAATATAGTATGGATAAGACAGAAAGTTTTGAGTCATGCGTAATTAGGTGAATAGATATATGGGCAGGTTTTCAGTAGGTGCGAATAGAGTTGAAGTTGTAGGTATTTTCAAATAAGAGTCATGGGATATTTTGCATAACAAGGAGTGTCGTTTCAATAACGTATTAATCGTTGCAAAACTCTCGAGGAGACAGTTATGTAATGCAGATCGCTTTGCTTCTGAGTACTTTGGCTGTTAAATAATTGCCTCTGAGTACTTAGGCTGTTAAATCCCTTACTGGATAGGAATGAGCTGTAATGCATGCCTTAGAGGTAGAAATGCATAGATGTTTAGTGATGGCTATTAAAACAGTTTGCATGTGAGGGTTAGGGGCTGGAAGTTAGCGATTCCACTACAAATGCGGTGCAATGTGGGAGTTTAGTAGCGGATAGATGGGAAGGAGTAGATTGTTAGCATTCGAGAGAAAAGGGGTTATTTATATACAGATAGATTTCCATTAGGATTTTTGAGTTACAGGTAAGGTTTAGTTTGAAGGAAGGGAGGATTTTTTTTTTGCATGCAGGTAAGACAAACGCAATCGTCTTGGAGATTTCGTAGCTAGCTATTAGGTTTTTTCCTCCCAGTTATAGGAACAACTAGTTCATTGGGATTCGGAATTGTAGTCATTAGGGTCAGGCAGAGTGTTGCATCTACTCAGAAAATTATCCCTAGTATCACAGCTAAGATTATGTATATTGCAGTTACAAATATAGTGATAGTTAAATTATAAGCCAAGTTCAGTGGTTTGGTATGGATATCATGGAGGACACTTTAATACAAGCAAGCGTACGGTGATTGCAGATATTAAGTATACTACTTAAATAAAGTTCTTCTGTCTTCTATAGTAGAAAGAAAGATAAATCCTCGCTACTGTTCGGTATTCTTGCATAGCCTATTCGTTTTTCGAGTCGAGTTCTAACCACAAGCGGCTCGCATGGAAGTAAAGAGTTAAAGACAATTTATACGCATATGTAATTAAAATGCATTAAATAAATAAATTTAAAGAGAAGGTATAAACAGTTGGTAAAAAGCTAAAAAAAAAAAAATAAATAAATAAAAAAATAAAAATAGAAAACGGCACGCATGGAAGCAAAGAGTTAAAGACAATATATGCGCATATAGTTAAAATACATTAAATAAATAAAGTTTAAAAAAGGCAGTTGCCATTTTGGTAAGATTAGGATTGATTAATTTCACTTAGCTTAATTTCTTTGGCCATCTACATTTGACGCGTCTGCCAGCGAGCGTAACCATGTTCTAGGTGAGAGGGTAGGTGGGGGCTTCACTTCCTTTCCCGGATTTTGTATATATTTATAGAGAGCGCACATGTGTATGATAATTTTACTTTTTTTTCTTTTTTTTTTTTAGGTTATAGTTCTGTCTTCTAAAATAGAAAAAACGATAAATCCTCACTCTGTTCGGTATTCTTGCCTAGACTATTCGTTTTTCGAGTCGAGTTCTAACCACAAACAAATATATTGAACCACCACACATTCTTCATTCTCCTGAGCTCTCTCTCTCTCTCTCTGAAATCACCTTATGCTCCTTGTATTTTCTTTCGACGACTGTTCTGCTTTTTAGATTTTCATTCAAAAGTGTTTCATGAAGGACCTTTTATTCCTCCAAAAAAGCCTTTATCTCTAGATCATTGTCATCAAACTTTGTGTACAGACTTATTCAGAACAAGTGTCTCCACTCCAGAAGTATATACCTGATCTTTAAAAGTTCCCAGGCGTAAACAAACTAAACTGTGCTTAGTTTTTCCTCCAAAGCCATGAAAATTGCAGGATCTCTTAGTTTGGAGATATCAAAATGTTTTGAAACCCTAACTCATGACATTCGAATCTTTGTACGAATGCAGAGTTTAAATTTTCCACGTACCAACTTGTGATCAATGTCACAGTCAGCACTACATCAGACGCGCACATTTTTTTTTACAGAGAAGTCACCATTTATCAACGCCAGGAGGCCACTCGGGGCTAAGGGTTATGGAGTGTACAGTAGTCAATGGGAAAATATTTTAATCGTTAGTAATGGGTATTTGGTAAATTGAAGTACTTAAGGGGACGGTTCATCAAAAATTGCTTATGGTGGATTTGAAGACAACCAAGTTGTAGTCAGGAAAATGAAAGAGAGTTCCACAGGCGCGCACTTCTAAGAAAGAAGCTTTGTTCATGGAATCTACGTTTTGATTTAGGCACAGATAAAGAGTGGGAAAATTATTGACAGTGGTTTCAGCTAGACGGGTGTTTTTCATGAAAGATTGGCGAAAGGGAACCAGAGATTGGAGTTCAGACGAACACTTTCCATAGAAATAACGATAAAGCAGAGACAGGCTCGCAACCTCTCTTCTGTAGTAAATAGGTTGCAGAGAAGAGAAATAGGCACCCCCCCACTAAGCTACGAAGTCTATTTTGAACCCTGTCCAGGCGGGATAAGCTGCTTCTAGCAGCTCTTGTCCAGATATGGCAACAATACTCCATCCTTGGACGTACTTGGCTTTTATATAGATAGAGAATTGCATCAGCAGAGAGATATCTACTGGAGCGGTGGAAGGATCCCCCATTTTTCCAGCGATTTTGGCAACAGGTTTGATGTACATGTTCTATTTCAGATCGTGAGTAAAGATCAAGTCTAAAAGCTTTTCAAAACATGAAGCCTCCCCAAGACGAGAGCCATTCATTTCAATTGATGCCAGATGGGGATCAGAGCGTTGATGATGTAAAGATAGGAGCTTGGTATAAAATGTATTAAAAATAACTAGCCACCTATTCCCCCCCCATTGCACCACGCGCCCAAGATTAGACGAGAGAGAATCAGAGAGAACTTGGTCATTTACAACCTTTGGTGTGTTGCCATAGATGGTCGTCAGCATAAATGTTAACGAATGATCTAAGTATGTGTTTTGGGAGATCATCGATGTAGATCAGGAAGAGAGTTGGGCCCAGGATTGACCCCTGAGGGATTCCAGCATTGCACATGCCTCTCATGTCACTTTTACGTGTGAGTGTAAAGTTGATCATATGCCCATGTTTTGATCGAAGGTGTGTCCATGTGGCTTTAAGCTTGCGCTTTTGACGAAAGAATGTATTAGACACAGCAAGATTAAATTCTGAACAAAGCTGCAGTGGAAGTAAACACTTAGTGTTAACTTTGCCGATGCCAAGTGCATCCCATATGCCATGTTCCATTTGAAATCACCAGGGACAATCAGCTTCTCAATTGGTACAGCTGCAATTACTTGTTTCTGTTGTTCTTGCTGTAGTGAATCGCTGTTAGCCGCAGTAAGCTAAACAGCTTGGTTCCGATAGGCAATTTTTAGTGCACTTTTCTAGCCGACTTCCATACATATAAATAAAGCTGCCCAGTTACAAAAATCGCCGCCGGAAAATGCCTTAATCATAACATCATAACGACGTTAAGAAATTATTCTTGCCGCCTATGTGTGAAATCATGACGATGTGCTCCCAACCGATAACGTCTGCACATGTCGCCATGCCTTCCTCGCCATTGGACTTTTAAAAGTGGTTAGAAAAGAATGATCTAGAACCATTGGGATATCTGTACTTCGATGGATTTAAGTAGCAGAAGCTTGTACGACACGAATACCAATCACTAAATCTGCACAAATATGACCCAATGATAAGCTAAAAAAAGCAAGATGATTAGTAAATGCGTGGATCACAGGTTTTAGTTCATGCGTATATACATATATACATATGTCTCATGCGTATATACATATATATATATGTATATATTCATATATATATGTATATATATGTGTGTATATATATATATATATATATATATATATATATATATATATATATATATTTGTGGATATGGCTGAGTGAAAGTTCCTGGTTGGTGTTCGGGGTCGCATTTATACCACTAGGAGTGATGGGTTCTGGGGTCACTGTTGTGACATCCATCTAGGAGACGGAACCTCTGAACTAAAACGTGCGATATTCATATATATTTACATACATATACCACTTTTTTTAGCAATTTTATATATACATAGATATACCACCTTTTATATACTTATATATATATATATATATATATATATACCACCTTTTGTAGCAATTTTAAAAGTTCGAAATCTCGGCGATTATTGATCAGAATTAACAGAAGGCTCGTTGGAAAGCTAATGACCTGAATTGTGTAGTGGGCTATGTGACATTTGCTCTTAAGATTGCCCATCATTATTTTAAAAAAATGGGTTCACTTTTCTATATTGATCTAACGTAAAATGAGCACTCACTTCATGGCCACGTTTTTGGCGCGTGTTATTTAATTTTTTTTTTAGGTGTGGTGTTTATTATGGCCTGGTAGACAAACAGAAAACTTACCTAAAAAAAAACCTTGTTTTCTATGGGTTTTCGGATGTGCTGAAAACAAATATCACATTTTTTTCGCAAATAATTATTTTTCTATGTATTAATCAAAAATATGCTCGCTTACGCGTACAACAATGGCCACCACGTATAATATAAAGAATTACGTTGCTTAATACCCAGAAAAATACTTATTTGCTGAAATTTTAAATGCGATATTCGTTTTAATCACACGTGAAAAGCTAGAGAAAACAATTTTTAAGGTAGCTTTTGTGTTGGTCTACCAGACCACAATTACCAACAAATAAAAACCACCCCTAAATATATAACGGACGCCCCCCCCAAAGATGGCTATAAAGTGGGTTTTTATTTTGCCTTAACTAATACAGAAAAGTGATCCCCCACTTTTAAAACAATAATTTTGTCATATCTTGGAAACTTATCGTTTCCTAGCATTTTAACTGTTATTTTCGTGTTCAACCCCATTGAAAACTTTTTTTTTTTTAAGGATTTTTATGGGTGGAAAGATACTGCACCTTTAGCAATATTTCAATCAGAATCATTAGTTTTCCTAGTTTTGCATATGAATTACAAAATATTTAATATTTCCCCAACACCTCTGGCCTTGATGGAGGGGAGACTAAAACTTGCTGCGATGGTTTCAAATGAGCTTAAATAACAACAAGGGAGACTTGATTCGAAATATTTCTCATATTGTATATATATATCTTTTAGAAATAGAGTACGAGTATGAATATCCCCAGTATCAAATAATCCTGTGTGTTCAATATTAAGATCTATACTGGGGTTGCAAACTCAACGGAATAAAAATTTGCAAATTGTTCTCAAAACTAATCCATCTCATCCCAAAATGTTAGCTTTCGTGATTTTTAGAGAACTTTTTTTATATAGTTAAGGTAAAGGGATCACCGCTTATCAAGGCCTGGAGGCCACTCTAGCATAAGGGCGTAGGTGAATGGTGTGACAACATGATCAGTAATGCCGGACCTTGGGTAGGGCTTGATTACTTAAGGAGACGGGTCAAAAAGGACTTCTTTACATTAGATTTGAAAATTACTGTTATAATTAGATGGGAAGCAGCCCCACGGTATTATGTTACACAGACGAACAGTTCGAGGAAAGAACCCCTGATCACGAAAGTTTCGTTTAGTTTTAGAAATAGAGAAAAAGAGAAATTGTTGACGGCTGTTGTAGTTAGATGCGTATTTATTGCGAACATTTTGCAGGGAGAAGCCACAGACTGGAGCTCAGTCGAGCACCTGCAATAACAGTAATTTGCAAAGTCTCTTCTGTGAGAAAGGAGAAATAGACAGGCGAAAAGATCCTTGCCCGCTAGATTTCGAAGATATGTTTGTAACCTATCAAAGCAATGAGGGGTGCTCTTAGGAGCCCCACTCAAGCTGTGACAACAGTGTTTTTTTTGTTTTGTTTTTTAATATAGTCATCCCAAACAAGACATATTTGGGATTATTCTTGTGGGAGATGAGCGAGATGCCAGTTTACATTACAATTAAAATTCTTGATGTTAGTTCAGTCCGGGGAAACAAGTAACGAGGAAATTCCAATGTCTAACAGTTTGAGAAAAAAAAGCTATTATAGTAGAAGGTGTTTCTGCATCTAGAGACCGCTACAGTGAAGGTGTAGAATTTTGTTCCTAAATGGGTTTGTTGGGTCTATGTAGGTGGATGAGGTACACGTGCCATGATTTCATATGAATGCATTCCATTAAATACTTGTAAAGCAGACACAGGGGTGCAACGATGTTGCGATGGAACAGGGGTTGAAGCTTAGTTGAGAGTACGGGACATATCTTACGATGTATTTGACTTTTTTTATAGGTAAGCGATTACATCTTGAGCGACATACTTTCTAGAACGGTAGAATGATCCCACACTTGTTTCAATGATCTTGGTAATGGATCTGTTTTCGGTCTTCATTTCAGATCAGAAGTGAAGGTCAGTCACAGAAGGTTGTAAAAGCAGGGTTCATTTTAATTAGGGCCAATTGGCAGTATGGGCGTTGATGATGAAAACATAGAAGTGTGATTTTAGATGAATTAAAAGTAACTAGCCATTTTTATCCTATTGTACTACACGCTCTACATCGGAGGAGAGAAAGTCATTGCTCTAGAAATTAAGCAATCATCAATCTACAGCATTATTAATAGTGGTACTTCTGTTGTTCCTGCTTTTAATAGTCTTCATGTTATTTAATCTTCTCAGGATAAGGCTGGCCTTTTGCTCGTCCTTTTTGCTGATAATTCTTCTCTTAATGAATCTAATGCTCTTCCTCTGGATTTTCTATTGAAAACTGATCTCTTGATTCTTTAATTATCGCACATAACATGATTGCTAGGATTCTTTCTGTCTTGACCAGTATAAGGCGTTTGGTGTATATTTAATTCCTGTTGTCAAACGTTATGCTCCTTAGCTTTATTTTATCCACTCGAAATTATTTACTCTCTTTTTCAGTCATTTTTCCCGTCTTATTGAAAGGAGTCTTCTGTTGTCTTTATCTTAAAAAAGATGTTGGTGATCTGCCTGACACAACTAAGTATCATCTTGTTAGTCTTTTTCTCATTAACAAAGTTTTTGAAAGATTTGTCAGTATCAGGCTTGTTCATTTTCTGGAAAGTGTGAGCGTCTTTAGTATGGCTTTCGTGGTTTTCGTTCAACAGCTGATAGTGTAACACTTATAACTGAGCGGATCTGTTGGTTTATGGATAATTCCGGAAAGAGTCGTAGTATTGCGCTTGATATTGAAAAAAGATATTTCGATAGCATTCGACGGAGAGTAGCATTCTGGTCTTCTATATAAACTTCGAGGTTATGATATTGATGGCAAGGTGTTTTCTTACATTAACACTGGATTGTGTCTCTTCATCTTTTTTTTATCAATGCTAGTGTTCCACAAGGCTTTATACTAGGCCCAACAACTGTTACTACGGGAATGATAACATTTAATTATTGAATGTTAAAAATATCCGTTTCTTTTATTTGGCGTATTTATACTTTTGTGAATTGAATTTTATTTTAATGGTCGTTCTTATTTTTTGTTGCAGGTTTTTAGTCTTGCAAAGGGTAGGGACACTTCTCCCCAGGTCCAACAGGCTCCAAAACTCGAGGAAACGTCCCAAATACCACGATTCCCGAATGAAGATCCCCGATTAGCAATGGCGCCTCTTTGTCCTCCGATGCCCGACCTAACGGGCCTCTCTAACGAAGAGATAAAAATACTGAATGATGTCTTTCGACGACAACAACAATTTGATGTCGAAACAAAAGAACGTATCAAGTAAGAATTCGAAAAAAAAATCATACCTTTTAATAAATTTATGTGCTTAAAATTGAATCTACTACAAGTTAAAATTTGATTTGTGCTGCGTTGGTGTTGCTGCAGAGCAAATATAAACAAATATATGAGAGAAAGTTTTAAAACAGGATACACAAAAGTATTAAAATACACGAACTAATATCGATTGAATTTAAATAGTTAAAACCATACGTGTTTGGATATGCAAAGGAGTCTATACGTCTACGATAATCAGTTTGACGGGTTAAGACACTGATCAATCCTAGGATGTGTTCTGCTCCAAGTATTTACCTTCTCTCTTTGAAAAATATTGGTTTAACATTGGATACTTACAAGAAAATATCAGGAGATATACACATATTCTAATACTAAGCTCGAGTGATTATTTCATCTTGCGGTTTTATTTAAATGCTACATAAATATATTATTGAAAATCAGACTTAATAAAAATGATTGCCATTTAGCAGTTGTTTTGTTGGACAAATTGATTAAAACGATGTCAGTTAAAGACAGCCTCTTTTCGCATGCATATATTCGAATCTTTCTCTTTGTTAATAATTGCTGTATCTTGTATCGCCTAGCGAGTCCCGTTTGTATGTGGGAAATAACCCGTTCCTTCAAGATTTCCTAGATTTAGCCAAAATTAAAAATACCTCTGTCTAGAAGGATTTTATCGCCGATTGAGGACTTTAAACTATAAATTTCAGCACTGAAACAGATACTACATTTTTCTTCTAGCCAAAAGAGAAAGTCATTCCATTACTCTAGCTCAGCAATTTTCAGCCAGAGTGGGAATTTCTGGGTTTCGGGTGGTGATTAAATTGTCAAACTGGACCTAGCGTCAATAAAACACAGTGTCCACTACCCATCACTATAGAAAGGTCATGTTAGATATTATCTCCGCTAAGGTTTGAATTAAATCCTATTATGCTAATATTGGTTATTGTTGTTAGTATGGATGTAGATTTTGAATCAGACATGTTTAAAAGGGAAGAAAAATCATTCTGATACATGATGCAAGCTAAAAACAATTAGTATGGCTAGATAGTATATATCAATCTGTCTACAATCTATCTATAATTATAAATAATAATTATCATTTATACCTACGGATACTAGTATTTCATGCTTTCGCAATCATCAGTATAGGAGATGACCATTTCTGCCGGTCGGTAGATTTGAACCCGGCCAAGAAGCCACCTTTGACTCCATTTGCTAAGTCTTTACTTCGGACCAATAAATAATTACCACTGGTGGAATGAAAGGAATTAACAACTTATAAACGCAACGCCAAATTAGGGTGCAGACAGTGTTCAAACAAGCGGAAGTCGTGAATTTTATATATATATATATATATATATATATATATATATATATATATATATACCCAACAAATCAGACGAAAATACGATCAAAATGACAATATGTTTAATAAAGTTCAGGTTGATTATCTTATTATAAATTTTCGTATTGTGTGTGTGTGTGATGCGGTTTATCTCAGCCTAAAGGCTACCCACCCAGGCAAGTAAGGTACCGGTACCGAAATGAAGCTTATGACCCAGCGGATGTTTTAGTGATATTTATATCCATGTTTGGTGTATGGAAATGCAAAAAATAAATTAATTAAAGAAATAACGATTTACTAAACAACGTTTTATTTACTGGATATTTTTCCGATACAAGGACTCAAGTTTGCCCATATTTTACATTTTATGAAATTCATAAGAATTTAAAATAATAAAAAAAACACAAATATCTCTTTATCCACCTCTCAAATATTTCCCACTATTACCGTTTAAAAACATACAAATCCATACGATCCACTATTACTACAAATACGATACACATAAGAAATTACCATAAATAATCTTTAATAGCTATAAATATCCAAACAGGGTCGATATGCTGTTTAAAATGCACTAACCAATCAAATGATACCTCCTAGTAGAAGACATCACGTTTTACATCCAAATAAAACGTAGCTTCACCCGTTCTAGAGCTTTTGTTATATCAGAGACACCACTTATCTTCTCAAGGCATGAAGACCACTTGAGGATTAATGAATATAAGGTAGTTGGTGAGAGAAGAGAGTAATGATCGACGCAAACTAAATAGAATTTAAGAAGTGTACGTAGATTCACCAAGACTTATTGCAGGACATATAGACATATATACAGGAATTAATGACCAATGCATTCAAGAAGGTGACAGGGATCAGTAATGACAATAAATGCAGGTTCTGCCATACAGAATTGGAAAGTGTTGGCCATCTCATATCAAGTTGCAAGGTTCTTCTAGGGGACGGCTACTATATAGCGAGAAATGATGGAGTATGTAAGTACCTCCACTGGACCATCTGAAAAAAATTAAACATCCAGTGTAGAAGCAAGTCCTGGGAACATCAACCTGAAAGAACAGTTGGAAATGACTTACGAACATGAAATCCCTACAGCCACCTACCTTGAAAATGCTGCTGTGAAACATGACATAGTTATATGGAATAAGTCAAAGAGAGTTGCAACCTTAATTGAAGTGAGTGTTCCTAATGATGGCGGTCTGAACAGAGCTGAAAGAGAGAAACAGACTAAATAGCAAGGTCTCATGTACGATATGAAAAGAAACTGGAACGAGGCACAACTCTTTTAACGCGACGAATAACATATTTTGTTTGGTATAACAGACACAAGAGAAGCATACCGTCTTGATAGGTTTTTGTGGTTGTCTCGCTGAAATGAATCTGCCTTCCTCCGAAGGAAAACGCAATAACTCGAAGTTATATTTTCATATAGCTTTATTCGGTGTCTGTGACGTCTTTCGGAGATTGCACGCATTGTACTTTGTTTCTACATCTCTTTAATTCATCCAGTCGAATGCTATTATAACTGACGGACAAACTCTAACTCCAACACCCCTGGTAGAGGGCTCACTTTCTCTGATATACTTGAATAGTCTGTGTATCGGGAATAAATGAAAACGCGATTTCCTTGTTCGTTATCTAACGTCATATAATCAGGTCAGTCGCATTGTTTATTATTTCTATAATTAACTTTTCAATTTTTCATGATAACTATTTAACTGTAAATATGTTTTTGTTTTAACTATTTTTCTAACACATTCTTCTGTTATCCAAAATGCCAATACATTTCTCTACCATTGAAAATACCTATTTAAATAATATTTGAAAATCTTGCAGGGCCATCCTTTGCCTTCTGGTTCCATCAGTCATCGGGCACTATCCGGGAGTCAAATATAGGGTACTTTTCTTACTGTTTCAACACCAAACACGCAGATTGCCACTTGAGCGTTAGAAGCTAATATTTAAGATCGTGTGTAGCAGGGACTGTTGGGGGAGCGACGAAACAACAGATAAGTACAACCAGAAAAGCAAGAAACAGAAAGGAACTCCAGAGTATAGTGGTCCGATGGAAGAAATTATTAGAGTATGATTATTTTTGCCATCTAGAGCTCTCACCAATGAATAGGGTGGAATTTTGTTGTTTGTCCAGTTAGTTGGGAGTTTATACATCAAAGGAGCGCAAATCTATACGAGCATATTCAATGAAAATACATGTAAAACAGGTACAGAGATACACTATTGCTTGGATGGGAGAGAAATTAGAACTTAACCTATAGCATGTAAAGTAGAGTGAAAAACTAGTAGTAGATGCACTAGCCCAGATGTTAAGCAGTGCTCCAAGCATGAGCGAATTGTGGATTGCCCGAACCTCTCCCTTCTTCTCTTTATCTTTCTCACCCTCTTCATTCTATTTTATCTTCTCCTCTACATCTCCTTTATATATTTACTTCTCTTTCTGAATTATTGCGATAAAGATCGGGAATTTTTTTTTTTTTTTACATAGGCATCACCACATTATCAAGGCCAAGAGACCACTCAAGGATAAGGGTTAAAGAGTGTACAGTAGAAATTGGACATTATAGTAATCATTAGTAATGAAAATTTGGTAAAGTTGATAACTTATATGGAACGGCTCATCAAGACCTTATTTACGTTAGACTTGAAGACAACCATATTGTAGTCAGCCGGAAAGCAGGAAAACGGAAGACAATTCCACAGGCGTGCAGTTCTAAGAAAGAAGCTTTGTTCATGGAATCTACGTTTAGGTTTAGGCACAGATAAAAAGTGGGGGGAATTATTGATAGTGTTTACAGCTAGACGAGTGTTTCTTGTGAAAGTTTGGCGAGGGGGGACCATAGATTGAAGCTCATTCGAACACTTTCCATTAAAATAACGATACATCAGAGACAAACTCGCAACATCTCTTCTGTGAGATAAAGGTTGCAAGGAAGAGAAAAGGACATCTCCTACGAGGCTACGAAGTCTATTTTGAACTCTATCAATTGGGATCACTTAGATCATTCGGGCCACTATTTATTCCTTAGCGTAATTCTCACAACGTTTCAGTCGATGTAATCTTCGGTTTTCTTCAGTCGTATCTGTTGAATGCGGGAATCTTTCTGTCGAACACGAGAATCTGTACACCAAAAAGTTTGAAAGTTACATCGGCTGAAACGGTGTGGTGATAACATTCGAAATGAGGACAGTAATCCAAATAATCCACCCTTTCAATCCTTCTCACATTTACCTTTTCATTCACCCATTAGTTACCTCCTCTTCATGTCCTGCTACCATCTAAGAATATTCATACGCGGATAAAATATGCACGATGACAAGCAATGTAACAACGTTATTACTTTACGTATTATATAGATTCATATTTTCATATCAGATATTTTACATAGAAAATATAGATTTATATAATAATAAATATAAATAAAATATTTCTTTGTTACAAGTATTACTTTATGCTTTATTTTAATGCTTTATTATATCTAGCAATTATATTTATGTGCAATGCATATCTTTAGATTATAACAGGTTCTACTGATCGTGTTACCATCTATCATTAAAAAGAGTTCTGTGTATGCCTAGCTAAAAGAAATACAAGACAGCTACAAAACAAACACCCAAAAAGTTGTACATCCTTGATCAGTGTTGCCCTGGATAAAAAATAACTAAAATAAAATTTAAAAAAAAACTATTCATTATCTAGAAGTAAACTGCGTCAGGTTTTATCATAGTGGGCGGTTTTTTATTGTTATATAGAGGATTTTTATATAGAGGATAAGAGAAGTTGTAATACAAATATGTTGCACTTTTGTCGCGGGCAGCGTCAGGTATCTCTGCTAGTTGCATATAAAGCACACTCGGTCCGTTAATTTAAAGACACTTTGAGATGTAAATCATGTAAGAGTGGCGATTGATCAAACTTCAAGATTTTTTCTCATGAAAATTTGCTAATCGCATCATTTCTGCCACTGTTACTTTTTTCCAAACAGCATTTCAGAAGGGAAATAACTCCTACAGCATTAATTGCATCGTGTATAGCCAAACTTAATTGCAAGACTCTAGCCGACTATATTGTAATAACGTTTCTTGTTAAGCAGAGTATGTGTTTTTGTTTAATAAAAATTAAAACTATTCAGTAATTTGCGTTGCATTGTACGTTTTTAATGGTATTCAATTATTATAGTAAAAAAATAATTATATATATATATATATATATATGAAAGAAAGAAAAGGAAGAAATTATTTTCAGATAAGGGGGAGTAAAGGTTAGAGACAAAAAGGCTGTTATAAACCGGGTGATAATTCTCGCAAAATAAAATGGATACTTTGTTAAAAGAAAACTAATTTATTAAATAAAAATTTAAAAGAACGTTATAATTAAGAAATTATATATATATATATATATATATATATATATATATATATATATATATATATATATATATATAATTCTTGGTTCGTTCAAAATCGATAAAACAGTATTTCTACATTACCAATTTAATTGAAATTTTCAGAAAATCTATCTCTAACGTCAAGGAATATTTTCATATTACAAAAAAAAAAAAAATTTAACACTGCGAATTATAAAAATATTAAATATAATAAAAAATAGTTTTCGTAACTGCGAGACTGTCCGCCATTTAATTTCCGGTAGAATTGAGCTTTTCACTTGCACTACGCGTTAACAACTTTCGAATTACAACATTTTACTATCTACTTAATAGTAGCCAACGTAAGTACGTGAGAAATTAATAAATATTTAGTAACTTTTTCCTTTTATTATTCTTAAAGAGTAAAACTTTTTTTTTATTCATGAAAAGAGTTAAGTCAACATAAATAATGTTTGTAAATGTGCGAAAGGCAACGTAAGTAAATAAAAAAAAATGTTACATGCGCATGCGTTAATCTTTACTAAGGGGGGACTAAGGAAACGACGATTAAATAATTCTGCTGGTCGCCATGGTGTTACATATTCTTATCATTTTTCTCACTAGGGTTATCATCCTGGGGCGCCATTTTGAATCATTGAGGGGGACCTTTTACGTTTTCTATATAACATAAGAAAGATTCCGTGTGATTGTCTCTAATATAAATGGTTGTGTGTTTGATTATCATAAAGGGAATCGTGTGTGTGACATGTAATTTCTGAACCTACCTCTGCTTCTGCAAAACGGATCATCTGGAAATTTCTCATCCTGGAGGGAGACTTGATACCTGTTTGACGAAGATTTATCACTCCAAGACGATGAAATGGTTTTATAGTTTTTATTTCACTTTCCCCAGAGGTTCTGCAGAAGTGGAAGTGAAATCGGCTTGTGTTAGTTCTTCTTCACACACGTCAGCGTTCGTCTCCCCCCTCCCCAGTTAAGAGGGGGGACCAAATTGAATACGTCCGTCTTCTTCAAAGCTCAAATCAAATCTCACAGATCTAGCCAACCACGTCACACATACGTAATTTGGTCAGCTGACCTTTGGTTCTGGTAAACGTGTCTACCTCCACGTTTACTCACCTCTCTCTCTCCCTCTCTCTCCCTCTCTCCCTCTCTATTCTCTTATAGAGACACAGAGAGAGAAAATAGAAAGAGTAAGAAAGCCAGAGAGGGGGGAGGGATGCTCGTTAACATTCCTCCACCCCTTTTTTATCAAAATGTATGGCAAGCCATACATTTTTAATAACTAACTAACTAAAAAAAATAATTATGTCCGAAGTACATCTTTATTTTTTCACTTTCCGGACTCACCCCTTTTCCAAGAAAGATCAGGCACCAGTACTCTTCTACTACACTATCAACCCTTCTGCTGCTTCTCGAAAGTCTCTCCTCGACATTAACTTGCTTCCAAGTTAGACAAAGATACAGCTTTGCAGATATACATCTTGTCTAGGCGGTCGCATTGTTGGATATTTTCCACTGACTCTGCTCTTTATTTGTACCACTTGGCCAAACAAATGGAGACTCCATTTTCGATCACTTTTTCGAAATGGGGCCAGCATATCGCAATTACGACCAGAACGTCGGATGCTCCATGTTGGTGGTAGCTTTATCGCATGGGGACTCGAACCCCAGACCCTCAGATTAAAGTCTGATGCTCTACCGACCCAACCATCCCACTCGCGTTCTCGACTTTCAGCATAGGCCTAAGTCCCAGTTTTTTTCCTTTACTGTAATGCCCTGACGTCATTCTCTGAGTGGTCCTATTACTGGAGCTTTGTTCTATTCTATCTACTACTTCGGGACTTCACAAAGCTCTTCTACTAACTCCCTTGGTTGGTCTAAGTCAAGATACGCCTTCACACTGATTCACTCGGAGCCTGTTTGAGCTCCTGGAACCCGACAAGATACGGAATCATCACTCCCTAACTAATGTGCCAAAGCTTACTTGCGCATCGATTTCTAACTAAGTAGCTTTCCCTTTGTGATTTTTCCGTATTCCCAGCAAGTCCCAAGATTCCAACCCAGATATCCCTCACACATTCCTCTAAAAAAAAATAAAAAAATAATAAGGCTCTATCTTGTCCCTTACGTAATCTGCATCTTTCCCTTTCTTCTATCTCCCCGTGATTAGGCTTGGTACCGACTGTCCAGTCGCTCTGTACCCTGAGGAATTATCGCGACCTCGCACGCCAGACTTTTGTTGGACAAGACTTATTGCCGTTGCTTGGGCCTACGTGGCATCTTCCAACTCACTGGAACCACTAGTATTGTTTTAACAGGGTACTCATTACTCTAAAATAGTATTTCCCCTGCCAAATTTTCTAATTTGTGACAATACCGTGGCTTATAAAAAAAAATAAAACAACAGAAAAAACTGCTTTCTACAGCCTAATCGCCTTGTAATTCTCATGAAAAAAATGCAACTACGCGCTAAACGTCCCTAAAATATAACTAAACCAACCAAATCTATTCCAAAATAATTTAATTTAATAATACCAATTAAATTCACCCAGCATGGTTTGTTTTTTTAATTTTGGTATCTTTAATTCACAATAGGGTAACATTTTATTTTCCTAAGTACTTGCATACATATTTCATTCATCTTCTCTTGAGCGATTCGTAACATAATGGCCACGTCAGCCATTGCACCCCCTCTGCCCCTTACACCATGTCAGAGGGCATTTCATTTGCTCCCTTAAGTTGATTACAACTAGATCCGCTCACGCTGGACAGAATACATTCCGTTTACTGCTATGTCAGAAAAAACTTCTTTTTTTTCCAAAGTCGGTAAGCGCAACCTGCCTTGAAGACACATAGCTTCACGGAAAACATCGGATTTCCACACATTTAGTACTCAAACTTGCTCCATGTTGATTCTACTCGAAATCAACAGAAATCACGATAAAAAAATAAAATTCGAATCATTTCCCGAGAATAATGAAATTAATAACTACCCATGTAATTCAACACCTCTCCAAAATTCTAACATGCTTGCCACAGAAATTAAATTCCATTCACGCCCCACTTTTTTCTTTCATTTCTTCATATAGTTTATTTAACCCTATATTTATCCTTTTTTTTCTACCTTACTTATGTGGTCAAAACGTCACTCATGTCGAATAGAACATTTATTCTACTTTTCGAAAATTAAAATTAATACCGACTGAACCTTTGACTCTTCCGAAACTTTTTATTATTATTATTATTATTATTATTATTATTATTATTATTATTATTATTATTATTATTTATTACACTGTTTAAATCTTATTTCTTTCTCTTTTTCCCAATTTTATTATTACTATTATGATTATTAATTAATTAATTAACAACACGTTCTTTCTTTTATTAATCATTCTTTCAATAGACCCCACAAGCAAAGATTTCACCTCACCATTCTGCGAAATAAAAATACATGTCAAAGAACAAGAAAATTCTGCCAATACCGTTTGACAACACATCAATTACATAAAAAAATAATAAATTAAAAAAATACAAAAGTATCCTATAAGCAATCACAAAGTCCCATCTCACTAACAACAAAATTCCAAATAACAAAACACAGATTCGTGGATACTCCTTTTGACCACGTCATCAAGTAGGTCGGCTGCATAGTGCATCATCTTTTACCATTCCACAGAATTCAAAATTAAAGAAAAATCACAGTCGTTTACGAAAAAAAATACCTAGACATTTACAATTAAAATACAGTCGTTTCTAAAATAAAATAAAACGACTCACTTATAAAGTCTCAGACAACTCGATCGAACTAAAAATTGTCCATGTCAGAAAAAAAAAAATTCCTAAGAAATAAAATCGTACAATTAGTGAAAAAAAAAAGGAAAAAAAATCACATTTCAGAACCTATCCATTGTTTTTCATCAAAAGTACATATTGTTTTTCCTTAAAAGTTACGCTTAGTTCACAGTTTAAAAATGATACAAAATATTCATAACACATATTTGTGATTGACGTGTTTATCATTACAGTCATATGTTCTATGTCCTTTTTTTTTTCTTTTTGGTTTTCTCACTGGCTGTTGTTAAAAATTTACAAAATAAAGCCATTTTTCGTTTTTCGCTTCTAATGTTGACATTAAGTGATATTTTTCTTCGTTCATAACGAGCTAATTCCCAATACGATAAACAATTTTTTAACTAATTTTCTATATATAAAGTTTTACATCTGTGTGTCTGTATGTCTTCCTTTTCTTTCTTCGTGAAAAGGTTGTACGTGTGTATTGCTTTTCTTTTTTTTTCTTTTCTTTTTTAATTATTTTTCTAATTCGCCTAGTGTTTTAATGGACCCTACGTTGTGTGTGTGTTGATTTGTATTTTTTTTTTTTTACTGTTCTTTCTTTTTCTTTTTTTCCATACATTTTATTGTTTTTCTTGTCCTTTTTTTTTCTTTTTTTTTTTAGTCTATTTCTTTTTTCTTGACACTAAATCTCCATGCTTCCACGTTGTATTTTCTTAAACACAGGTTCGATTATCGCATCGGTGACGCGACTGGTCGACGAACACCAAATTGAATATGTTATATATTCGTTATCATCGAAGGTTATCCTGAGGGGTACCAAATTGAGCTTTCGTTACATTTGAATATGTTATATAGAGTTCTTCATTTAGGGGCACATTTTACGTTTTCTATATAACATAAGAACGATTCCGTGTGCGTATAATTGTCTCTAATATAAATGGTTGTGTGTTTGATTATCATAAAGGGAATCGTGTGTGTGACATGTAATTTCTGAACCTACCTCTGCTTCTGCAAAACGGATCATCTGGAAATTTCTCATCCTGGAGGGAGACTTGATACCTGTTTGACGAAGATTTATCACTCCAAGACGATGAAATGGTTTTATAGTTTTTATTTCACTTTCCCCAGAGGTTCTGCAGAAGTGGAAGTGAAATCGGCTTGTGTTAGTTCTTCTTCACACACGTCAGCGTTCGTCTCCCCCCTCCCCAGTTAAGAGGGGGGACCAAATTGAATACGTCCGTCTTCTTCAAAGCTCAAATCAAATCTCACAGATCTAGCCAACCACGTCACACATACGTAATTTGGTCAGCTGACCTTTGGTTCTGGTAAACGTGTCTACCTCCACGTTTACTCACCTCTCTCTCTCTCCCTCTCTCTCCCTCTCTCTCCCTCTCTCCCTCTCTATTCTCTTATAGAGACACAGAGAGAGAAAATAGAAAGAGTAAGAAAGCCAGAGAGGGGGGAGGGATGCTCGTTAACAATGGAACTCAATGTCCAAGGGGTACCAAAAATTGTTTTCATATGAAGAAATTACTTTTTCGAAAAGTGGGATCTCACTTTTCCATGTAAATTTAACTTAAAATGAGCACCCACTCTCTGGCCACCTGAGGAAGGGGCATTTATTTTCGTGTTCATTGGCTTAAAGGTTTTTTGACAAGGCAGGTTGGTACGTGAGTGCATGTTTAACAGCCTTCGTTTATGCTCGCGCGTAGTGTAAACAAAGGCTACATCTGTGAAATGGAAAATAGTCCCAGAGTTCAGGGGTTATTACCATGCAAAAGAAATAAAACAAAATTTTTTTTAGCCAAGAAACACACAGAAAAAAATAGCATCCTTTTTTTCTATCGAATTTATTTGCTGTTTTTTATTGAAAACTATTTTGCCCGGGAATTTTTGATAAAATTTTCCATTAAGTGTCGTGCGTCTCACGTTCGTATATAACAATTATTATTTTTTATTCTTATTTTTTTTTGTAGATTTCGGTGTAGGTTTTATGATATGAAGAAATTACTTTTTCGAAAAGTGGGCGATCACTTTTCCATGTAAACTTAACTTAAAATGAGCACCATCTTTCTAGCCACCTGAGAGAGGGGGGATTTTTTCCCATGTTTATTGGCTAAACAGCTTTCGTTTCTGCTCGCGCATAGCGTAAACGAAGGCTACGGCTCTGAAATGGAAAATAGTCCCAGAGTTCAGGCATTATTACCATGCAAAAGAAATCAAACAAAAACTTTTTAGTCAAGAAACACACAGAGAAATGCCCCTCTCTCAGGTGACCAGAAAGGGGTGCTCATTCTAAGTTACTTTTCCATTGAAAAGTGATCACCCATTTTTCGATAAAGTAATTTCTTCATATTATGAAAACATTCTTTTTGCGACGGAAACGGTTTGCAGATTCGTTTTTAGTACACCGAAATCTACAATAAAATATTTCGTTATATACGAACTTGAAACGGGCCTTAAAGTAAAATAATACCGGATTTTTGGGGGTTGATTTGCCGTTTAGTTGTACAAATATCCTCAAACCAGGTAATCACTAAAAGGGACTCCCAAAAGTCGTCACCTGTATCGAGCAAAAGTTTAAAACCACCGATTATATGGCAGCCTACGCCACAGTAACATATATTGAGTGAGTTCCGAATAGTATTTTGTATAGTTTTTTAGTTTAAACTTATTTTCCAAAAATTTCCCCAAACTTAACGTGTTCGATACAGTCTGCCGCCATTTGTATTTTTCAAATATACCGATAAACATTGAATGTTTTTGAACCGATTAAACATTATACATTCCATAAAAACACTACAATCTTATCCAGTTAGGTAGACCATTTACTTTTCTTGCCTTTGATAACATTTATTTGTTATATATTTATTTTTGACAACTTCTTTGTATCTGTGTTTAGTAATATGAACCCTTTTCATTTAATGTAACGTTTAGTCGGCTCGAAAAACAGTGTTTATCGGTGTATTTGAAAGCTACAGTGGTGGCGGACACTGTTGATTACATTATGTTTGAGAAAGTGAGTTAAAACTAAAAAAATTATACAAAATACTGTCAGAAACCCACCGCTTATGCCAGCCTATGTCATGGTAACATATATTCAGTTGGTTTCTGACACTGTTTTGTATAGTTTTTAGTTTTCAACTTACTTTCCCAAATTTAATGTATTCAACAGAGTCCGCGACCATTTTTGTTTTTCGAGCCGATTAAACATTTTACATTACATAAAATCACTAAACAATTATCCAGTTAGGTAGGAACCTAACTTACCTTACCTTTGCTTTCATTTATTTGTTTTGGGACAACTATTTCCAATCTGTGTATAGTAACCCACTCCCCATCACCCAAATATTAATTACTAACTCACATTTTTGTATACAGAAAAAAACATTTAGCGTTTCAACATTTGTGCTACGTTCGGCTTAATCAACTGATTGTTTGTCGAGCCCAAACAATTATTGACGGAAACTCCCGAGGATCCAGATCAAATTCTGCAAAAGTACCATTTTTTTTTCATTTTCCCCTTCTTTTTCACTTTTTGGAGTGGATTGTTGTACTAGGAATATGAGAAACATGCATTTTCTCTTTTTATTAGATTTTTTTCCATTACACCAAATTGTGCCACTGGAACGCGTGGCGGGATATAGCTAGTATATATATATATATATATATATATATATATATATATATATATATATATATATATATATATATATAGTGATGATCATATTTATTGGCACGGTAAAATAAAAGTTAAATTTTGTCTAATAAATTCTAAAAAAGGGATTAAATTAAAGAAAATAACAAAGTATATTATGTATTTTTAACTGGCATTTCCGATGCAGCAATCGGATTTTAGAAAAAATAAATAACAAAGGAACAACAAACATAATTGCAAAAAAACCCTTGTTCAAAATTATTGGCACGGCTTTGTTTTTCTTTTAGTATCAGTATAATATCAATCAATTTCCGGTTTACGTGCTTTCTGAACTTTTTTATAGCCATATTATGCTTATTTAACGCTAATTCAGTGAATAATTTTTTTCAGATAATTTTTAGATAGCGATTTATTTAAACTATTATAAGTGACTAAATTATAATTTTCAATCGCCATGGTTAAAACTAAGGAACACAGCGAAGACGTCAGGAAGCTTGTTGTAGCATGCCATACCAATGGGGAGGGCTATGATAAGATTTCAAAGCAGCTAAACCTTCCCAAATCCACTGTTAGAGCCATAATAAACAAGTTCAAATCGCAAAGCCACGTTATGAGTTTAGAGGGTAGAGGGAGAAAAAGGATTCTTTCCCCAAGAGATGAACGGAAAATTGTTCGACAAGTAAAACAAAACCCAAGGATATCTGTTGGGGAGATTGTTGATGAACAGAGCACCTCTGGAGTGAATGTATCTCGACATACAGTTGGTAGAGTTTTGAAGAGAGCTGGTTTAAAAGCATGTCGTCCGAGAAAGACTCCCTTATTGAAGCCTATGCACCTGAAAGCAAGGCTAGCCTTTGCAAAACGTCATATTGATAAAGATGTTGCATTCTGGAAACGTGTTCTATGGACTGACGAAACGAAAATAGAGTTATTTGGCCATAATAAAGTGTCTTATATTTACAGAAAATCTGGCGAAGCTTTCCTGCCTAAGAACACCATACCCACAGTGAAGCACGGTGGAGGCAGTTTGATGTTTTGGGGATCCTTTGCTGCCTCTGGACCAGGGCGACTTGTTAAGGTCACAGGTAGCATAAAAAAGGAAGATTATGTTAAAATATTGGATGAAAACCTGAAAGACTCTGCTAAAGAGCTCTCACTTGGTCGTCGTTGGTGGTTCATGCAAGATAATGACCCAAAGCATTCGGCTAAACTGACTAAGAAATGGCTTGAGGACAATCATATTAATGTTTTGGAGTGGCCATCACAAAGCCCAGACCTTAATCCAATTGAAAATTTATGGAGAACATTAAAATTGAGGGTAATGCAAAGGAAGCCTAAGAATCTTATTCAATTGGAGGATTATTGTCAGGAAGAGTGGGCTAAAATTACTACTGAAGAGTGCAACAACTTGGTTGTAAACTATGAAAAGCGACTGAGGAAGGTAATCAAGGCCAAAGGCTATACAATTGATTATTAAATAAATCGTGCCAATAATTTTGAACAAGGGTTTTTTGCAATTATGTTTGTTGTTCCTTTGTTATTTATTTTTTCTAAAATCCGATTGCTGCATCGGAAAAGCCAGTTAAAAATACATAATATACTTTGTTATTTTCTTTAATTTAATCCCTTTTTTAGAATTTATTAGACAAAATTTAACTTTTATTTTACCGTGCCAATAAATATGATCATCACTGTATATATATACATGTATTCGATTAAAATGCTATAGAAAATTTTCAAGTTAATAGGTAAAGTAGTCTTTTAGCTTACCTGTTATTAACATCCGGACATTTGCATTTTTATTCATATAGATAGATACGAATAAATATAAATTGGTGTTTCTGCGTACGAAAATATAAAACAGCATTCACAAGTATGACAATCCAGACCCACTTTCCGTTATGCAAGGAAAACATTAACTAGATTCGTCACGTGCAGCTTATTAAGTACACACGTTAGTTCTTTCGCTTTTTCACCGCGAATACCTTGGTGGAATGAGAAAAGCTTGTATTGTGAAGAAAATTTTACTAATCATAAAGGATTGTAATAATCAAAGCAGTTTTGTTTGATCTGGATAGCTTTCATTTCCCTTTTATTTCTTTTTCTTTTATTATTAGGCCTAATAGAATTACGACAAACAACGTGTCTTCCTCACATAATGACGACAAAAAATGCGTTTATCTGTTCTTTTCTGCTATAATAAAATAGAAAATAAAAGGAAACCCGGAAATGTTACATTCTAATGTCTTTAATCAGAAGATATATTTCAGATTAGTGTACTTCCTTCCTCAGAAATGACGAGAAAGTATTGACAATGTGAAGGTGGGCGTACACTACTAAATAATAAACATTGAAGTTGTGTAATTAAAATGAAGCCTTATTTGGTTCATATTTTACGGCGTATCAACACTCCTGGGGTCATTTAATACCATAACATATTTTTGTATTATTATTATTATTATTATTATTATTATTATTATTATTATTATTATTATTATTATTGTTCTTGTTCTTGTTGTCGTCGTCGTCGTCCTCGTCGTCGTCGTCGTCGTCCTTCTTCTTCTTCTTCTTCTTCTTCTTCTTCTTCTTCTTCTTCTTCTTCTTCTTCTTCTTCACTAGGAGTTCTCACATAGGTCATCATCAAGGATTACTCGCTGATAATAATCGGCGGTGTTCTCCCGAGTCTGGATAACAAGAAATTTTCTTAGATTTCCAGTACTATCCACCTTATTCGTTAAACTTTTGAAAATGACTTGGATTATCGCAACAATAGCTTACCATTGATCTCTTGCTGGCAAAAACTATTGGCTTTTATTGAGATTTGGGTGACAATAAGCCTCTTCAAGGTCCGCGAACTCTTTGCACTTATCCAATGGAGTGCTATTATCTCCTCGATATTTCAATCCTCTCTGATCCTCCATGACTATTTGGTGTACAGCCCCTCTCCATTTTTTTCTGGAGGGGGCAAAGTTAACTTTCTGGTTTCAGTTTCAGTTTACTTAGTTCCGTGTGTCTTACTTCTGTTGCAGATTCCATATGGCGGTTAGCGTTTCTAACGCATCTCGGTTAGTTTTCAAATTCAAGGGTTTTACTTAATATTTCAGCTGTTTTCCGCATTACCGTCTGTTTTAAAGTCTCCGTCTTACCCTTAGTTATGATTTTCTCTATTTTTTTCAAGTTCTTTGGGTGTGTTCCTAGTGCTCCTGCACATTTTTAGTAGGCCCACCGATTTTCTTCATGTTCAATACTCCTTTTAGTTCTTTGAAAAGTTCTGCAAAATTTTGTTGTTGTTGTATCGTCTCTTCGCTCGTCACCCTGCCGTCTGGTGAGACAGCTAAATCTTGAATTTCGCATTTCCATTCTTGTTAATCATTATGAAATTTTATCCTCATTCTTATATGATTTTATTCGCTTGTACCGCCATGTTCCAAAAGAGTTTCTAGTTTCCAATTTGAGTCTGCGCTATTTGTCTGCATGTTCGATGTGCAGTCGTTTGCAGAGTTCTCAGTATAATCTTTTCTCGACACAGCTCTATCTATTCTTGTATTCATTTTGGATTGCTTTTTTCTATTTACATGTGATTTATGGTTTCGTCTCTTTGTCTGCAGCGTCTACATATACTGTTTTTCTGTGTTTTGTCCATTTTATCCTTCATGTTCGTTTTAATTGCATAGTTGTGTGCAGTTTTCAGTAAACGTTATGTTTCTTTGTTCTTATATCGTTTTCTTAGCAATGCCCAATTTCGTGATTCTCTTCTCTTATCAGTCTTATAAATAATCTATGTAGCTCTTTTCTTTTACTTTGCTTTCTTGTATTTTTGTTTCTGATTTCATTTTTGTATTGTTCTTCTTGATGGTGTCTCTAGTTGCAGTGATCAATCTTTCTCTGTTCATAATTATGTACAAGTCTTTCTTGTGTTTTATACACAATCGTCTTTATTTATCAATCCTTTTCTTTTGCATTTTTTCACAATTTCATATTTTGTTATGTACACACACATACACACACACACGTACACATTATTATGAATTATGAAACAATTTATCGGCGTTAATGATGTTTAACTTAATTTTGTTTCCACTAGATCTTTATCAAAATTGAAATAAAGATTCTAAACATAAACTTTAGTGCCATTATATATTGATTTTTTCCAGGTAAGAAGACAAAAACAGTGATAAAACCAGGCAATTTTTAACTAAAGATTTAAAAGGTTGAACATGATTATATCTTGATTTCTATATTCATAAAAAGATATAAACGTGGTCCGGAAACTATTCTGTTCAGGAAATTAATTTTACTTCGTATGGGATAAGTATTCTTCTAGCACACACACACGAACACACACACACACACATATATATATATATATATATATATATATATATATATATATATATATATATATATATATACATATATATATATTGTTATGGCCTTAGAGAAGGATTATTAAAAATGGCCCGAACAACGGATTTAGTTAGAAATTAATATGTTGTACAAGAAAATGAAACAAAGATAAAGTTGTCGTTTTTTTCTGATTGTTACATTAAACAGTATGTAATTTAGAGTAAGTTGCGATAATTTCCCACGAGAGTATAAGTCTCGGTTTTTTTTTATAATGATTAGAAAAGTCCATTACAAGTAAATAAATAAATTTTTATAACGCTTATCTCCATAGCTTTTACCTCGCAAGGTGTACTAGCACGTTTTCTTTTTTTTTATCGATAGTTACAGGATTTGTGAACTTCCTTTTCTTTTAAGATCGACGGCGTTCTTGAGCTGTAGTGAAGTAGTGTTACATGATAAGGGCTGTCCCCTTTTCATGTAAGTATAAAAATAGAGAGATTAGTTAAAATGAAAATGAAATAGCATAGGCGAAATTCGAACCTCGTAATCTAGGTTTAGAAATAGATTACGTGTGAGAATTTAAAAATGTAAAACAAACATTTGTTTAGTATATAGATAAATATTTCAAGGAAAGAATGTGAACTCTCAAGTTTGTTATGAAATTTTAAATTGAAAGAATGCAGCTTATAAGATAATGTTTTTTTTAACATATTGGATAAATAGGTTACTGAGAAATAGGAAAAGTTTTGGACACGTATGTCCAGAGCACGTGAAAGAAGGCACATGTTTAAACATGTGTATGACGTCACGGAAAATAGAAAGTTCTAGGAATAGAGAAAAAACTTTAGAGTTAGTCAGTGAGAAAACTCGGAGAGAGACAGTCAGGCGTCTAGGAAGCGAGACGTCACTTCAAGGAAAAATGTGAGACTTTGAATTCTTGGTGATGGAAACGGCCGGTCGTGACGAAATAAACCATTATGTGTTTTGCAAAGCTCGTCTTGTGTTTATGATTCTTACAAAAAGGTAAAGTTAAATTGTATTATATATTTGTGTTATAACATGTCTTTTCATACACATCTCGACTTCTCAAATTACAATGTCCGAACTGTCTGAACACTATGTTTTCACTCAAAGAGCTTTCTCCTTTTCTTCTTCTACACATCTAAGGAATGAACATTTTAATATATAAGAATCTCTTATAACAGGAACAATATCTCTAAGTCTCTTCCAATAAATCTCTCTCGGACTCTTTCTAAGCATCTCTTCCTAAGACTCACTCTTAATGAAAACCAATATATAACAGTAGAAGAAAAAAAAGAAATTAAAAATATATATATATAAGACACAGCTGTTCCTTCCAAAAGGTTGAGCGGTATCAAGCTGGCTACATCCGCGATGTCCTGCAACTTAGCGACAAGTTTAACCTTGGTCAGCCAGGTTATAACATCTCCCTCTCCAGAGAAAGTCTTAAGCATTTCACTGCTGATCCTCTTTGCTTCCATAGTTCCCGCCGAAATAGCTTGTAGTGAAGTAGAAGAGAAAAAAAGGAAATAAAAAAATGTATATATAAGACACAGCTGTTCCTTCCAAAAGGTTGAGCTCTTCAACGTCCAAAAATAATTCACCGTCACAAAAATAATTCACCGTCACTTCTTCCAACCGTCGTTTCACTCTCTGCGCTCTTCACCCCTGCTTTAAAAAAGTACCGTTTATATGCTGCCCATTTCTCTACTTATGCAAATTGACTATCAACCAGAGCCATCTAGTTTTCCATTTCTCCAAACAGCCAATTTGCAAAGGGGTACAACTCAAACCATAATCGTCTTAATGAACTATGCAGTTTATTGTCCTCTGTTTCATGTGCATATTTGAGATACTCCAACAGATGCTTTCTTATTTTGGTTAAGGTGTCATGCCTGCGTGAATTTAAGCTTTTGAATGATCTTTTCTATATTTTTGATTCTTTAGTTTATTGTGCTCAGTTCCGAGAAAGACGTGTTATTTTTTATAAGTTTTGTAGAAACCCCTTTCTCTTGGGCCATATCGTTTCTTAGACACAATAAAGATCCTTCTCAATTTTTTCCTTTGGCGGCAGTTTTTCGAATACATATTTCATTTTTACTGGAACGTAGTATCTTCTGGACATACTAGTGATAGTGTATGAGAGTTAGGTGTAATCCTATAGATCTATACAAACTGTTGCAAGGTCCCGCCTGCATGTTTGATCGCAGATGGTACTGGGGAGTTGTGACATGTTTAATTTGCAAAGTTTCAGAGATCTCTTTTGAATTTGTGGACGTAAATTGAGCCCCCTTGTCATTTACTAAACAGTCGATAATATCAAACTGAGGAAATAATTCATGAATGAAATTGATAACTACTCCTGTAGTGGGTTTCTTACATGTGAGCACTTCTGTCCATTTTGTGTAGCTGCCAACCAAAGTTAGGTGCATTCTAGACCAAGGTTAGTCTGTTTATGGCCATGGCTTCAAAATGATTGGGGGTGCCTTTACCGTAAAAGCATAACCCTTGCATGAGCCGACTATGTTGTTGATGTCTATATCCATCTCTAGCCAGTCTATGTAACCACGTATGAGACTCTTTATTATGTTTAATTCTGGGTGACCCAATATAAAGGTTTTTCTTTTTTCTTTTTGAGTAATAAATGTATGCCGACTCTCTGGCAGTATAGTAGGACGTCATCACACATAGAAAAACTGTCCTGTATTTTTTTTTGTTTATTTGCGATGTTTTTGTTTTGTGGCACTAGTAAATTGGTCTTAGTGTGTTTTGCGTTTAATTTCATGCAGTGTGATCGGACAGTGTTGCACATTATGGTTTTAAATTCATTATAAGTACGAAAGAAAGCAATTACTGATTACTCAGAGATTACTCTGTCTTTGAACTAACCTTGAAAGTCTGTCCACATGTCCGATCTGTTTAGAGGAGTGGCATTCTAAATTAAAATTGAGTAAAAATTTTGCTGTGTAGACGGGTAGAATTTTTCTCTCAAAAGGTGGTAAATAGAGGTTTATGGTCTGTCTGCAGCATAAACAGTTGCCCGTTTAAATATTGGTGGTACTTTATAACTGCGAAGTATCTAGCAAAATTTTCTTTCTCAATTTGTGAATAGTGCTTTACTTTTGTCTGGCATTTTATCTAAGATACAGTCCTGTATTCCATAGGAGCTCGCATCACTAGCCACTATGATAACTGATTTTAGTGGCGTAGAGGAGGAGAATTTAACAAACCTGTTTCTCAAGCTAAACCAAATCGAAGCTTCTTCTTTCCATTTCGGGGTAATATGTTACCGCATATAACATTTCTTTTTTCCTCTTTTTTAAAGCTTCATAACCTTTTCCGTTCTTTTTCTTTTCGGAGCCCAGTAAAAAAAAGGGAGAAACATTCGTCGCTCTTCATGGCTAATTCAAAGTAAACCATATAACGTTTTTTTTTCATTTTAAGGTATCATTTCGCTTTATCACCACACATTCTATGAGCCAAAGAAAACAAAGACACCACCTTCCCTCGTCGACACGCAAATCCTGACTGTCCCTCTTTCTTTTATCCTTTTCTCCGCTTTTCGGCTGCTGCTAGTGTTCCCTACGACCTCGGTATGACCTAACATTGATTCCCAAAAATAACTTGACCCCGGCAGCGTCGCAGTCGTTTCCGCTTTGCCATGGACTCACGTCCCCTGTTTGACTTGCGTCCACTCCGGGGTCTCAGTTTTCTTCTCACGACCTTCGGACCATGACAATATATATATATATATATATATATATATATATATATATATATATATATATATATATATATATATATATATAGGAGAGGAGTTAATCTATGCAAATTAACATTTAAGATATTTGAAATTTCATGGAATAAAAAAATATTTTATGTTGTATTCCTTGTTTTTTAACATAAATATTTATAAATGGTAATTTACAATTAAACTCTACTCGTATTTAATGCTTTATGTCGAATATTGAGCATTGTTCGAAAACGGCCAGGTCAATTTTTCTGAAATTTTACACGAAGGTATTTCATGTGGTTGGCAATATTACGCATTTCCCCTATCAGGTAATGCAGCTCTGGAGACGGTCTTTGTTTAACATAACATGTTGGTACTCCAACCACGACGTAACTTCAGAAACGTTGGCATCATCTGAGAAACCCTTTTGCTTTCTAAAAGCCATTTCATTGTTGAAAAGAGGCGAAATTCAGAGTGTACGGGGTTAGCAAATTAGGGAGGATGGGGAAGAATTTCATAGTCACAAACCCGTGCTTTTGTTCTGGCGACACTCGCATTGTGGAACAAATCGTTGTCTTACAGCAAGATAGGTTTGTTGATATTAAACCGCCTTTCATTTTCCTAGCGTCTCTTAATTTCCCCATACGTGCGCGACATTCAACAGGGCTCACTACTTCACGCTTGACTTAGTTCAAACGCTTGTAAATCAGAAACTACAATTAGTTCAGAGTTGTACTTTGCCACATAACCCATAGAGAGATAAGTGATTGCACAGAAAAAATCAACTATATCATACAACAGAAAGTGAATTACGCGCAAGAACTTATCTAACGTTCTTCATAAACTAAGTATCAAGGTTCCTTAAGCAAAATATTGTCCATTCAAATTCTGCTATTAACTATTACTGCAGTTTTACAAGACTCCTCAAAGATGGTGAGTTGTGTAGACATTTTTCCTGAAGGTGAATAATGGTCGAGAATAAGGAGGAATCATCACACATTATCATTATGGAAATGTCAAGAAGTAAAGGACACTATACACCCCTACTTCGTTTATCATGTGTATTTAAGACGATCAAAATATATTGAGAATTGTTTAAGATATTTTTGAAATGTTAAATTTGCATTGTCTCAATATAAGAACACCTACTCGATGAAAACAATGGTTTTCAAACATAGATCTTAAACATAGAAAGTGTATAAATAATAGTTTGAACCAAAAGGATAATGCATGAAAATCGTAAACATTTAGATCTCCACTTTTTAATAAGTAAAAAGACATCACTACGCAATAACACGAAGTTGTCTTTCAAATTATCGCAATTTGCGAATAATTCGAATAACAAAATAAAATAGACTCTCTGCAATTCCCTATTAGATGATACCAAGAATAGCCCTTTATGTCCAAATGGCTAGATGCCTTGTTTGGAGTTGTTGTGTTCGAAGAAATGTAACGGCAGAGTCCCTGGGTATCATGATGACAAGTATACAGGCTTATTTGTACTTAACCCCATTTTATTCACCTTAGAAACATTAAATTATTTATATGAAGATGTTGAGTGCCCGGCGTGTCGCTACCATGCTAGTCTCTCTGTCTCTCGAACTCTCAGATCAAACGACATTATCTCTTAACTTAACTTATTAAGAGTTATATCCCCTTTTTTATCGCTATCATATGTGTGAAAAAGAGTAAAAGAAATAAAACAAAAGGAAATATCGCTGCTATTCATAAAACTACTTAACCTGTAGCTGGAGAGCGAAAATAAAGATAAGGTATATAGGGCGAGTAGATATAGACTAATTTTATAATTGTTTTTTTTATTAGTTTATATTCAGACTTAATAAACAACGTAACCCCGAGATCGTTGCATAACCCAACGGCCCACCTTTCTTTGGGAAGGAGTAAGTTTATTGCTATCTGTTTGGGGGACTCTTACTAGGGAATATTGACGGGGTTGTCCAGACAATATTTAAAAGGAGAAGTCGTCTTTTTATATGGGCGTTGTTTATTTTTTGCCACATTGCAGCCACACATTACGCTGCGGTGATGTAAGTTCAGAGTCGAATAACAGATCTTTCAGACCATATGCATACCAATCGATACTCTCTTTCCGACAATCAGCCTGACAGAGACTAGACCATTGCAGTGGTCTATCATCTGTCAGGCTGTTGTATTTGTTCTGAGTAGTCCTAGGGGTTCCTTCTCTCAGTGCGTGTCTCCGCTCTCTGAGAAGGACTTAGTTCATTGCAAGCTGACTTAAAGCACTTCATAGGAGTAGGCCGACAGGGATGCTTAGGCAACTTTTAAGAGGCCAGAATGCACTACATTTAGTGTGATGGTTTATCTTCCCCAACTTCCGGCCTTGTATTACAACTTCCTGCGGTGTGATTACAGTAAATATAGTCGAGTAGCAGAAGTTACACTTGTAACATTGTATTACTGTAATATACCCTTTTCTTCCGTTTCAGTATGTGTTTGTCATCTATTTATTATACGTTTTCGAAGACGTATCAATTTGTATCTTGCAGGAACACGCTGGGATAAACCCTATGTATCGCTTTATTGCAAGTCAATATATTTTTCATTTTGAAATTGCTATTAACCGCAGAGAAGCGGAATTTGGTAGACTGGAAGAGCATGACAAGGTTCCTTATTTCCCTAATTTTATAGGAATGTGAACTACTATTTTTAAAGTTCTTCTAATTTTTCTATTTTCCGGTAATTTTAACTGTGTACCACTTTTTTTACAATTGTCTTATCATGTATATTTTCAGTAATAAACTATTCTAACTTCATTCTATATTCTAAATCATATTTCTATTTATATGAAACAAAGAACATATCCAGTAACAATATTAACCGAAAAAAGAACGAATTACTCACTATTTTGTTTAAGGAAATATTTATTTATCAACGTGACTCCCGTGCTTCAAAATCATTTTGAATAGTCTCTTGTCAATCGGCGGATTTGAGATGATGTTATGCTAAAGTTCATTCTTCGACGAAAATTGAAAACCTCGTTAAGAAACTTTCAGCTATATTATTGACCGGAGCTTCTCAGTTGGGTTCATATCTGGAGAACAAGGTGGCCATGTCATCAAATTTTCTCAGATGTCGTAGCTTTAGCTGAGTGGGATGGAGCATTGTCTTGCATAAAAATAAATTTGCGGTCACGCGCCAATGGAAGGTCATAAGGTCATGAAGCCATGGTGACAAATGCCCATTTAAAAATACAATATTAGACTGGCTTGTTAGTTTGACACTTTCTAACACTCCAAATGGTTCAATTAGTTCATCGCAGATTATTTAAACCCAAAACACGACACCTCCATCTCCCTGTTGACGACAGAATCGATGAGGGTAGGGAATTCAAGAGGACGTCAAACCTTGGCCCACCAATCTTTTCTATCAAGGATTGCTCTGGCCTCATCGGTGAAAAAAATTTCCAAAGCTTGACAGGGAAGGTATTCCAGTCTTGTCAAATATAGCAGCACTGTTGCTGCCCGGCTGCTTGATAAGTTGACGGCGAATTTTTCTAAAATCGCGAGCATAAACTTATTTCTTGTGTTTTGTCCTTTCTTTGGTTTCATGTTTTAATTTTTAACGAATGACGACAATGTTCTTCAATCTCTTCCAAGCTACTTGGCTATATCTGCGGGAGATAAACCTTCTTTAATGCCTGCAACAACACGTTCCTTTTCATTAGCTGCTAATCGACTCTTTCTGGGCATTTTGGGAGACCTGCAATAAAAAGAATATACACTTAAAATCAGCAAAAAAATAGAAAAATTAGAATAACTTTCAAATATTTGTTCAAATTTCACAAAAATCAAGGAAAATAAGGCACCTTGTTATGCTTTTCCAGTGTACCAAATTTCACTTCTCTGCGTTTCATTGCAATTTCAAAATTAAAAAAAAATTGACATGCAAAAAAGCAGTACACAGGATATATATGGATATATATATATATATATATATATATATATATATATGTGTGTGTGTGTGTGTGTATGTGTGTGTGTGTTATGGAGAGGAAAAGTACGAATGAACTCAAAATCCGGGCCAACAAAAATGGAACTCGGGAATTAGATGACCTGGTCCTATGACGCAAGCCGTTTTATAGATCAGGCCGTTGTATGGAGCAAGGTTCGAATTAACTTAAATCCTGGCCGACAAAAATGAAACCGGGAATGGGATGACCTGGGGATGACGTAATTCGGTCGAAGGTAAGATTAAAAGCAAACGCCGGGCTGGTCAAAATATGGGTCAATGATATCAATTGGTTTATGGGTTACCAGGTCGAAAGCCCATAAAAGTGAGATGGTAAACAAAAACAAGGCAGAGAGACGCGGAGACGGGGAACGAGAGACAGACGACGAGGAACTGCCTGTCACGTTCGCAACCTACATCTCTCCCACCACCACCTCCACCACCTCTACCGCCTATTGTGTATATATGAATGTTTGCTAAATAAACCAAGTTTGTTTATAACAAAGTGTCTCGTTATTCATTGATAAATGAATAGCAGTCATTCCAATCACTAGACGATTTACAACAAACATATATGTATAAATGTCAAACACACTATCTCTTAGTCTATCTATCGAGATATTCAAAAATCTCTTATAGTTAAATTACAGGCTTGGTGCTCCTATAGAACTGTGTACCCTGCCTCTAGATATATCACTAAGACTCTCCCTGAATGAACAACAGCAACAATACAGAATATACGTCATCTTCATACCACTCAGTATATAACATATATTTCTGACACGCTTTCTTTTTTATTTATTATGTCCCTTCAATGACAGTGTTAATAATTTCGCATTTTATTCGACAAAGGTGAAGTATTATAACTCCATACATTTAAATAATAATCCTGATTACTTTTAATAACGTCTCCCTGGAAAAAGATGGAATTCATTCTCAGAAGACTCACCTTCAATTCTGGTTCCAACCTAGAAGCTTTAAAGATAATAATAGAGGTCTGAAGGTCGCCCAACACATTAGGGATTCGTAGTTATTTTTTTCAAATGACCTGACGATTTGATACTACAGTGTAAAAACTACCACAGGAATTACTTTGGTTTTAACCCCGTTCATATATCTTACCTCTAAGGTCAATGGATTATAATTGCCACACTTTTCGTCCTCTTTCTCTATAACATTCTTGTCCCGGGACGCAAAAATTCGTAAAGCGTCTCATGTATTTATGGGCACAACATGAACCCAAATGAACATGGAACCTTATAAACTGTGCCTCCCCCCCCCCGAAAAAAAAAGAAAAAAGAAAGAAAAGAAAAAGAATCAGTCTTGGCTGATACCACAGATAATTGTCGTGAACGGTCAAGGAGGATGAAAGGATGGAGAAGAAAGAGCATATCCAGACCAGCACTTCATGAATACGAAGGATAGTAGGCGCTTGAGGGTGCTTATTGTCATCAAAATTCAGTGAAGACCAATGCTAAATGCTAAGGAGAAATCAACAGTAAACGGTTGTTGCGATAACCGCCATTTGAAAAGATTATCGAGACAGGTAGAGAATACTGAAAATTTGTGGAGACTTATTGTCTCCTAGACTCTAAGAAATACCATCGGTTATCCTCAGTAGGTAACCTCTGATGATGACCTCAGACCTCCTAATAAGTACAAATAATAATAATGGACAGTTTTCGAATGCGGAAACCAGCACATTTTGTTAGATGACGTTATATTTTCTTTGCTGACATGCGTTTGACTATTTACTTTTTAACGTTAACACCATGAGTTTAGGTATGTTTTCTTCTTCTTCTTCTTCTTCTTCTTCTTCTATTATTATTATTATTATTATTATTATTTTATATCTTTTGCAGAAACTTAAAAATAGCTCTGGACCGCTACGAAGCTCTGGCTGCAGAGTTTCACCAGAGAGAACGAACGGGTTATATCGACCTAAGGCTGTGCCAACTGTGTTTCCGAATTAAATTTGCTGATGGTATTGGCCGTGTGTGCACTGATTGCGAGAAACGCGTGTGCCACCGATGCGGCTCCTTCGCCCGACCGAGATGGGACCCAAAAAGAAGTAAGGTTGTATACTGATACATTTTAACTATTTTAGCACGTGCACCTATTTGAAACACACCCCACGTAAATCAAGTGACGCACGCACGTATGCACGTATCTTCACGCTTTAGTAAATATTCAAATCGCTTACGTATTTTTTTATTCACACATACTATTTGTACACTCTTATGCAAATACTGTTATGACGTACACGCTCATAAGACATCTTATGTAAATGTTTTATAATTATTCTCACTCTTATTATTATCTAAATATTAATTTACGTGTCCGACGTCCGGTGTAACAAAAAATATCATCATCATCGCAAACATTAATTAATGAGAAACGAATTACCCCCTCTTTATAGTTGCTCTTATCAGTTAAAAATTATTAAAACCATTTCCTTTCCAAAAATGTTTAAAAAAAACAAAACATATTTGTTTTTACCGTTTTAAATTGCCTATTTTATTTTATAACTTTTAAAGAAGTCATGCTGAAAGTGCTTTTTCGATCATAGATTATTTAAAATTAAAAATAATGTGTAAGTGAATTGACATCTGTTCCTTTATAATTTCTATTATAAGTTATTCTGAAAAAAAAATGTGTGTTGAATTTCCATTGAAAAAATATGTAATTTATTTAAATTAATTCTTTTTAGCGTTAAAAGGTTAAAAAGAATGTTTTAAAATTATATATTGTTATTTGTTTTATTTTATTTCATTCATTTTATTTATAACGTGTTTAAAAAATTTACAACTATCGTGGAATTTCCACGGATTCTGCTATTTATTATTAGTGTCATTATTGTATAAATCAGATCTCTCAAAACGCCTTGTTAACTATATCACTATGCATGCAGTTATTATTTAGAGGGCAACAACTCTTATTTTTACAATTAGATTTAGTAGATCTATTTATGCTGCTGGAATTTTTATTTACTTAACATTTTAAATCTTCATGTTATTGAATGTTATAATATTTTGATTTAGATTTTGGAAGTCGAATCAGAAATCTATATATCTATTGGTTGCTATATTGATGTGAAGTTACTGAATTAAGGTCTGTTTTATAGAATTCCCTGGTGATACTTAAGTGAGCAATGTATGGACAAGGAGAGTTGAATTAAATAACCCTTTTCTTTTTAGTTTTTACCTTTACATTATAAAATATCATACGTGCGGGTTATGTCCGTATACATAGACAGGGAAATAAAATAATGCACTTACAGGAGAGACTACATGAAAGTTGTTAACATCTACAGTAAAAGCGGTACTTAAAAAACGTATATTCATCACATTAAAGTGGACGTATCCCAGTAATTAAATAAACAAAGTAAATAAGCTTTAAAATATATTTATTACAAGGAGAAAGGAAAAAGTGAATACATAATGCAATCTTATGAATTTATTGAATTGACCATTGTGTTTAGAAATAACTAAATAACGATACAACTATTAGGCCAGATATCGGACAGTGTATATTAAGGACTGTCTTGTTTTGTCAAAAACTTGTTGGACATATGCTATGTAAACCCAAGTGAGGAATCATATGGTTGGGCACGTTTCTGACGTCACAAAGAAAGATAGTTTCAATATATTCAGTAAAGAGGGTCCGAGATCAATCAGTCAGATCAGAAAGAGATCGGTGAAGGTTGAGTCGTGACGGGGGAGAGTTATCTAAGCCCCTTTTGCAAGCGAAAGAGATGGAAGAAAGACAATGTAGAAATCAGCAAGGCATTCGGGTCCCTGATCATCCCATCCGGATGAAATAAAAATCATCATATTTATAAGTTTTCGTTTGGCATCTTTCAACCTGAGAAGATATTGTGTTTTTGTGATGATCTTTGTAAACGAACTTTGTATGAAACACCCTCCTTCCATAATGTTAACTCTTTCAATAATGTGTTCATCTCCCATGTGTTATAAATATGAACTGTGTGTAACCAATATAAATGTCTCACCGTCTGTTATATGTCCCCACCGTTATGCAAGCACCAAACAAACAAGGTGCATTTCCACTCAGTGGCAACTGTGAATTAGGGGCTAGGTTTATAAGGGATTATCGTGAGTGAGAGGCTGTTCAACATAATATTTGTTTACATCATATTTAAATTTATCCATGTTAGTGTTGTCATGGAAACATGAAACAAATAGGGAACTATTAAAGTAGAAAGAATTAATTGATTTTGAGGACTGTTACTCTTTTCTTCCTGGTTGTTGTCTCACAACGTTTAGGACGACTAATACTCGGGCCTTCTTCAGGTGATTAACGGCGACAGGATAAAAATCCAGACTCTTGTAATTATATCCAACGTACTCCGATAATTACTGTCTTCCATAATTGTCTCACTACCTCTTGGCCAACTAATCCTCTGGCTTGCTTAGGTAGGATTGAAATAGCTATCTTCAGACAATACTCACATGAGATTATATCGACTCAACATCTCTATCCACTGTACATCTGGGACCCATACACGATAGAGAAAGGCACTGAGTCTCTACATTTCCATATGAGCATTGTCTGAAGATAGCAGTTTTAATCCTACCTAAGCAGGCCTGAGAATTCATTGGCCAAAAATATGATGAGACAACTATGGAAGGCAGTAATTACCGGGGATACAGTTACGAGACCAAGCGTTCCTATCTCGTCACGTTTAATCACCTGAAGAAGGCCAGAGGATGAGTTCGCCAAAATGTGGAGAAACAGCAACAATTATGAAGATAAGGATAACAGTTGGCAAAAAGAATGAATCCACAAATCATAAAGCTTCATCTCAAAGGATTTCAAAAACAAGCAAATGCATATATATATATATATATATATATATATATATATATATATATATATATATAAAGTAGAAAGTCTTTCGGAACTTGGAGATCTCGACGATGAAGGAATGGGATTAAGTTGATTGACAGGTCGATCATATGTACGTTGCGTGAGTACCAGAACAAGTTCGTCGGAGCACATTCCATTGGGGTAATAGTAAAACAAACACAATGATGCAACATTGTAACAAGGAGACAATCTAGAACATGCTTAACAGTGTGGGCTCTATTAAAAAAGAAACTTATTAGCCACTGTTTAAGCGAGACAGCGAAGGAGAATAGTGTCTGGTGCAGCAGCTGAAATGTGGCAGTAATATTACATTAATGGTCGAATGGTGGCTTTGTAAAAATATCAGATACCGGCAGATGTTAAAAGTTTTCTAAAACGGTAGAGTTATCCCATCTTTCTTTGCAGCAACCTTAGCAGTATCTACTATGTATTTGTTTTAATTCGCGTTATCTGTGAATGCTATACTGAGGAGTTTTAATGCTAGACTTTTGGGTAAGATTGCTATTTGACATGGATGATAATATTTCCTCTGGTTGTTAAAGGAAAGCAGGTATTTCTTAGTAGCATTAAATGATACAATTCATGTATCCCCATTCAACAAAATAACAAAAAGGGATTGGACTGCGGACGCCAGATCAACAAACTTGGCTGTTATTCACTCATCGCTGCTATCTTGACAGTAGAAAAGCAAGGCTATCAAACTGAATGTTTTGTTAAATTTCTATTATTTGTTCAAATTGTTTTCATAAATATTTCAGTAATTTTTTTAAAAAATATAATACGAAATTTAGGACAATGATATCCGTTTACAACTAATCAATCGACGATTATATCATCCAAACCTTTTAATTTTCACATTATCTATATTGGAAATATTTACTATCATATTTCATATAACAGCTTATCTTTGTTAAAAATAAGTAGGTTACAAAACACATTTTAAAGATGGTGTCAAACTGGTCTACTGGTTATCGTACTAGACTCATTGTTTTTAGGTTTTGGTTTTGATCTTAACTCGCGTATTTTTCTTTTTATTTACAAGAAGTGAACTGTTTAGAAAAAAGACATAATTTTCGCATGCACATGTCTTAGTTTCTTTTCGTTTTTTTTTACTTCATTTTTTAAGAAGTTAACGTTACGTGTAATACGTACGGTATTCCTGTTTATAATAAATGATAATTCTGCATTAATTAAAATATAATATTTATGCATCTTTCCTTAATTTATGCATTTAAATGTCAAAAATTGCAGAAATTAGTCATTTTTTAAAAGGAATCCGATAAATTGAACTATACAATGCTGTTTTTTTATTTATACGGTGTGTTTTCATATAACTAAGTTTTTAATTTATTTACATTTATTCTGCAATTAGAAAATCTACCAAATATTGTGAACGTTCATAGGAATTATGTTTTTATGTATTGAAACATTATGATGTTAAAAATATTTAAAATGTAAAGAGAAAAAATACATTTAACATTTTTACAATGTTATGGTCTTTACTTATATATAAAAGACACGTTTGTGTGTGAGAGAGAGAGAGATAGAGAGAGAAAAAAAAGAGAAAGAAAGAAAGAAAAAGAGAGAGTTCGAGTTCATAACATATGGACTCTCAAACGGCTGAGCCGATTTTTTTGGAAATTTTACACAAATGTATTTTAGCAACGCACAAGCACATGAGCCTGACGTATAAGATTATCAGTAACTTTTTGGATTAAACACAGGTTGGCTTTTGCATTCAAAACTTTAATTTAAGTCATTATATAAAAAATAATTTTACAAAATAAACAGTAATTTTTCTACAGCGCAGGAAATCAATCGATTTGATTGAAAATGGGCAATTTCACCAATTTCGATGACAATAAAAATATGGTGTGTTCCATTTATTGTTTCCCATTCGATTTCGGGCAACATAGGGTCTTCTTGCTAGTTACAATAGAAAAAAGTGAAAAACAAAAACAGAAAAAAAAGAAGATATTTAATTTCAATACTAAATGGTTGTGTGCTGTCATTATTAAGAAATTTTTACAACCACACTCATAAAAAAGAAAATAAACATTTTAATTGTATTCATTTTGTAGTTTTAAATCTTGTCTTTGTCAAATGTGTTCTAAAAGAGCCAGTTCTTTTTTTTTTCTCCCCGATTTCTTGGACATATGCAATTAAAAATCCGTCACTCAAGAAAACGGGGAAAAATTATTAATTGAAAATAGTCAGATACTTTGACTCCAAGAACGCGTATGTCTAACTATAAGGCATAAACTGGTCGTACGTATATGGTTACTCATGTATGACGCTAAAATAACTGGCACAAATTCTTTTCTAAATTTCGAGTCAAAAATGTTAGTTTATCCCCAAGACGACTGCCTGTGTCTGTTTTGCATGATAAACATTATTTCAAATCCTTATACTCCTAAACCGTACCAAGTTATATGATCTATCATGTTCCAA
This sequence comes from Euprymna scolopes, assembly GCF_053919585.1. Taxonomy (NCBI): domain Eukaryota; kingdom Metazoa; phylum Mollusca; class Cephalopoda; order Sepiida; family Sepiolidae; genus Euprymna; species Euprymna scolopes. The sequence goes on along the minus strand of NC_136484.1, from coordinate 143,662,402 downwards.
CTGGACAAATACCAATTGCTCTTCTCGCCAAGCTTCTATAAAATCACATACTTTGCACTTACATTGAGAGGGGGTTTAGCTTCCGGCCCTTAACTTAGGAAGGCTAATCCTTAAAAATCAATACTAAACATCCATAGTTATGTATAAAGAAGGCATTTTCTTTCCGTTAAATGAGCCAAATTACTGGTGATTGTCTTTACATGAAAACTAACACCTGAAGCTCATTCCGAATCGTACCCTAACTCTTTATACTATAATTTTTCCGATTTTTTTTTATTAATCCACAAACCATGCTTAATCCTCGTGAACTCTAACGATATTAATCTAAAATCTACACCCCATACTCATTCATACCCCCACTTGCATTTCCACTCAAAACGTGTGAATAACCACATCTTCCAATTTTAATCCAATTTTGATAAGTGTAAATTCACAGCAGATGCTAATCATTCTTGATACTAACTCGATTTATGCTAACTACTCACAGGGGAGGGGCGTAGAAATACCTGGCTTTGAAACCAGGTCCTGGGATAATCCTCTCGATACTAATGGAGCCGTAGATTTGGTCAGGTCATCTAGGAGAAGGAAAACTGATGTTTAACGTTCCACCTCATATGTGACCTCATACGTCTTGACACCAAACGGAGGAAAGAGACACCCACAGTCCTGGTTGACAACCTCCCTACGGCTGATGACTCGATCAAATCACCGGTTTGCAAACCTAAACTGCTTAAGGAATAGATAGACTCTACTTATTGCCCGGCTTCCATATGCCTTTTTTTGCCTATTAGCCAGAGGTGCGATCACAGGGACTCATTTGAGACGCTCAATGCTTAGTCTTGTTTCCTGACGAGGGCACTGAATGCCGTCCCCACACACACCTCATTCCCTTTCTCTAAACCTGAGCATTTCAGGGGTGCTTGTCTACTATGTATGCTTACATGATTGGACTGGGCCACTCTGACAGGTTTGAGGGTACCGGTTTGACAGTTTGTCTGGCGGCTGTATTCACTGACAGTATAGGAGCCCTAACTCTTTGGTAGCGCTTTGAATGGCTGCTCTATCATCAGTTGTATAATATCGGGATGTTTTTAATGCCATGTTGTGTACGGAAAGCGACTTGGTCATTCCTGAGGCCACATTTCTGTGGATGAGAAATCGATTGTATATATGATGGTTGCTATGCACATCCGCTTTGTCTAGCACCGCTCACTCTAAACTGAAACTACGCAATAAAATGAGACGACAGCTCAATTTAAAATACCGATCTACCCGAACACACACTTGAACAAAGATTCGCCCCCTCCCTTGAGGCATTTATAAATATCCGTGGACTCAGAACTAACTTAGATGATGTAGAATCATTTCTCCTAGCAAACTCCATGGATATCTTAGCGCCAAGTAAAACTAACTTGCATTCCTCCATCCTCTCTAACCACTGTAACATGTCTGGTTATCTTTCACTTTACTGTAAGGACTCTGACAAACACATGTACGGACCTGGAGTTTATATTCATAACATCTTCACCATAACTAGTGAATCTAAACTAGAATAAGATTACCAGACTTTCAAGTGCTTTAAACTAACTTTACAACATAGCGTTAGTTACTTATATTTTCTTTGTCGCTCTCCCTCGACCCATGTCTCTGAGAGCATAGATGTGACACTTTCCATTGACACTAACGCCCAAATACATGTATTTAGAGACTTTAATGTCCACCACAGTAATTTGCTTGGCTTCTCTAACTACACAGATACAGCTGGTAGCATCATCTATAACTTTTTTATATTCCATTATTTGACACAGATAGTAACGTCTCGGCCCCCGTGTCCCAGATCGTCAGAGCCAGTACACCTCACTACTGGACCTATTTCTGACAATAATTCCTGGGGATTGTATGAAAAATGCACACTACCCATATGGGAATGCTGATAATGCTGTGATAATAGCACTCAAAACTCTCAACCGAAGTTGGAGAGCCATTGCTGAAAACGACAAGGTATTACAATAAGGCTGACTGGGATTCCATCTGAGATCACATCAGAAATGTTCCATGGGGAAATATCTTTTCTCTTCTTGTATAACAGTGCACAAATGCGACCACTGAATAGTTCAACGTGGCAAATGAAACACATGTTCCCACACGGAAGTTCTATAACAAACCCACTCTCCCCAGTTGTTTATTTCTACTTGCGCAACTGCCATTGCTCAAAGACAACAGGCATACTGCAGATTTATCCGGCATATATCAAGTACAAACAGACAAAAGTTTATAGGAGCTAGAAGTAATTCTAAGAAAGAAATAGCGATAGCTAAGAGAGAATATACTGAAATCACCAGAAAACGCAGTGAAGCGCAGAAATTAGGAACTCGTGATTTCTGGAAAATCTACAATAGTGTAGTAAATAATGAGCAATAAACAAATCCCCTAATATCCAACAATCATGAGGTTGTTTGCATGGCAACCAAGAAAACTATCATATTTTCCCGCCAGTTTGCAACAATTACGATTAGAGATGCTTTGGTGTCTAAAAAGCTGTGTATTTTTAGCTGGTTTGAAGCTCATTTGTTGCTGCGGAGTTTCTTTTTGCTGTCTCGATTTGAAGTTAATTTTTTGAATTGGCGTGAACACTAGGATACTTCAATTAAAAGTTAAATATGAACAGGTAAAATTATAGAGGAATAAAAGGGAAATCAAATTAGGTATAGGTGGTTTAAACAGTCACATTCAAGTTAGCTTAAATTTGCGGTTTTTTGAATAATGATAAGTGCGAACTTTCTTTTTAGCTTGAAAACTACAACGTTATAGTCAGCTGGGAAGCAGCGCCATGGTAGTGTGTCGCACGAACAGGCAGCTCTTAGACAGAAAATTTTCTTATGGTAGTTTTGTTTAGTTTTAGGTAGAAATACAAAAAGAGAAGCTATTGACAATAGTTGTATCTGAACAAGTTTTTATTGTGGATGTTTTCCAATGGGTGAAATCAAGCTCAGTGGAGCACCTGCCATAAAATAACGATAGAGTAGAAAAAGACTAGTAACGTCTCTTTTGTGATTAAGATGTGGTGGGGAGAAGAAAAATGCATTGCCCGCTTGATTTCGATATCGGTCTATATACTCCATCAAATCAGAAAAGAATGCTCCGGGCAGTAACTCGCAAATATGACAACAGTACTTAATCCTAGGACGTTTTAGTTCTTAGAGAGAAAGAACTTTCCGTCAGGATCATATGTGGTATATATATTACCCCCCATATATATATATATATATATATATATATATACTAGTAAGGAGACCCGACGTTACCCGGAATTGAATAAAAATCAGCAAACGTTCCGCACTTCCAATACTTTTATTGTCATCGAAATCTGTAAAATCATCGATTTTTCAATCAAACTGGCGTATTGCCTGCTTCAGTTGGAAACCGCGTGGCACTGGAAGGAAGCTAAGGCCACAATACACTGTGAGGCGCATTGCACAGTAGAAAACTTACTATTGAATTCATGAAATTGTTTTTTACATAATGGATTGAACTAAAGTTTAATATTCAGAAGTAAAGCATCATTGTTCAGGTGTTCTCTAAACAGAAACATTCATTTCGAAAGCGCCCCTGTCTTATCAAAGGACATACCGTTGATTTTATACGCTGGACCTTTCTGCTCGTGCGATAGCACTTATCAAATGCACTAGTGTTGTTAGGCTTTATAAGCGTGTTAATTTTGTTCAAAATAGTCTGTTTCTTCCTTAATCAATATTTTTCGGTCATCGATTTTCGATACCTATCGGACAAATTCCGATAAAAAACTTATGCAAGACCACTCTCAGTGTTGTATAATAGTGTTCATATTGGGGATCATATATCGAGAGATGGCGGGAACATGTAACGAGTAAATGTAATACAAGACGATGATGAGAGAAGGATATTTATAACGTTCTGGACTGTTTCTTCTGATATATATATTAGGAGAGGATGATCCGTTCTTATGACAAAGGAGGGGAGGATAATCCAGAGTGTCATCATTCAATAATTAAAAGTAATGTTTAATCATCTTTAATGAACTTTGTATAAGCCATCCAAATAATGTGTCCCTCCATCATGAATAATGATTACAAACAAACATATCTAAACTATTTTATATTAAATTGAACAATGCGAAATTTTAATATTCCATTTTCTGAATCTATTTCTGAACCTTGCTTACAAAGTTCGAATCTCGGTCTATCCTAATCTTATTTTCCACTTAACTAAAGTTCTTACAAGAAAAGCGGCCCTTTTTTTGTAACCTCAGTACATTTGTGTGAAATTAAAAAAATAGCCCAGCTGCTTTAGAGTTCATAGGTTACGATGTCATATACAAACATACACAAACACACATGCAGATAACATGCCTTTTATATATATAAGTAAATATATATGCAAGACAGAACTGTAATAACTTTGTCATTCAGTATTCATTTTTTGTCTTGCTATAAGCCGGGATATTTGTTTTATACTATTAAAATTTTATAAATTATTTGAGTATAGTGAATAGCATTAATGTAGAACAGGTCATTAAATATTTCTACTGTTATAACTCAATATAATGACCGATTTATTTAAAAAAATACTTTATTTTCAATAACATTTTGAATGTTACAAATATACCTGCATGAAATCTTCCATTATAAAATAAATATACGAGAACACAAAAACATTATTTCATTTTTAACTCAAGTTGAATACCAGAATTATTCAAGTTCAACACACCGTAGACAAATTGATTTTTGGTGCGTCAATGTTCTAGTAAGGACCACCTTTCTGTCTCCTGTCTGCGCTACCCTCATAAATAGGCATTGATTTAGTTCAGGACGAATGGAAGAAATGCTATTATAAGTAGAAAGAGACGAGTATTTCCCGACTTATTTTCTCTCATAAACTAATCACACAATCAAATTTTCAGTCTAGTCGACCCTACTATTTAATCTATAGATGGAAGTTTATTGAATTCATACATTTTATTTATGTATTTCTATAAACAATGCTGTATTAACAAGCACACTTCTGTTTGTATGAGTATATCTGCCCCAAAGAAAATAACAAATCTAAGCGGAAAAGTAAACGAATATATGTGTGTGTATGTATGTATGTATGTATGTATGTATGTATGTATGTATGTGTGTGTACTAGTAGCGAGCCCCGACGTTGTTGGGGATTGAATTAAGATCAATGTGAGTTTAACTCAACCATACTTTTACTGCCATCAAAATCGATGAATTCACATCGATTGATTTCCTGTTTTAGTTGGGGACCCATCGCGGTGCACCAGGAGAAAGCTTCAGATCCCTCCCTGCAGCGACTTAGTCTACAATACATTTGGATTTATGATAAATTTCACTGAATAAAGCCTACTGTTAATTTTATAAAATTATTTTTATATAATTGTTTGAGTTTAAAATGCATGAGTCAAGTATCAAGGTTCAGTTGTTCTCTAAACAGAAACATTCATTTCGGACGCGCTCCCGTTATATCAAAGAACCTACTTTTGATTTTATGTTGCGCCTTTCTACTTGTGTAGTCATAATGGCTTGAATTTAAGCTTCAAATGCAAAAGTCAAACATCATTGTTCAATTGCGCTATAAACAGAAACACTTATTTCGAACGTGCCTCTGATATATCAAAGAACCTACTGTTTATTTTATATGCGGGTTCTTTTCTGCTTGTGTAGGAATAAAACTTCTCAGATGCACTTGTGATGTTAGACTGTATAAGGCATTAATTTTAGTCAAAATCGCCTGTTCCTTCCTTAATTGAATTATTTCAAATATCGATGTTCGCAACTTATAGAAGACATTCCAATAAAAACACCTCTAAGGCACATAAATTACATTTGTGTGAAATCGGCCCAGCTGTTTAGGAATCCATAGGGGACGAACTGACACACACAATGTTTCTTATATATATATATATATATATATATATATATATATGTTTGTTTAATTAATTTGTTTTGCATTTAAAAAATATTTTCTTTTGTATTTAAAAAAAAACATTTTCTTCGTATGAAATACATATGCGTTATGAATGTTTTAGATTCTTCGTCAAATCATCTTAAGATGACAAAAACAAAAAAAAAACTGCAGAAAAGAAGAGAATTTCATAATAGCCAAGAATCGGCACGTGAAGTCAATAAGACGCCAGGAGTACGTTTTCGCAGTGTGAGATGAAATCGTTAGTAATTTAAATATCTCGACAACCGAATTAGCCTCACGATATAAACTTGTGTTACGTTAACCATTTTAAAATCTTCTCACTGATTTCACACGGAATATTATTAATTATAGGCTGATTGGTTTTAATAAAGATAGCTTCAAGTTTTCTTTTTTTTATTTTAGTTCCAAAACGAATTAATAAGAATTAAAAGTAATTCATCAATCTCTATTATGTATTATATACAAAGACTGTTCCAAGTTTAATATTTCTGTTGAAAGTTTCTTTTGTATAATAATTATTTATCGTTTTACAATTATTTATTTTGCGATCTTATTAAAAAATTATTCATCGTTCGATTTGATTGTTAAACATTTTCTTCTGCTTCTAACATTTTACTTAGGTGTTTTTTTTATTCATATTAAATACAATTTAGTTTCAGTATAACTCGAATCTTGTTCTATTTATTTTTTTTATAAATGGAATTTCTTAAGTAAATCATAAACGCATTTTAAACTTTAAAATCCATGAAACAATGGATTCTCATCTCCACAGTAGAACGTACGGGGCCTTAGTATGTTCTTCAATGGCAGGATAACATCTCTGTTGTAGAGCAAATAATATGGTGGAAACTTTGTTGTTTCGCTCACATGGAACCTGACAGCGTTTACAATTTGATTTATGTATATGTCCCACGGCTGTCATTGTCCCCTATTTTTTTCGCCAGGATATCATGCATCGTTCTATGGAACTTGTCGACTTTGCCGTTACTCTGGGGGTGATAGAACGATGTGGTCACATGATGCACATTGAGGTCCTCTAATGCCTTTTTCATTGTTTTGTTTATGTTCTCATGCCCATTATCCGTTAAAAGCTGCAGTGGTGCCAAGAGTCTGAGGAAAAATATCGTCAATCAACAGATGTACCACTGTTTCTGCCTGCTTATTAGAAACTGCAAAAGCCTCTGGCCAACAACTTTACATATCTATAAAAGTCACTACATATTGGTTGCCTGATAGAGTTTTTGGGTAAGGCCCGAAAGGAAAAGCAGGAAAATCGCACTCCCGCATTTGAGGTTGCTATTTTCTCAAAATTCTGGTTTCGTATGGAATACATTTACCCATCTATTCGTTTACCTGTTTAAATAAACCAGGCCAGAAATATTTTTGCTTAATAGCTGAAACGTTTTTTTTTTCATGCCCATGTGACTATTATCATCATGGTATTGAACTAACACCCTTTTTCTAAAATTCGGCGCTATATATAGCCTAATCACCGGTTCGTCGTTGGGTTGCGACAAGTAATCGTCCATTAAAATGTACATTTTTTTGTTCCAGTTTAGACGCTTAACCGCCTTTTAGTCGCATCTTCAAATCTAAAATCTTCCTATCTGCTTCCTGTTGCTTAATTAAATCTAAACTCGATAATGTAGGACGCCCGTGCACTACCGGTGAATTTCAGCATCCTTATATGGCGAAAACTCTTTTTGCTCCAAATGATACGAGTGTATTGCACTCACCGTGTAATTCCTACCGTCTATTTCTACCGAGGGGAGGTCATCATTGTCCTGACTCGAATCCACAGCGCTTGAGAAGAGATCCATACATACGTTGTTATTTCCCTTTTGTCCTTTTGTATGTTGTAATTATAGCCGATCATACTTAAGCCTACGTCTGTACTTTTTATTTTGAATTGCTGAGTTTAGTAAATATTCTAATGCTCTATGGTCTGTATAGATGGTGAACGTTGCATTATGCAAATAGTGATTTCATTTATCCATGGCATAGTGCATCGCATATGCCTCCTTCTCTATCGCCGACCATCTTGTTTGAGTATTACTCAACTGATGCGATAAAAAATAAATAGGCTTTTTTACCTCTTTACCCTCTCTCGGATCATAGACCATTTGTGACAGGCATGCCCCAATTGAACGATCGGATGCATGTGTTTACACTCGGTGTTTTTTTATCAGGATCAGGATAAGCCAGTATCACTATATCTGTAAGCTTCGTTTTTAGGCTATCAAAGGTAGACTGACATGCTTCGTCCCAATAAAATCGTACATGTCTCCTCATTAACCAGACTTAGGGTTCGGTTATATCGAAAAATATTTTTATCAATCGCCGATAGTATGATGTCATATCGATGAAAGTCCTTACTTGTCTCACAGTGGTTGGAGTAGAAATCATTTTTAAAGACTTGACTTTATTCAGGTCTGACTGTATGTCCCGCTTACTAACTTTGAATCACATATACTGCATTTCCTTACTAAAAAACACTCACACTTGATAGCATTTAACCTAAGATTGTGTTTGCGTAAACTACCCAAGATCTTATCTATATGTTTCATATGGTTTTCCTTTGTATTAGAGAATATTAGAATGTCATCCAAATACGGTACCGCGAATTATTCCTGTACTTGTAAAACTATGGACATCAATTCCTGGAAGACCCCGAGGCGTTCGTGATACCGAACGGCATCACATCAAAGTAGAACAACCCTCTGTGGCAGATGAAAGCAATTTTTTCCTTATCGTTCTCATCCAATTTACCTGCCAGTAGCCTTACTTCAAATCTAACTTCGAAAAGTATTTCGCTGACCCAAGCGAGGCTAAAATATCGTCAATAACTGGCAATGCTTGGGCATACTTCTTTGTTATTTTATTGAACAACCTAAAGTATGCACAGAACCTCTTCGTTCCGTCTTTCTTTTCTACTAAGATCATCGGAAAATTTCACGCACTCTTTGATCTTTCGATTACTCCAGCCTGCATCATTTCCCCTATTGCTGACTCTATTTCTTTTCTTTGCTTAAGCGATGTTCGGCATGCGCATTTCTGTATTGGCTCATGCGTTCCCGTATCAATACGCATCTCTACTGTATACGTACTGTCCAAGTCCTTATTCCTCTACAGCACTCTGTTGATTTCTAACTTGGATTCCTCGGACACTTTTATTCCTTTCAAGTTTCCCTAAAAAGATCTTATCCTCTCGTTTCTTCGGCATGCTAATCTCTGTGATTTTGCCAGTCGCTCTACTTCTATTTTACAACCTCTTCTTAATGCCACCGTCTAATCGGTGTTATTCATAATTAGCAGCGGAAAATTTTTAGACCCTTTAATTTTTACCACCATATTTGCTACTGAAATACCACTAAGATAACTAAGGAATCCTCTGCTTATTTGCTATATTTCATACTCCAGTCCTTTGCTGTTTTAATACCCGCACGAGCCGTGCAAGTATGCAGGTGCTGAGGTTTTTGTCATTTTTTTCCTAGCCTTAATATTGCTGAGATATGAGCATCTTTCTCTAACGCTATATTCTTGACCAATTTTTATCACATCCAAGTCGAAATACATTTTCACCTCATTTTGTCTAAGCCAGTCCCAGCCTATTATTATATTCCTGTTGGGATTTTTCTCAACAAAGAAATCATGGTATATTAATTGACTTTCTATTATTATGTTTAATCGGGCGATACCTTCCACAATTAATGGGGACCAATTAGCTTTCCTTAAATTAACTAATGTACTACATAACTCAGGTCTCTGCATGAGTGTTCTAAAAACGCTACTTTTTATTACTGAAACCTCTGCGCCTGTATCAACTAAAGCCCTAGGATTGTTTCGATCTATTTTAGTTGAAACGGAATTCGCAGTACCCATATTTCCGATTATGTGCGTTCATCGGGCGTTGTACGAGCGGTGCGCCCTCGTTTCCCTGACTGCGTCGTTTATTTCTCCACATGTGGCGCGCTTCACCACAATGGAAACCCCTTTTAACCTGCTTAGCTTTTTCCTTTTCTCTGGTTTTATAAACTGGGTCCCTATTATCTAATCGGTTCCGTCTTTTCCATCTATTCTCTTGTTTTGGAAAACTAGCTGGACCCACGGTTTCAACATTAATCCGTCGTCTCATGTAACAAACCTCCATGGGTTCATCTTCATATTCCTGGGTCGCGTCAAGCCACATCTTCCATTTTAGTAACCTGATTCTTTACGCACGTGGGGTTTAACGGCGCCAAATTTATGTTTTATATAAATAACGGCACCAAATTTATATTTTATATAAATGACGGCACCAAATTTATGTTTTATATAAATGACGGCACCAAATCTATGTTTTATATAAATGACGGCACCAAATTTATGTTTTATATAAATGACGGCACCAAATTTATGTTTTATATAAATGACGGCACCAAATTTATATATGTTTTATATAAATGACGGCACCAAATTTATATATGTTTTATATAAATGACGGCACCAAATTTATGTTTTATATAAATGACGGCACCAAATTTATATATGTTTTATATAAATAACGGCACCAAATTTATATATGTTTTATATAAATGACGGCACCAAATTTATATATGTTTTATATAAATGACAGCACCAAATTTATGTTTTATATAAATGACGGCACCAAATTTATATATGTTTTATATAAATGACGGCACCAAATTTATATATGTTTTATATAAATGACGGCACCAAAATTATACGTCGATTGCGTTATCAATTTCAGACGTACTAAACGAAAAGTTATTTTCGTTTGAATGAAAACAAATGACACTTTTTACAACTCTTTAAGTTTGGTTTGTGTATTTTTCATTGGCAGTTAATTGACATCCAATACACCAGACCACAGTGAAAGTCGGAGCTGGAGTGTGGCTTGCAAATATGTCTTCTGCCAAAGTCTCTCTGTCTACGTGGCTTGTCTTTTTTTATTATCGTAAAATGCCCTCATAACCTTTTTTACAGCATTTGTTTATTGTTTTAAAAAGCAGGTAAGTAGGCTAGTTGGCTCTGACTAACTTTTCCATAATGTCAGTCAGAACCTTCCCAGACACTATGACATTGTGACTTATTTTTTAGCCTCAGCCCAGGTCCCTGGGCTGATTCAGATATTATTACATCACAGTGACGTATTTCCCAAACTAGTTCCGGATCCTCCTTGCTTCTCCTATACATATCCATGTTTACAAGAATAATAACGAGTTATAATTATTTAAGATGAGCAAGCTTTTTGCACAGTACCGTAAAACATCAATTTATTTCTTAGTCAGCAAATAAAAGCAAACGTAAAGTTATGCATAAAATACAGGGTTAAAATAACTGAACTGTGAACACTTGTGTGAATTAATAATAGTCGACACGCATGCACGTAGCAGAGTTGCATACATCAGTGATAAAATTAAGGGCAATGCAACAGATTGGCTTGTAGAAAGCAGAAAACTTTTGAGTCAAGACTAAGGTTTAGTACCTGTTCTGATACAAAACTGAACTCGGTCAGTAAAGAAGAACTTTTTATTTTTTGCCCCAATCCAGAATGTACCATTTTGAAGAGTTAGATTTTACCTATATAAAAAACGACCCTTTGTCTATAGCTGCCCTAGTTGTGAGGCAAGTAAATAAAGTCGCACTCAAGAGTATCTATTATATATTTGGACAGTATCTGTCGTGCAGTTGTGTTGTCACAAGTCAGGAATTGGGAGATCAGAGCTATAAGAGAGAGGAAATTTCGAGTGCTAAAAAACACAAGCCCTCAACCTTAAGAGGGGAAAGTAAGATGCATATCAATTGTGAGTTCGTAATATGATTTAAATTTTAAAATGTCTTCCCTGGTCAAGGTTTCACATAAAGAATTAAACTGTGAACCCTTATTGTTTTGTATTTTTATATTTTTATTTATTATTTGTATTTTATAACGCCGCTGGTCTGCTCTACGCGGTGTGAAAGCTAGTCGATATACATGCGTGGCACAATTACATATAAGAGCAATAAAATATGAACAATGATACAGACTATGCATATACAAATACAAAAAATATACAGAAAATAGCGAATTTAAACGTGGTAATGAAATAGTGTATTTCTTGTTATGGGAATGTATTTGAGCCCATGCTTATGTCAAATATGACATCTTCTGTTAGGAGGCAAATATAACACTTTAGCTAATGTTGGCATAAATAGAACAACATCATGAATAGCAGCAAGTGTAAAATAAATTGAATAAATCCAATAAAACTGAAAACCATTAAAAAAAAACAGAAAAAAAACGGAGAAAAAACTTGTCTTCTGTGACCAGTGTTTCACATTGCTATTTTTCTTTTGCAGAATCCATAGTTTTTAATAAAATACTAGGAATCCTGACAAAACCAAAATAGGTACTTATCCAGTTTACGACCCAATCTTCGGTAACTTCCTGTCGACATCTTCCGCCAGTAGATAGATGTCCTCACGGATAGAGCGTTCGGTTTCAGTTCCAATATTTTATGACGTCGTAGATTCGAATCTCTCTCTAGACGTTTATGATACAGCATTCCAGCTATTTTCCAGCCGATATCGATTATCATCGTAAACCTGAATATTTTTAGTGAGCAAATAAGTGAAAAAGTAATAAAAAATAACCAAATTTCAAGAAGAGTTTTAAAGGAAAAGACATAAAAGTGTAGTTTTATCTATCAGTTCATATATTTGTTTTGTTCATCGTTGTAGTATTTCAACGAGATCATATTCATTGTAAACAATGATAAGACTACATATATCGGTGAGAGAATGAAAGATTCGAAGGGCACGTGACAATTAATGGTCTATGAATATACTGATTCGTGTGCTATACGGAATACAGGTTCTCACGCAATAACATCTTTTTCCTCTTTCTATCATTCTTTCTATCATTCATTGGAGATTTTCGCCAAGCAATACTTGCGTAACAATCACACGTGATCCGAAGTTAATGTCCGCTTTTTCTGAGTTCTGAGTGCGCGCTGCTGACGTAGTTCGTCAGCACGGATCTCACCAAGCAACCCACGCCACTTGAAGTCTCTTGTCTTTGCCAACATTAAGCGAAGCACATCTTACAATAGAACGTCCTCTTCTTTCTCAATATTTTCCTTCTTTTTTCTTTTCTTTGTTTTCTGTGTCTTCTTCTTCTTCTTCTTCTTCTGCTATCTCTCTACAAGTTCAAAGCCTATAAAAGAATCCGCACACATACATACATACATACACACACACACATACACACACATATCCTGGCTTGAGGTAGTTGCTTGTCTAGCCCACTGATTAGCTGTGAAATAGCGAAACAGTACTGTATGTGGATGATTATATATATATATATATATATATATATATATAATTAAAAGCTGAATGTCTGTGTGTGTGTGTGTGTGTGTGTGTGTGTCTGGTCACGAATAGGCTCCTATATGGAGACACAGGAATGAGTATGTTTGATCTGGCAGAAGGGTGGTTCATTAAAATTGTGGGTGTCTGCGTTCGCGCCTGGTCCACAAAGTATGGAAATAAAAAAATTAGAAAAAAAAAACACGTTTGTACATAATAATAATATGTTTTAAATTAAATAGGGATGGTATAATAAAATTGTGGTGTCTGCGTTCGCGCCTGGCCTCCATAGAATGGAAATAGGTACAAACTTTAATAAAGACTTTTCATATCTATCTGCGTAAGTATACTTTGATAATTATGTTTCAGTTTGAAGAAATATAATATAATAAAATTATGGGGTGTTCGTTCGTACCTGACCCCAATAGAACAGAAATATGTCACAAAGTTTAACAAGATTTTTAATATAGATCCACAAAATATTGTGATAAGTGTTTCAATATGAACAGATATTGTATAATAAATTATGGGATTTATCTATTTTCTTTTTACTTTCATCATATTTTGCTTTGGTTTTGATACCCCCACATTCGAAGCTATCTCTTTACAACCCTTCCTTTTCATAACCTATCATACTTTCATAAATCAGAGTCCATTTTCTGTAGGCTGTTTTTGAACCCCGTCAACGACGGGTACGTTTGCTAGTATATATATATATATATATATATATATATATATATATATATATATATATATATATATATATATATATATATAATTTTTCCCTTTTCCTCTTATTTCCCCCTTGCTTTTATTATCTATTCTTGTTTAAAAAAAAAAAAAACTCAGTGATACTTTAACAATGATCAAAGCTTCTTTCTTAGAACTGCACGCTTATGGAATTGTCTTCCGCTTTCCTGCTTTTCAGCTGACTACAATATGGTTGTCTTCAAGTCTAACGTAAACAAGTTTTTGATGAGCCGGTCCATATAAGTTTACAAATTTACCGAATTTCCATTACTGACGATTACTTTATTATCCAATTTTCTACGGTAGACTCTTTAATCATTATCCTCGAGTGGCATCTTGACCTTGGTAAGTGGTGATGCCTTTGTAAAGAAAAAAAAACAACTATTTCTTTTTATTTAATTAGCTCTATGAAATGCGATTGCCTAAAGAGGTTTTTCTCTCTTATCCTTGCGATATTTATCTGACTAGTATGGAGACTCGACGTGCTTCGGGATTGAACGAGGATTTACAAATGTTCCACCCTTCGATACTTACATTGTCATTGAAATCAATGAAATCGCCCATTTTTAATAAAATCGATTAATTGCCTGCTCTTGTTAGAGACTCCCAAGTGTTCCGGAATGAAGCTTCACATGCCTTCACGCTATGCAGTCTACATTGAAATGTAGATAATCTACTGTTTATCTTATAAAATTATATGTAAGTAATCGCTTCACTTGAAGTGTGATACACAAGAATCAAGTATTATGGTTCAATTGTGCTCTAAACATAGAAGCATTTCGAGCGCACATCTGTCTTATCGAAGAAACAGCTGTTGATTTTATGAGATTATTTTTACACAATCATTGGAATTAAAGTTAAACGTACAAACGTCAAGTATCGTGCTTTAATTGTGCTCTAAAAAGTCTTATAAATGATTTAAGTTAATTTTATAGGCTGGATCTTTTTGCTTGTACAACAATGAAACAGGTTGTATGAAAGTGTAAACTTTGGTTTAAATAGGACTTCTTACTCTCATTCTTTTTTATTCGATGATAGATTTTCGATACTTATCGAACACATTCGATACAAAACTTACGTAAGAATTCTCCAGACACATTAAGTACCTTCCTCTGAAATTTCTAAAAAGTGGAGCAGTCGTTACGGAGTATAGAGGGAATGAATTCAAATACACACACAGAGATATGGTTCCTTTTATATAAGAGTAGAGAGCGAGCAATATAGATGATATGGTAAAGTTTTATGCAACTTATATTCCTATTTTTATTTAATACACACACGCATATATATATGCATGTATATATATATATATATATATATATATACATACATTTATTTTAACATATCTTGTTGAAAAGCAGAGAAAGTCTCTATTTAACGACTTTCTTTTTGATTTCTTCCAATTTACGTATTAATATTTTGTAGTATTATCAAATGTTTTTATGTAGTATCAATACGTTTCGTTTTGTTGCATTGTTTCAGCTAGCAGTTTCTACTGAAACCTCAGTTGTTTTTCAGGTTGTTATTTGTCTGCTGGGTTTAAAACATTAATATATTACAATATAAAATATTGTATATATGATGTATGTAAAACATATTAATATATTACAATATAAAATATATAATATACATATTAATATATTATAATATAAAATATTGTATATATGATGTATGTAAAACATTAATATATTACAATATAAAATATATAATATACATATTAATATATTACAATATAAAATATTGTATATATGATGTATGTAAAAGATTAATATATTACAATGTAAAATATATAATATACATATTAATATATTACAATATAAAATATATAATATACATATTAATATATTACAATATAAAATATTGTATATATGATGTATGTAAAACATTAATATATTACAATATAAAATATATAATATACATATTGATATATTACAATATAAAATATTCCTTATATATGATGTATATAAAACATATTAATATATTACAATATAAAATTTTGTATATCTTATCTCGCAATTACTTATAACGTCACAAACTAACTTCGGAAGAACCCCCCCCCCCATCCGATTTTGTTTTATATCATAAGTTGCTTAAAACGTGATTAGTTAAAGTTCAGAATAAAATCACGCTTTCTCTTAACGGTTAATTTAAAAAAAAAAATCTTCTGAACGCTATTAAAAGTTAAATTCTTCACTAGTTTGGAGACGGAATGCGTTGTTGTGATAAGTGATTTTTTTCTCTACTAATTCGCACTTTTTATTTTAAGATTCAAATATTAATAACTACATTTTATTTCAGTATTTAATTTATGTATTTCTGTTGTATTAAATGCTAGCTTCTTTTTTTTTTTTTTTTTTCTCTCGTCCATAAATGTTTATTTATCTACCGAGTTGATTGCAAAAATAGATTACCTAATTGTACTCATTTTTAGTTCGTGGGAGGGGAATCTATCACCATACTTTCCCTTAAACAGGTCCGTTGGACTTGTATAAGTACAATACTTAATAGTTATTTTTTATTTTTTATTTATTTATTTATTTTTATTTTTTTTTAATGGAGAGTAGAAAACGCATTGTGGATGCGTTATCGGCAGCTCCTGTTACTCTCGCTTCTTCTTATTTGTCCCTCAGTCCTCATTTTTTAAATGAGTGATTTTTCTGACAAAGGGAGAAGAAAAAGCTGTTTTCTAGGTTGGCAGTATTTTTGCGCGAACAGTTGGCAGAGTTGGTGGAAATTTTCTGTTTCTATGTCTATCCTTGTAGCCATGTCACTAGTAAGGGTGCTGGAGGTAAACGTTTTGTCTGGGCTGACGTTATCCGCCTGATAGTCAGGGACCCGAACCTTGGATTAACCACTAAGGAGGCTGTCCTATCAGCAGGTGCAAAGTACTGGGGCTGCTGTATTGCCATTTGGTGAATGGAATCTGGACCATGCAGTAGCTTCTGGTGGGGCCTCTCGATGCCATACTAGTGGGTAATTGTTACGGCTTTACCTTATCATGTGGTACAAAAAAAAAAATTCTTCGTTTCTTTTTCTCTCTTAGTTTCCCCTCTCTGTCCTGCTCTAAGTAAATCTGTCGACCTAGTCCACAAATTCCAAAATTTCATCATGACAAGTTTCAAGAAAAAATACACGATTAAACCCGGTTCTCCAACTTCCAATGTAGACCCCTACTACCATGTCTCCTTCTCCAACATCAGGGGTCTACGTTCTAACCTTCCAGAGGTTGAAACCCAATTACAGGAGACTAAACCAGACCTTTTATTTTTAAGTGAAACTGGCATTGGACAGGCTATTTCCCTAGATGAGTTTGCAATTACAGGATACTCTAACTTAACTTCTAAATCTGACCCCCAAGATCGCCATGGGCATGGAATATGTGCTATATTAAAGATAGCTTTCCATGTGGGAGGGACATCTCCAGGGAAGATCCTAACTTACCCTATATGTGCTTCCGGGTTGCTTTAGCTCACACTACTGCATTTATATTTACTCTCTATCGCCCCCACAACAGCGGAGTTACTATCTTTCAAAGCATATCTGAGAAAATTGACCAAGTCCTTTCTACTTATCCTTCAGCTAACATTCACGTATGTGGAGACTTCAATGTTCACAACGTCGAATGGTTGACCCACTCAAACAAGACCGATGATGAGGGGAGGTTCTGTCATGATTTCTCCATTGCCTATGACCTCACTCAGATTGTTCAGGAACCTACCCGTGTGCCCGATAATGACGGCCAGTATGCGAGCCTACTAGACCTTTTTCTCACAACTTGCCCTGAACTATGTTCAGTTTCTGTTCTGTCGCCTCTTGGATCTTCCGACCACTCTGTTGTATCAATTAAGATAAAAATGAAATGTAATAAGTCCCCAGACGTACCACTTCATCGTACAGTATATCGATACACTAAGGCTGACTGGGATAGCTTCCGTACATTTATATCTGATCTACCTCTGCATTCCATGTTTAAAAAGGATGTGTCCTCTATAGTATTAGACCTAACTGAATGGTTAATTGTAGGTATTGACCATTTCATACCCTCGAAAAAGTTTCAGCAAAAACCTAACAGCCAGCCATGGTTCTCTCCAGAATGTGCTGCTGCCATTGCGCACAGAAATCACTTTTTCCACTGCTTCAAACGTAATAGATGTATGGAAACTAAAGCCGTTTTCAGGACTGCCAGCAACCATTGTAAGAAAGTAATAAGGAACGCAAGAGAGTTGTATGCTCAATCTGTTAAGTCCAAAGTAGCTGAGCAGCGGCTTGGTTCCCACCAGTTTTGGCAAATAGCAAACAGAATCCTGAACAGAAGCGTGTGCTCCATCCCAACTATTATCAATGGACCTGAGGTAATCTCGTCAGCATCAGACAAAGCCAAACTCTTTGTCAAGAACTTTGCAGCTAATTCTACCCTTTGCGACCAAGACCGCCAACCCCCAATATTTCCTCCTGTATCAGAAAACACGCTATGTGATATACGTATATCTGTACGTGATGTTGCCAAGCTAATCAAAAACCTTGATTCCAGTAAAGCAACTGGCCCTGATGGTATTCCAATTATAGTACTCAAAAAACTTCAACCTGAACTAGCGCCCATACTTACAAAACTGTTTAAACGTTGTCTTAAGGAGAATAGTTTCCCATCTCCCTGGAAAATCTCATCAGTATGCCCTGTATTTAAGAATTCAGGTGATCGCTCATCCCCCTCTCAGTACAGGCCAATAAGTCTCCTGTGCGTCATGAGTAAGTTGCTAGAATCTGTGTTAAATACAGAAGTAATCAAACATCTCAACAAAAATAACCTTCTTAGTGACACTCAATATGGTTTCCGTTCTGCTAGATCTACAGCAGATGTCCTTACAGTTATATCGCATAGGATTAGCAAATCTCTCGACGGTGGCAATCTTTCTAGGGCAATTGCTCTTGACATATCTAAAGCCTTTGATAGGGTATGGCATAAAGGTTTACTTCATAAGATCTCTAGCTATGGTATAGCTGGAAAAGTCTTCTCAATTATTAAATCATTTCTTTCTGATAGGTTCATAAGAGTAGTAGTTGAGGGGCAAAAATCAGAAGCTCACAGTATTAATGCCGGTGTCCCTCAGGGATCCATCCTGGGCCCAACTCTTTTCCTGATCTACATTAATGATCTTCCAAATCATATCCTTACATCATTTGTAGACATTTATGCTGACGACACTACCATTTATGGTACCACATCTAAGACAGTAAACGAGCAAGTACTCTCCAATTCTCTCTCCTCTGATCTTGAGCATGTAGTACAATGGGGAAAGGAGTGGCTGGTTACTTTTAATGCATCTAAAACCAAGCTTCTCTATTTACATCATCAACATTTTAATCCACATTTGTCATCAATTGAAATGAATGGCTCTCGTCTTCAGGAGGCCTCAAGTTTTGACAAGCTTCTGGGCTTGACCATTACTCCTGATCTTAAATGGAACACGTATATCAAATCTGTTGCCAAGGCCGCTGGAAAAATGGTGGGATCTTTCTATCGATCCAGTAGATATCTCACTGCTGATGCTATTCTCTATCTATATAAGAGCCAGGTACGTCCAAGGATGGAATACTGTTGTCACATCTGGGCAGGAGCTGCTAGAAAGGACTTGTCCTGCCTTGATAGAGTTCAAAATAGACTTCGTAGCCTCGTAGGAGATGTCCTTTTCTCCTCCTTACAACCTCTATCTCACAGAAGAGATGTTGCGAGTTTGTCTCTGATGTATCGTTATTTTCATGGAAAGTGTTCAACTGAGCTTCAATCTATGGTCCCCCCTCGCCAAACTTTCACAAGAAACACTCGTCTAGCTGTAAACACTATCAATAATTTCCCCCACTCTTTATCTGTGCCTAAACCTAAACATAGATTCCATGAACAAAGCTTCTTTCTTAGAACTGCACGCCTGTGGAATTGTCTTCCGTTTTCCTGCTTTCCGGCTGACTACAATATGGTTGTGTTCAAGTCTAAGGTAAATAAGTTCTTGATGAGCCGTTCCATATAAGTTATTAAATTTACCAAATTTTCATTACTAATGATTACTATATTGACCAACTTCTACTGTACACTCTTTAACCCTTATCCTTGAGTGGCCTCTGGGCCTTGATAATGTGGTGATGCCTTTGTAAAAAAAAAAAAATATGATGTATGTAAAACATATTAATATATTACAATATAAAATATAATATATATATATTAATATATTACAATATAAAATATTGTATATATGTTATATATAAAACATATTAATATATTACAATATAACATTTATAAAAAAGGGGAAAAAATGTAAATTGTAAATTTGATCAAATCATAATTTTAAAACACCTGTTTGAATATTAGACACACATCCAATTGAATAGGCCTTAAACATGTAACCACGCCTCCTGGAACGTGCTTTTCTATAAATAGCCACATGTTTTAAACCCAGAAGGCAAATAACCGCCTGAAGAGGTTTTAGTTGAAAGCGCTAGGGGAAACAATGTAATAGCACGTAACAAAATACAGAATAATACTTGAGTTTCTTTTGTGCTGAAACTGAATGGTGCTTCATAATTGACGTATGAATAGCAGACGGGATATATGACAATAAACTTTTATTTAAAAAACTGAATGTTATAAATGTGTTAAATTAAAATGTATAACACACTTAATAATAATAATAATAATAACAATGGTGGTTATAATACTACTACTACTACTACTACTACTACTATTACTAATAAGAATAATGATAATAATAATGATAATGATAATGATAATAAAAATAATAATATTAATAATAATAATAATAATAATAATGATGGTTATAATAATACTAATACTACTACTACTAATAATAATAATAATAATGATAATAATAATGATAATGATAATAATAATAACAATGATAATAATAATAATGATGATGATGATGATAATAATAAAAATAATAATAATGGTTATAATAATAATACTACTACTACTACTACCAATAATAATGATAATAATAATAATGATAATGATAAAATAACAATTATAATAATAATGATGATGATGATGATAATAACAATACTACTACTACTACTACTACTACTAATAATAATAATAATGAAGAATTAATGAGCATTAATGGTCGTAAATAAACATTGGTATTTAATATAGATAAGTGAATGCAACTAAACCGGAAGTTCGAAGTGATAATAGCTAATCAGATAATACATACACATACACACAAAAAAACGCACACACGTATACACACACACAAATATATATATATATATATATATATATATATATATATATATAGATATATATATATTATTTCCACAGTTAAGCAATGTCGCAGTTCACGCAAGCCATGACAACAAACTGGAAGTTCTAGATTCGCGTTTCGCCCTATTTGGGCTCATCAGTTGAACGCATCTGAACGCGGAGTATGAAACCCGAACGTTTTGCATCTGAAGCGAGTACTACGCCACTTGATCAACCGCGCCACACAAAAAAATCTACAAACTGGTGCAGATAAAACAAACCGCACAGAAATCCAACTATGGAATGTACTTACTTCATCTAAAACAATGAGTAGGGTCATCTAACCACTAAGAACCCAAGCCGATATCTCACAAATATGTTTTTTACACTCGCGAGGACTATATCATCTAACAATCTGGCCTACCGAGCAAATTAACATCATAAAATTTCAGAATATAAAAGACGATACAATTATTTCCACAGGCAAGCGAGTAGCGTATTTTTCCCACGGAATTTTAATAATGTTTCCTTTGTACAAGGTATAAAGCAGTAGAAATTAAGTAAAGATGGAAACAGACATACCCAGATACAGTACCAATGCGACAACTCAAGGAGCGAGTATAAACTAGTATGGATTATATAAATTATTGGTTTCGATCTAATCCTAAGCATTTTCTGGCAGGTAGTACAGGGTGACCCCAAAAAACGGGCCCAACTGTAATTAGGCCCCGTTTCTTAGTGTTTTGTCCGAATGAAATGAAACTTTGGTCATAACTAGTTTATTATATTCAAAACATCAAATCCAAACATTCGTGTCTTTGGCTTTTTTTTTTTCTCCGTTGACTGTAAAATGCTCAGAAAAACAATTGAATATCCTCTTTTTTTTTGGGGGGGGGTCACCCTGTATAAGTAACCGGAAGATAAAGAGACGATTATCCAATCAGCTGTCAGGTGGTGACATTTCGATGAAAGCGTGAAATTCATTAATTGAAGAGACATTCTTTGGAATCAAAAATGATTTTCAAAGATGCAGTGTAAACGAACAACCCCCTTCATTCCTCATAAGAATAATTTTCTATATAGAACGTCACTCATAATGTGGGGGATGTTGAGGGAACATCGCGTTTTGAATACATCGAATGACAGTGTCTCTTTCGGCATCTTCAGGCTGCTTGTGTAATTTACCGGAAGATACCGACAGGAAGTTGCCGAAGATTGAGTCGTAAACTGAATAAATACCAAATTATATATTACAACATTTTCGAATACTGACCTAACATTTCGTATCTACCAAGTAGAATGAAATGAGATTCATGTATTAACCGAAGTTATTTTCAGAAATAACCTAATATATTCATTATCTTAATATTGTCATGTTCATATATCGACAGTCATAGATGCCATAAAAATCATTTGTTGCCACTAAAAGTACACATTAAATACATTTACAAACGTCTGTCGAGACAATGTTGAAATGACTACTATTTAGCGTCATAATTATACGACCGATCTATTAATATCTGATTAAACGTTCTTTAACAAGCTTATCTACAATTGACATCCAAATCATAAATAACTATAATATAAATAAATCACCTTCCTAATTATCGGCAAGACTTGCTAATGAGCCGTTTTTCATAAGAGTTTCCGTTATACGAGATTTAAATGACACGATTATGACATCATTTATTCGAAGTTATTCACTATCCAGTCGCAAGGACGAGTTTAATCACACGTGGTTTAAAGAGAGTTGTCCAACACGGTGACACACCCACGACATTTTCAGAAACTGACTAGTTGCGTCCGCGTTTTTTCACTCGCCTGACCACTCCAAGTATCCGGTATTGAAATCGAGATCTTTTCGTAGTAATGAATTATGTGCAGTCTCGCAGGGTCCGACATTTTTTTTTTTTTTTTTTTTTTTGCAAAAGGTTTTGCTCTTGGCAATTTCACTTCTATGCATAATCAATTCCGTTTAAGCTGTTCTTGTATCAGATTCGTCATCGTAAAACGACAATTGAATATTAAACAAGATATGAATAATAAAAATGCCAAATGAAATGATACTTATTTCCTATTTATTCAATTATCAGAACGGTAAAATTAAAATATGTGCTTGGAGTAACTTTGAGAATATTTTCTCTATACAAATATGCCTATGTTAATAAAACAAAAACAAACATAAATCTGGGCATATATGACATTATGAGCATAGTTTTACGACATATCAATCATTTCCGGTATTTAATACCGAATCCAGTCATTTTCGTAAATGTGTTTATATTTCAAGTTCTTTATATCTCCAAATATTTGTTTATCGGTTTTGGTTTGGTTTGATGTGAGCATTGTGTTTTGCGTGATATCAACCCAATCAGATTTATTAAACGACAATTCCTATCATTTTGGTATGAGATGTTATGTATTAAGTTATATATATATATATATATATATATATATATATATATATATATATATAAGTTAAGTAAATATATATGTTTATATATTTGTATGTATAAGATTGACTCCTAAAAAAATGAACTGATCATTATGAATTTAACAATACAACAAGACTGACTGAGAAGCCATAAGGGATCACATCAGAGATTTCCTATGGTGAAATATCTTTTCTCTTCCTGAAGAACAGTGCGCAAATGAGACCACTAAATGGTTCAGATCACATATTTCCAAGCGGAAGTTCTATGGCAAACTCCACTCTCCCAATGGTTTACTTTTACTTGCGAAGCTTTCGTTGCTCAAAGGCAGCATGCATACCGCATATTTATTCGATATAGGTCCAGTGCAAACAGCCAAAAGTTTATTGAAGTTAGAAATAATTGTAAGAAAAGAATTGCGAACCCAGAAACGTATTGAAGCGCATAGATTAGGAACCCGTGATTTCTGGAAAATCTACAACTGTGTAGTAAATAATAGGCACTCAACAATTCCCGCACTATCCAACAATCATGAGGTTGTTTGCATGGCTACTGAAAAGTCTAACATGCTTGCCAGTCGGTTTGCCCCAAACTCTACTTTGGGCCCAGCAAACCATTTCCTCCCTGATTTTCCTTTGAAGACAGAAACTACTGTGGATGATCTGAAAATCACTCCTTCTCAAGTGCATAATATCATAAAAAACTTAGACACTTCAAAAGCATGTGGACCTGATATTATCCCGGTTGTTCTATTAAAATATGCTCCGCTGAGGCTTCTCCTGTTCTCTCCAAACTTTTCAACAAATGTCTTAACGAATCTTGCTTTCCTGACTGTTTGAAAACTGCTTCTGTGGTACGAGTTTACAAGAATTATGGTGAAATAACTGACCCATTAAATGATCGACCTATTAGCCTCCTCTCTCTTTTTGCTAAAATATTTGAGTCCATAATTAATAAAGCTCTAGTCTCTCACTTTACAGTTGGTAACCTTCTGTCCGACCAACAATATGGATTTAGGCAAGCCCGTTCTACAGCAAATATCCTAACTGTAATCTTTGAACATATATATCATACACTGAAAAAAGCAGGGAAGGAGATGGCAATAGCCCTAGATATATCTAAGGCTTTTGGTAGGTTATGGCACGACTGTCTTCTCAGGAAAATCAGATCATATGGTATTACTGAACGAATACTTAACATAATTAAATCCTTCTTAAATAAGGGAAGAATCCAGATTGCCCTCGATGGTCGTACATCTAAACAATATGATATAAATGCGGGAGTACCTCAGTGGTTAATTCTTGAACCTTTATTATTCTTGATGTTCATAACTGATCTCCCTGATAAAATTGTATCTGAGATGGATGTATTTGCTGATGACACCATGCTCTACAACAGGCATGGGGGAAAACGAATGAACACATATCAAAGGCAATGGCAGAAACACTGGATGAAGACCTCCAATCTGTAGTGAAATGGAGGCAAAAATGAATGGTCACATTCAATACTACCAAGACTAAGCTTGTTTCCTTTAATAATTACACGAAAACGTCTCAACCACCAATAGTTATGGTTAATAATACAGTACTTTCTTCAAATTCCTCGGCTTAACGGGGACATGAGGGTATTGCCGCGTCTGCTGAGGAAAGTGAACTTTCTCTCTATCGTGGTAGAAATTTACTTACACCAGATAGTATCCTGTACCTCTACAAGGCCACGATATGACCATGTATGGAGTATTGTTGTCACATTTGGGCTGGTGTACCTGTTACTAGTCTCTCACTCCTGGACAGTGTCGAAAAGAGAGTCGCTAACCTAATGTGTCCTAAACTATCAGTTGGCCTTCAGCCTCTATCTCATCAATGAATTTTGCATTCCACTGTTTTACAAGTAGTTTAATGGTAGATGCTCCGACAAATTACAAGCCTTTGTAACCCATCGACGAATATACCCCCAACAAACCCGACACGCAGAAAAATCCTACCCCTACACAAGTATAGATCCCCAGGTGTCAGGAAGCCCTCTACCCTAATAGTTTATTCCCCAGAACTGCTAGACTTTGGAATTCACTTACGGGTTCCTGTTTCCCAGACTGTACCGACACGCAGAAATTAATGTTTAATATGAATAGACATTTTGCTGCTAAACTCCCTAAATAGTGGGTCCTGGATATGACCTTAAACTATATCCGAACGTGAGGCACCAGCTTGCGGGCTTTAGGGAGTGTGGAGCATCCCTTTAATTGCCATTGTTTCCAGATCCACTCTGACCTGGTGTGGTAGTACTTGTTAGGGTTCAAACTATGGGTTAAATAGAAACCGACTTGAAAAAAACCCCAAAGATATTCTATTAAAAAATTGTTCTTCAAAATCACTGGATTCGACATTAAATAACCTGAGAAGGGTTGATATGCCGTAAAACAAAAACAACCAACCAACTTAAATAGTGTCCCTGTAATTATTTCCCAGATAATAGCACCCCCACACACATCAAAATGGCACTATGCTTTATTTAGGGTGAAAATACAATAATAAAAAAAGAAAACTTTTATGCGTACGACATGTTAATCTTCATAATTTTACTTCGTTTTATGCAAAGGGGTTTGACATCTTCGGGAAACTTCAAGTATATCCGAGGCTTGTGATTTTTTACGACATTATTAGATATAAATTAATAAACTTTCCCCAAGTTTTAGTTTAGTGTAGCATTATATGTTGCTTTTTTATTTATTTTTCTTACAGGATATATGATGATGCAAAACTGTTCTGTTCGAGTCATAAATATTATCCTATTGATATTGGTATTCTCCAAATATCTATCTATCTATCTATCTATCTATCTATTTATATATATATATATATATATATATATATATATATATATATATATATATATATACATTTGTGTGTGTTGGTGTGTGTGTTATGAGGTATATTTCAATCATTACAATTGTTTCAATTGACAGGATAATAATATCATTGTGCCGATCTCTTCAGACAATTCAAGTCAAAATAAATAAAAAGGAAAGATTCTTTAAAATTACAAATGAGCATCATAAAAGAAACAAAAGTTGAATTGCTGGATAGAGAGAGGAGAGGTAGGAGTGAGAGGGAAGAAAAGGAAAAGGAAAAGGAAAGAAAAAGAATGCGGGGAAATATAGATTATATGTAGTTCGAATTATAATTAAATATAAAGAATAGAAAGAAATTAAAATTAAAATGTATTAAAAATAATAGAGAAGATTGTTTGTTACGAGAGAAAGAAAAGAAAGGGAAAATATTACAGAATTAGAAAGAGAAACCGAAAGGGATAAACAACGCAAAGGAGAGTGTCACACATGTGTCAATAGATGACAGTAGAATCAATTGCACGTGCTAATGCAGTCATACATCTGTTAGAAGTTCTGTTATGTCTAACTACTGTGGTGGTGGTGGTGGTAGATAGAAACAAGATACGGCCAGTTAAAAAGAAGGTGGATACACACACCCAATTAATTTAAGATAAGATCTTTTATATAAATGAAAGGGGTAATGATGATAGATTTCTAATTAGTAAATAATTAGTAAAACTTAATAGGATAGATAATTATTATATTTACTATTATTACTTATGGAATAAAATAAAAATAACTATTATTGTTGTTATTACTAATGGAATAAAAATTAAAAATTAAAAGTTGAAAAATTAAATATTTAAAAATTAATAAATAAATAAGTAGTATATTTTAGTAAACGATATAAAACTTATTTTTATTATTACTGATGACGTAAAAGATAAATAATTATTATGTAATTATGAATAAAAGATAAGTAACTATTATTATTAATAGTAGTAGCTATTATTATTATTATTATTATTATTATTATTATTATTATTATAATTATTATTATTATTATTATTATATTATTATTGGCTCACATGGAGCTTCACACAAGGCAACAAACGATCTGATTGGAAACCTGTGGTGTTCTCTAGAGGCTGAGAAATTATTATTATTATTATTATTATTATTATTATTACTACTAATTGGTTAAAAAAAATAAATAACTGTTATCCTACATGGTGCGTAATTTATATACCCTTTTCTGTTTTATAGCGTATTTCTTACTCTCCTTGACGTTTGTAGCCAATATTAGAAGTTAAGAATATCTATTAAATATTTTCGCCAACTTGTGATAAAAACAGTAAAATAAATATGGAAACGCTAAAGCAAAATAAAACGATATAGTTGAGATTCGAACCTGGAAAGATAGTATAACATAATCAGTAAAAAAGAAAAAAGATTTATATATAGAGAGACATCATCAAGTAGTTGTTATTCTGATTTTTATTTATCCATGTTACAGCTTGGAAAATTATACGATTCGTAAAACATTTTTTTTACAAATTGTAATTTTTCATTATTTTTCAAATAGTTGATTATATTGGACAATATTTTCATTATTTTTTCTTCAGTATTTTGATAGTATTTTACTAATGGGACCTGTTGAAATTCCACAGGGGACTCACCAATATATAATATATTGATGTTGGCATTCTGTAGATGCTCAGTGTAAGTGGAGACTGGTATTATTGTAGCTTTTCTGTTACATCTGGTATTATTGTAGCTTTTCTGTTACATCTGCAAAAGTATTTATCAAACCGAGCACGAACGGTCGTAAAGTACGCTTAAATATGATATTTTAATCGTTGCATATTACGTATATATCAGTATCGCGTTAATGTTCTATCGATTTTTATATATTATAAAGTTCCGATTTCAAAAATAAAAAAAATATATTCATATGACTTGGGTGCATTAGCTTGGATCGAAACCGAAATTATGATATATATATATATATATATATATATATATATATATATATATATATATATATATATATAATTTGAGTTCCTTCATCCGTAATCGCAATCGAAACGAAAACATATGAAGAATTCTTGATAAAATTATTTATAAAAGAATATGGATTACTTGAGTGGCATCAGTTATAATCGAAACTGAAACCAAAACTCATGAGGAATTCTTGATAAAATTATTTATATATATATATATATAAAATTATTACCTCACCTATGGTAGACCATAAAGTTCTACACACAGTTGTTCGTATTTACAAACAATTGTTATCTCCCCCTTTTATTTTCTGCTGTGACTTGCGCTTGACTTAGTTTAAAGTGTGAAGGACCTTTGTATCTACCACACTCTCTCATCCAGAAACATTCTGTCCTGATTGCAAGACAGGGTCAAGACGACCAAGCGTGATATTAATACTAGATGCAGGAGTTGTCTCCAACGCATACGGGGCCTAGCATTCCCAAAATGGTCACTCACCTGGTACTGGCCAACCTCATCGTCGCTTAACTTCTAGGGTTACGTAGGCAACATATATATATATATATATATATATATATATATATATATATATATATATATATATATATATATATATATATATATCGCTTATGAAAAAGAATTAAATCATTATAAAGTTGATTCTTCATTTAATCGTTAGAGCAAACGTTAAAAATACAAAAATTCCTAAACTAAATAGAAATCATTTTGTCTTCTAAAGACTTTCTTCGAAACTATCATTTGATTTTTTAATTTCGCCACGCGAATCTATAAAGTGAAATAAAATATGGAATTATTCGAAATTCAGGTGTTTATGTTACAATATTTTTGCATATTCTTATAGCAAATCATCCTAAATCTTATTTAGACAAAAAAGATTGATTTTAAAGAAAGGTGTTAGCCATCGAGCCAAAAATGACATTGAATGGTGGGTTGTTTTTTTTGTTTTTTTTTAAATTAAAATTCTATTAAAAATAGTAGAAAGAGATTTATTTTATTCTGCTTTGGATATGATAAAATTCAGGCCTTATCTTTCGTGAAAAAATGTTCCTCAAGAATAATGGATTTTAATAGATTTTAATTCGGTTAAAAAAACTTGGTTTTTCTTCCACTTTTTGGCTATGCCTATAAAAGCGTATGTATGTTTATTTAAATTTCTAGGAACTTTGTTGACCATTTATCATGTTTTCAACGTTTACATGTTATCTTTTCATTTTCTTATATGTTGTCTCGTGTTTATTTATCATCTCTACAGAGACCAATATCATTGTTTTTAAATATATCATGTGAAAAAAATATATAAATGCCAATAAAGTGTTACAGTTTACCTGATTCTGTCACATATGTCATTATGCTCTGGGAGAGATAATAAGAGATACGGCCTCGAATCAACACGCTTGTACTATATCATCCATTTTGACTGCACAGATCGATACGCATCTCAGTACTAGTGCAGTTTATAGACCATATTGGTATTGTTTAGAAATCCATTTTAACATAGAGTGGTTGTGAAATAATTATTCTGTTCTTTCATCTAATAATTTAATAAACAATTATATTATAAAATTAAATTTAACTTGAAAATCATATCTAAAAATAGTGCGGTCTGTAAACTGCACAAATATAGCAAATGAAGCCGGGGATCTGAGACTCAAGGACTATTGTAGAGTTAGTCGTTTCTTGGTGCGATTTAATGAACGTGTATGATGAATCTAGAGTGTCTGCAACTTCTCCCGGAACAATTGGGGAACGCAAGTCGATGATCGAATAAGCTGTGTGTATACTAAACGCCAGAGTCATTGCAAATGTTTTTATAATGAGCAGGTCAATTTGTGGCAGAAACCAGAAAACGCATGCTACCTGCTTGGCTAGTTACAAATTAACGTCGTTTTGGTAAAAATCTCATTAAATTGTGCAATCTAAATATTTTTTATATGAGGTAGAAAGATTTAATGATGTTGTACTATAAACGAAAATTTTCATTTTAATCAATTTTGTTTTTATTGTTATGTGTTATTGTTTGTTTTTACATGTAGAATTGGACATTTCTTTGCTTCGTTTAATTAATGGAAGCCAACTCTAAATCTAAATTGAATACATTGAAACCGGAATTTATAAACAAGTCACGTCTCGTCGAAAAATTGACAATTGTTATTATTCTTTGCACATCCCTAAAAGGTTGAAAGAATCTAATTTTATTTTCAAGAGATTAATGACTTTAAATTTGTTATATTTGGAAATATAATTAAACGAGTAAGGAAAATTAATATAAACAGAAACTATACTATTATTCACTTTTTGGGTCTCTCCATAATACTTAATCATCATTCGCTAGGAACTGTTTGAAGTTATCGTTTGTTCAAGAATATCTGTTCTCTTATGACTTGACTATCTCCCAACATATTATATGCTCCTTTTGGGTTTAGTATCTGTTCTGTTTCTATAAGACAATGTCTCAAATCTAGGATATTATTTATTTATTTTTAGTGAAGTGTTTATAGCGTATGTTCTATTGCCATGACACCATCTTTTTGTGCATTACATGTTCCTTTGAGCGGATAGAGTAGATGCGTTTATCTGTATAAGTAAATGCTCCAATGAATCATCGCCTTTCTATTTTGAAGGTAGCTTATGTCAATAAAAACTTGTCACAATCTAATGTCTATTATGGAAACTAAGCACTTAACACATGGGTCGGATTGTTCCTTTTTATTTCTCTATTTTGTCGGAATACTATTTTCATTATTCTCATCATATATATATATATATATATATATATATGTCTGCCTGTGTGTGTCTGTGTTTCTGTCTGTGTAGATTTCTCTACGCAATAACTCTGTCAATGATATACAGGGTAGTGAGATTTGGGAAAATCTGGGCAATCTGTTTTCGGGCAGAAATTTGTCTGTTAAGGGTCAAAGTTCAACGATTTGACCGTTGAGAACTCTACCAAACTCCTCTGCAAATTTTAGATATAAAGACCTGAAATTTTAAATATAGGTTCCTTGGACATGGATCTAACTTTATAACTTGATTTGAGCCCAAAACAATGAATGTTAAGGGGTCATAATAGGGGTCAAAGTAAAAAAAAGTTTAACCTCTGCGGTCTCTACTAAATTCATCAGACAATTTCTGGTCTAAACATTTAAAATTTTACATAAACGGTATTCAGAGATAGGGCAAGCTTTTTTATCGGTTTGGGTCGAAAATTTGAGCTACCAATATATAAATGTATGTATGTATGTATGTATGTATGTTTGCATGTTTGTGTAAAATTTTCGACAGAGACGACGGATTTTTACAAGATCAATATCGTTTTGAAGCTCGGCCCTTCAGACGACAAATACCGAAGAATTAGCTAAAAACATTCATTTCTTCACCCTCAACTGGACACTTTTCTACAGGAAGAGGTCGCTTTTTTCACAGATATTTTCGAAAGTCATCCCCTTTTTTCGATTGTCTAGCCTTAATTTAAACCTACATCACTTCCGGATTGCCGGTGGTCGTAACAACAAAGACGTCAGGTTTTTTCACGTTCTTTTCCTATTTTGTGGTACGGGTTCGAGCCTGCCTTCCTACTGCCACTTTTTTTTTTGATCAACACACCCCTCCAAACACCCGATCAACGCCGGGCATCCATGCTAGTATATCTATAAAAGTGAAAGTGTCTGTGTGTGCGTGTCTGTGTCTGTGTCTGTGTATCTGTCTGTGTACATTTCCCTACGCAATAACTCTGTCAATTTTCAGTCTACAGACACGAAATTTGATATACAGGGTACTGAGATTTGTAAAAATCTTTGTAATTCATTTCGGGCAGAAACAAAATATATTGTCAAAGTTCAACGATTTGACCTTTGAGGTCAAAGTTCAACGATTTGACCTTTGAGAACTCTACCAAACGCCTCTTCAAATTTTAGATATAAACACCTGAAATTTTAGATATAGGATCCTTGACATGGATCCATCTTAATAACTTGATTTAAGCCCAGAACAATAAATGTTAAGGAGTTATAATATGGGTCAAAGTAAAAAAAGAAAATTGACCTTTGCGGTCGCTACAAAATTATTCAGACAATTTCTGGTCTAAAGCTCTTTTTTTTTGCTCAGCACACACCTCCAAACACCCGGGCAACGCCGGGCTGAAATGCTTATATATATATATATTTCAAAGTTCACAAATTAAATAATTCTGTAAACTTAAAGCAAGTATACATATTAATATAATTATTTACCAGAAGTCCTAACACGATGAAAAAGCTCTGTATTTGAGATAAAGCATTTTTATACAAAATTAAATTTAAACTTTAAATTAGAATTCACAATAAATTTATCATTCGACAAGGAATACAAGTAGAAAAGTTGAAAATTGTAAAATTTTCCTTATTCAATGAGGTTTCAAAAAATGGCTCTATTTTACAGAGGAAAATAGTTAGCAAAATGCTATTCATAGACACTTTATATATGTTTTTCACACAAATTGAAAACTATAGTCAAACAGATTAATATAGGGTGATAAGTGAAGCCAATATATACATTAAATAATCAGAATTTTATCGCTTTGGGTGGTATTTAATGGTCAAGGATAAAAATCGTGTGAGGTTGTATACAAACCTCATTAAGGGGTGTTCGGTGGATTAGAGTTTGAGTGTTATATAAATGATATATTATAGTAATTCAAATTCTAAGTTGATAAGGGATAAAAATCAAGTCTAGAGTGTGAGAAGTAGATTATTATTTGCAAAGAGTGCATATTAATCTAGAAAAAACAGAAAAAGCAATGTTCGTGGACGGCGTCTTGTATGAAAATATGAAAACTTTAAATGGAACGTTCCAAAGCAGGAACAGATATTAATTATTCTGAAATAATCTAACGTCTACAAAATTCGTGTAAATTAGGGGGTGTTTAGTTTGACTAAGTGATTTTGAACTAGTTCTATTTGATTTTTTTCATATGTTTGCATTGCAAAATAAGTTCATTTTTCGAGTAATTGTATTTTTATTCTGAGGGGGGAGTAATTGTATTTACAGTCTTCGAATGCAAAGGATTTGGAAACTAGGATATATGATTTTGACTTGTTAAACCTAAGATTTCTGATTAAAGCTGTTAGAGAATCCCTTGTTAATTATCAATATTTTCATTTTAAAGGAATATATGTTGTTTTAAATGCGTACCTTGATTAATGCAGAAGTATCGTTGGTATAGGTATGGGATTTAAAAGGTGGCTGTATTTTGTTGTTTGTGTGGAAGTATATATTAAAGTTAGGGGCGGTAGTATATTATTAAATTTACTAACTTTATGGAAGTGGTATTTTTCCTTTTTTAGATAGAGGCTTTTTCGTAATATACAATGATTAATAACTAATAAGAACACTAACGCTGTTTTATTTTATGCAACAAAAGTATATAAAAAAAGTCTTTTTAAATTACTTATCGTGAATCCTCTATCAATTGGCAACGACAGATTCAGGATGTTACTACAATCATTGTTTTATGTAATGGCTGTAATGTTGAGAAGTTCTAAATACCAACTACATACACTGATATGAATTTGAATGTGAATAACTTAATAAATATGGGTCTATATTACTTGTTTTTATCGGACTATTGTTCTCATCTTGAGTTTTATTTGTGCAACGTTTCGGTCGGAATAGCCTTCGATTCGCCAGGCATGTTGGTCGTTATCTTGAAAAAGAATGAAGAAAAGAAACCGGCTCCGTAGTGGTTTCATATTCTTGGAGTTGTTTTATTTTTTATTTTTTTCGCTGTAGTTTCGTATGTGTGAAAAATTGTAGGAAAAACAAACATTTGTACAACCTTCTCCTTTAAATTCCAACGATAAAAGAGAGATAATTCACTGTCGCAAATTATTAGAGTTGTCTTCCTTTGGCAAACAAGTTTTTCACACATACAAAAGATAGCAACCAACATGCCTTGCATAGTTCGACACGTTGCACAAATAACACGCAAGATAAGAACAATAATCTGATCAAAACAAAGTAATATGAACAATCAGTCTCCATTTCAAAAATTCAGAACTGTAAAAATACTTTTATCTCGCAAACATAGTGTGTTTGCGAGATAAAAGATAGCTGTAAGATAAGGCGGAATAACAGAAATCGAGACGAATATAAAAAAATAAGTATAAGACCCTTTTAAAGAAATATACATAAACAAACTGGATGCAAAAAAACGCCCCTTAAATAAAATAAAATAAATAAAAAATATATAAACGCATTAAACAAGTAATAACTGCAAACAACTCATTGCGAATAGAGATTAACTATTATGAAGAGACAAAAACTGGGAAAAGTTTATCGCAGATTCAATGAATCGTTTTTTTTTCTGCTTTATTCATTACTTTCTTGGCTGAAATGTGTTGAGGTTTCGAAAGAAAAAGATTTCTACCCCATATACTGTATTTTCAGAGTGATGAAACCTCGATAAACCAAAAATACACCGTAATATATGGTTTCTAAATAGAATTCTATAGTGTTGTTGGAGAAAGGTTTACTACGTCATAAAGATCTCGAGTAAACATTAAATGCGGTGCCACTCGAAATAAGTATACCTCGCAATAAAGTTCCAATGCCAAACATATTATTTCCATCAACAGTGACTATCATTCCTTCCAATTTATTTCTATTTTTATTCCACCAGTGCTACACTGTACTTAATTATTTCTAATTATCATTTTTGAG
This sequence comes from Euprymna scolopes, assembly GCF_053919585.1. NCBI lineage: Eukaryota > Metazoa > Mollusca > Cephalopoda > Sepiida > Sepiolidae > Euprymna > Euprymna scolopes. Next base: position 143,627,097 of record NC_136484.1, on the reverse strand, counting down.
TAAGAGATATTTCACAATAAATTCTGGCTAGCACTACTTTTGGGGCGCTCTTGTTCTGATTAAGTCTTAATAATACTTGTCGATTAAAAGTGTAGGACATGTATAAAATCAGAAGCTTTATGTTAATCTATTTGCCGCATATTTGGGTTTTGGAAGAGGTCTCCATTCTATGGGCGCTCTTGTTCTGATTAAGTCTTAATAATATCCGTAATAACTTTAATACGGCGATACAATCATACAATTATAGTCAATTTTAGCTATAATGCAATCAATAAAGTAAGCGCTCTCATTAACCCTCTCCCACTATCTTTCGCTTTTTGTCTAAAACTGCATTATGTAATTGATTCAATGTTTAGACCTCATTACTAGAAGTAAGATGTAGATTGGTATATAGATTCAGTGAGCGGGAAAGTGAAGACGGAAATACGAACGGCGGATTTTTGCGCAAAGTTTTTCAAGTTCCATATGTCTGGCCATTCGCATCATCTCTTTTATAAATAGGAAAAGCAATAAACTGTCCACGCGATAAACGTAAACATTAAATAAAATTAGAATAAAACAAATAATTGTTTGCTCAAATGGCTTCGTATTATATTTACTATTTTTATGTATATTTGGCTTTTTTATATTTAGCTTTCGAAAGTGTAATTGAAAACGTGTTTCTCCTTCTTCATATGTGCGGTTTTAATTGCAACAATTTGAATCAGACGACGATGGCTTCAATATAAATTACTTCGTTTTCCTGTTATTTGCGATAATACAAACTCACGTATGGACTAAGGACACATACATACATACATACATACATACATACATGCATGCATACATATGTGTGTGTGTGTGTGAGAGAGAGAGAGAGAGAGAACGGAGAAAAAGATAGAAGAGGAAGATCAATAAATATCCCAGTAGGCTAATGATGAAAAAGTTTTTTTTAAACTTAAATATTCATTACAGCTCATTTATTTCCATGTAAATTGATAATCACACACAAATATACACATACACACACAAATTCATAGATGTATATACATCTTGGTATATATTTAGAAGGTACGTAAGCAAATATATATATATATATATATATATATATATATATATAGAACAAGAACCTCAACTTAGATATCACAATGGGGGCCCGGATAGGTTTTTTTTTTTACATAGGCATCACCACATTATCAAGGCCAAGAGGCCACTCAAGTATAAGGGTTAAAGAGTGTACAGTAGGAATTGGACGATATAGTAATCATTAGTAATGAAAATTTGGTAAATTTGATAACTTATATGGAACGGCTCATCAAGAACTTATTTACGTTAGACTTGAAGACAACCATATTGTAGTCAGCCGGAAAGCAGGAAAACGGAAGACAATTCCACAGGCGTGCAGTTCTAAGAAAGAAGCTTTGTTCATGGAATCTACGTTTAGGTTTAGGCACAGATAAAGAGTGGGGGGAATTATTGATAGTGTTTACAGCTAGACGAGTATTTCTTGTGAAAGTTTGGCGAGGGGGGACCATAGATTGAAGCTCAGTCGAACACTTTCCATGAAAATAACGATACATCAGAGACAAACTCGCAACATCTCTTCTGTGAGATAGAGGTTGCAAGGAAGAGAAAAGGACATCTCCTACGAGGCTACGAAGTCTATTTTGAACTCTATCAAGGCAGGCCAAGTCCTTTCTAGCAGCTCCTGCCCAGATGTGGCAACAGTATTCCATCCTTGGACGTACCTGGCTCTTATATAGATAGAGAATAGCATCAGCAGTGAGATATTTACCGGATCGATGGAAAGATCCCACCATTTTTCCAGCGGCCTTGGCAACAGATTTGATGTACGTGTTCCATTTAAGATCAGGAGTAATGGTCAAGCCAAGAAGCTTGTCAAAACTTGAGGCCTCCTGAAGACGAGAGCCATTCATTTCAATTGTTGCCAGATGTGGATTAGAATGTTGATGATGTAAAGAGAGAAGCTTGGTTTTAGATGCATTAAAAGTAACCAGCCACTCCTTACCCCATTGTACTACGTGCTCAAGATCAGAGGAGAGAGAATTGGAGAGAACTTGGTCGTTTACTGTCTTAGACGTGCTACCATAAACGGTAGTGTCGTCAGCATAAATGTCTACAAATGATGTAAGGATGTGATTTGGAAGATCATTAATGTAGATCAGGAAAAGAGTTGGGCCCAGGATGGACCCCTGAGAGACACCGGCATTAATACTGTGAGCTTCTGATTTTTGCCCCTCAACTACTACTCTTATGAACCTATCAGAAAGAAATGATTTAATAACTGAGAAGACATTTCCAGCAATACCATAGCTAGAGATTTTATGAAGTAAACGTTTATGCCATACCCTATCAAAGGCCTTAGATATGTCAAGAGCAATTGCCCTAGAAAGGTTGCCTCCGTCGAGAGATTTGCTAATCCTATGAGATATAACTGTAAGCACATCTGCTGTAGATCTAGCAGAACGGAAACCATATTGAGTGTCACTAAGAAGGTTATTTTTGTTGAGATGGTTGATTACTTCTGTATTTAACACAGATTCCAGCAACTTACTCATGACGCACAGGAGACTTATTGGCCTGTACTGAGAGGGGGATGAGCGATCACCTGAATTCTTAAATACAGGGCATACTGATGAAATTTTCCAGGGAGATGGGAAACTATTCTCCTTAAGACAACGTTTAAACAGTTTTGTAAGTATGGGCGCTAGTTCAGGTTGAAGTCTTTTTAGTACTATAATTGGAATACCGTAAGGGCCAGTTGCTTTACTGGAATCAAGGTTTTTGATTAGCTTGGCAACATCACGTACAGATATACGTATATCACATAGCGTGTTTTCTGATACAGGAGGAAATATTAGGGGTTGGCGGCCTTGATCGCAAAGGGTAGAATTAGCTGCAAAGTTCTTGACAAAGAGTTTGGCTTTGTCTGATGCTAACGAGATTACCTCAGGTCCATTGATAATAGTTGGGATGGAGCACACGCTTCTGTTCAGGATTCTGTTTGCTATTTGCCAAAACTGGTGGGAACCAAGCCTCTGTTCAGCTACTTTGGACTTAACAGATTCAGCATACAACTCTCTTGCATTCTTTATTACTTTCTTACAATGGTTGCTGGCAGTCCTGAAAGCGGCTTTAGTTTCCATACATCTATTACGTTGGAAACAGTGGAAAAAGTGATTTCTGTGCGCAATGGCAGCAGCACATTCTGGAGAGAACCATGGCTGGCTGTTAGGTTTTTGCTGAAACTTTTTCGAGGGTATGAAACGGTCAATACCTACAATTAACCATTCCGTCAGGTCTAATACTATAGAGGACACATCCTTTTTAAACATGGAATGCAGAGGTAGATCAGATATAAATGTACGGAAGCTATCCCAGTCAGCCTTAGTGTATAGATATACAGTACAGTGGAGAGGTACGTCTGGGGACTTATTACATTTCATTTTTATCTTAATTGATACAACAGAGTGGTCGGAAGATCCAAGAGGAGACAGAACAGAAACTGAACATAGTTCAGGGCAAGTTGTGAGAAAATGGTCTAGTAGGCTCGCATACTGGACGTCATTGTCGGGCACACGGGTGGGTTCCTGAACAATCTGAGTGAGGTCATAGGCAATGGAGAAATCATGACATAACCTCCCCTCATCATCGGTCTTGTTTGAGTGGGTCAACCATTCGACGTTGTGAATATTGAAGTCACCACATACGTGAATGTTAGCTGAAGGATAAGCAGATAGGACTTGGTCAATTTTCTCAGATATGCTTTGAAAGATAGTAACTCCGCTGTTATGGGGGCGATATAAAGTAAATATAAATGCCGTAGTGTGAGCTAAAGCAACACGGAAGCACATATAGGGTAAGTTAGGATCTTCCCTGGAGATGTTCCTACCACATGGAAAGCTATCCCTAATATTGGCACATATTCCATGCCCATGGCGATCTTGGGGGTCAGATTTAGAAGTTAAGTTAGAGTATCCTTTAATTGCGAACTCTTCTAGTGAAATAGCCTGTCTAATGGCAGTTTCACTTAAAAATAAAAGGTCTGGTTTAGTCTCCTGTAATTGGATAGTGCACAAGTAACGACCTTGTAGGCCTTATATACTAAATGAACTACATAAAAAGATTCCAGGACTAAAAGAAGGACTATACCGGGATGATGCATTATTCTACATGAACTCAACAAATAGGTTATTTGAAAAAAACAAACAAAAAATTAAACAATTCTTCAGTAAACTAAACCTAGATATAACAATAGACCCAAACCATAAATGTGTAAACTTCTTAGACATAACCCTGAATCTAGACAAAAACTCTTATGATCCCTACCATAAACCCAACCAAATGCGATTCTACATAGATCACAATTCCAACCACCCGAATAGTATGAAACAAGCACTTATACCTAGCATCTCCAAAAGAATATCCAAAATATCACAAAATGAAGAATTATTCAATAAAAACAAAAAAAATAAAGAACAAATCAAATTTGTTAAGGAAACTCAAAACAATAACATGGGTACAGAAAGAACAATAAACAATGCAAATGTAATATTTTACAATATGTCGATGAGGAAATATAAAAAAGGAAAAAAAAAGAGCAAAAACAAATGAAAAAATAAAACATAAAATAAGCACAAACAACTGAAAAGATAGACCATAATAAAACTGAAAGAGAAGTTAAAAAGAAAAATAGAAGGAAGAGTCAGGGGTGGTTTAATCCACCGTTCAGCCACCATATAAAAAATAACATCCCAAGGGAATTTTACCAAATTATAGACAAAAATTTCCCGCAAGATAGTAAACTAAGTAAGATAATTAACAAAAACACTGTTAATCTATCCTTTTCACCGTCTGCTAACTTAACAAATACCATAATTGGCTCAAATAACAAAAAATTAAACAAATATTTGAAAACAGAGATAGGACAGAAAATTAATCTAACAATGTAAAAGAATGTAACTGCTGGGACCCTACTGAATGTCCAATGGGGGTATGTTTAACTTCAAACGTAGTATACAAATGTGAAGTTATAGCAAATAATGAAACTAAAGTATATCTGGGGAGCACCACAACTTGCTTTAAGGACAGATATCGCAATCACCTAGCATCGTTTAAAAATGAAACTGGGAAAGAAAATAACACCATAAATAATGAAAACAACAATGTGGATAAAAATGAAAACAACAATAGAAAGGATCATAATAATAGTGACAACTACAACTACTATAACGGAAATAGAAACAGAACCAATAGTAATAACGAAAACAACCGGAAAATCAAAGAAAAACCCTACCACTTTAGCAGTATGGATTAAGGAATTAAAGAAAAATAAAACTGAATATGAATTAAGATGGGCAATAATTGATAAAGGGGAAAAATATAAACCTAGCAAATCGAAAAGATGCAATCTATGTATATTAGAATCATACCATATACTAATATCAAAAGAAAAATTATTAAACAAATGACTAGATGAAATCCACTGATGTCTGCACAGAAACAGATATTTAATTTCACGCACTAGAGCAGATAAGAAAAAAAGTAGTAAAAACGAAACGTATAATATAAGGAAAGATAAAAGATGCAAGAGAGGTAATCCTAGATATAAAAACGATTCCATGAAAATGACCTCCCTTTAAACAGAAGGATCGAGTAGTAATACGAATTCAAACACCAAGCAAAACAGGAATATTAAAATAAACACGCATAAATGTAGAAATAAAATTATATAAAATTATATGATAATTGAAAAAAAAAACAAATAAAAAAGGGGAAATTAAAACAAAAATATATAATTAATAAATAAATAATGAATAAAAAATAAAAATACGAAACTACGGGTTAAAACTAAAAACTATCTTCCCATAACACCAAAAAATGGAGGAAGTGAGGAAACATAGCTTTGAAAATCTTTTTACCCGAATACGATGTTCAGCATGTTAAAAATATACCTTTTGTTGTAAAAATCTAATGGGTAAACATCTGAAGAAGTTAGTGGGGACAGGATATTTTTATGGACACATAAATGGTAAAATTGCCTATCCACTAATGAAACAGCTGTAATGGAAAAAATCCAGGAAATAAACGAAGGTTATAAAAAGAAAACGTGAGTCTTTGAATTTTCAACAAAATTTTACACACACACACACACACACACACACGCATATATATATATATATATATATATATATATATATATATATATACTTTCATATATGTAAGAAACTGTGTATACATTTATATATATATATATATATATATATATATATATATATATATATATATATATACTAGCAAAAGTACCCGTCGTTGACTGGGTTCAAAAATAGCCTACAGAAAATGGACTCTGATTTATGAAAGTATGATAGGTTATGAAAAGGAAGGGTTGTAAATTTGGGTTGAATTTGGGGGTATCAAAACCAAAGCAAAATATGATGAAAGTAAAAATAAAATAGATAAACCCCATAATTTATTATACCATACCTGTTCACACTGAAATACTTATCACAATATTCTGTGGATCTATATTAAAAAAAACCTTGTTAAACTTTGTTACATATTTCCATTCTATGGTGGTCAGGTGCGAACGAACACCTCATAATTTTATTATACCATATTTCTTCACACTGAAACATAATTATCAAAGTATACTTACGCAGATAGATATGAAAAGTCTTTATTAAAGTTTGTACCTATTCTCATTCTATGGAGGCCAGGTGCGAACGCAGACCCCACAATTTTATTATAGCATCCCTATTTAAGTTAAAACATACTTATCAAAGTATTCTTATGTACATCTATATCAAAAACACTTGTAAACGTTTTTTTCTTAATTTTTTAATTTTTTATTTCCATACTTTGTAGACCCGGCGCGAAGGCAGACCCCACAATTTTAATGAACCACCGTTCTGCCATATCAAACATACCCATTCCTCTGTTTCGATACATCTTCTATCATTATATGTAATTAGTTTTTTAAAATACTCAACCATATAGGAGCCTATTCGTGACCAGACACACACACACACACACACACACACACACACACACACACACACACGCGCGCGCGCGCGCGCACACACACACAGACATTTAGCTTTATATTATATATCTTTCCGGATTAATTTTGTTCAATTTTGTTAATCAAAAAAAAAAAAAAAAAAAAATGGTAGCCAAAAAATACAACTTATTTTTTTTTTCACTTAAAAAAAATCGTTATAAGAATAAAACAGAAATTGTTGCGGTAGGTTGTTGTTTTTTTAATTTTTTTTGTTATATTTTTATTTTTTCTATTGATTTTATTATATTTAAATACTTTCTTCAGTATTTTCCTTGCGTAACGTTGTTACGCTTTTATAATCGGCGTCGCTCGGTGAAAGCCGGCGGTTGACGTCATGTTTCGAGCAAATCTGAGCGGTCAGTTAGCTACGTCTTATTCAAATTCTGCACAAGTACCCAAATCTTAACCCCCGACACACACGTTTTAAAGTGTTTCTACGTATTTTTAAAATGTGTGGAATTCATGACGCCTCATCTCGTTTTCTCTTTTTACCACCCCGCCCCTGCAACCAAACTTGAAAATATGCTAACGATCACATATCCCGTTTACCTATAAGGCTAACCGTTAAATTTGCATAGAAAAATGATCCCCACTATATAATTATTAATCATTGTTATTATTTTAAATATTCTTTCTTATATATAATCATTAAAGGCCGTTGAAACGAATTTGCAACAGAAAAGTAGAGTTTGATTTCTTTTTAGTAGGTAAACTACGCTAGGTTAGGTCGTAAAAAATACTTTTTTTTTTAATATATAGTTCTTTTTAGTTTTTTTTTTTTACTTGTTTTTTTATATTAGAGAAGGATTTGTTTTGTTTTTTGTTTGAAAATTATTCCAATTTGCAATGAAAGTACAATCGAAAAATCCTTTTAAAAATCTGGGACGCTAAAACTGTAATGTCTTTCCCCGTATAATCAAAAGCATCCGGGCACAATATTTGTTTAAAAAAATCGTTAATATTGTTTAAAATTAAACCAGAAAACGTTTATAATATATAAAATTATATTTAAAAAAATCTATTCATATTGTTTAACGACTGGGCCAGCTAATTTTAGTAGCTTAGTCGTTTTTAAATTTTAATATATAAAAGACAATAAATTTTAAACATTTCTTTCGTTTTTGTTTTAAAACGATGTAATAAAAAATACAAATAAAATTCGTAAAATACCGATGAAAAAGGCAAAAGGGATTTAGTTTTGTTTTTATTTGCATATTTCAAACGCGAAAAAATTGTCGATAAAAAAGCTTTCATGACTTTGTTTTTATGTAATTACGCATGCGCAGAGTTTTTAAAACGGCCAAACAAAATGATTTGAGTTTTTTTAACATAATAGATAGACATATTTGTATAAATGTTTATATATATATGAATGCATATATATGTATATAGATATATATATATTTCTATGTATATGAATAAATGATATATGTAAATTCGCATATTTTATGCGTATACATATGATATTCATATACTTATATATAGTTATTTACATACATGTATACATGTCCATTTGTTAATATATATATAGATATATATATATGTATATAACTAATTATACACACACACACACACACACACATATATATATATATATATATATATATATATATATATATATGATTTTCTCCAGTAAATTAGAAATATCTACCAGAATGGAAAATAATAACGGTGATTAATCGGTATATGTTGGAGCACACTATACATAGACATATTTGTGTAATATATGGATGTATTCCGCATGCGAAAAGTTTTACATAAAAGTAACGCATATGTAAAATACTTTGCCAGTCTGCCCGTAGTTTATCCGCTGACTAATTTATCTCCCACAAACACCGCTCGCATATATATATATATATATATATATATATATATATATATATATATATATATATATATATATATATATATGTATGACTGCTGCTTCTTGACAGAAGCTTTCAATCTCTTTAGTTAAGTGTTGTGCGTCTGTGTACACGTAGGTGACTTTTTAATCCAGCTTTAGTCCTACATGAAAGTACACATATGTGACATAAAATACTTTCCGTTTTTGTAAAGGTGATCACATGATAATATTGTGAATCCTAGAATGTTGTGTCAAGCCATTTTTAGATGTGAAGATTTTACCACAAATATGACAACGTAGCCTTGCCGGATGTAAAAGTCGCCTCATAAGACTGTCGTTCCTGTCTTTGATCACGTGATTTCAGATGATTTACAAAACCAGCTTTTGACAAAAGGTATCTGCCACAGACAGTGCACTTCAGTTCCTGTTGTAATTTCTCTGACATTATATTTTCGTCTGTCTTTCTTAAAACACATTTTAAAACAGCAAGATCTACGTGTCGCTCTTCAAAAATCTTATAACTTTCTCTGATGCTTTTTTCCACAGTGAACAATCTTTCGTAAGGGCTTCCCAGTTATGTTTATCCATCTCAAGTATTTTCAAGTTGTTTTTCAGAGAATCCTTAAACCTTTTTTCTTCGTTTATGTTTTTATCCTTATGTATTTCGCCATAAAACAGTTGTTTAGGAAATCTTGTCCTCCATCATAACCAAGTGTTTAGTCCAGCGCATCTTATTTTAAATTATTTTCATTTCTATACTAGTACTATTTGATCGTAAAAGAACTACAGTGTAAGACGTTAGAGTCCTCGTTAATAGTAAGTATCTGTGAATACAGCTTTGGTGAAATCTTTACAATAACTTGAGATATGGATCTCTGATCCATATAGCAGCGTAGTCATAACGCATGCTTCGCAAATATGTAGCTTTGTTTTTGATGTGATTCCCCAAAACTGACCACACACGTTTCTCCAGTTTGCCAAAAGCTGAACTGGCTTTGGCTATTCTGTGATTTATCTCAGCATCAAGCGCACAGTCCTTACTCAGCGTGCTACCAAGATATACAAAATTGTCCGTGATATTTAACTTGTTACAATCAACCAAAATGTTGGTTCACGCTATGACATTTCTATAGGAGGAGAATACGTAACATGTTTTCTTGAGGCTGATGGTAATTCCAAAAGCTTTACAATGATAACTTGCTTATAATCATCTGTGTGTCTGCTTCTGAATGTGAAACAAAGTCTGCATCATCTGCATATAAACGTTCAAGAACAAGGTTCTGAAAAGTTTTCGACTTTGCGTTCAAACGTTTATTATGTTTACCTGATGTGTGAAATTGAAACTTCCACTCAATAGCGCAATTGTTAAAAGAATGCACGAGCATCACAGCGAAATATATGGAAGATAATGTAAGAGCAAGTATATCACCTTATTTCACGCCGTTTTCAACTAAAATTAGATCATATAGAGATCTATTAAAGTTCACTCAGGCTTTCATATTATGGTGTAAATGCTTAAGCAACCCCACAAAACTGGTAGGACAGCCTAATTTCCTAAGAATCTTCCAGAATGCATTGTGGTTAATAGTATCAAAAGCTTTTGTCAGATAATATATAATGCTCTGACTGGGGGACATTCATTTGGTTGTCAGTCAGACACGATGGGGATGATCACCAGTTAACTGTCAGGTGCACGTGTTTTTTTTGTTTTGTTTTTTTAAATATTTTGATATATCCGTCGAAGACAGAATTCACCAGGCTTGCATTGTAAACAGCTCGAATTTTTTTAAAATGAAAACTTTATTTACAACACTCACGCTGTGACTTATGACGATGATGATGATGCATCTCACAGGTTATTTAAACACAAATGAATAAACAAACTTTAACCACATCCTTTCTGTTTTTTGTTTTGTTTTTTTGCTGTTTTTCTCATTCCTTGTGGTGCCATTTCAATCACCTTATACTCGTTTATTGAATTAAATTGTTTATTTTAATCATGTTTGGCAGCTTAAATATATATATATAAAAAAAGATCCTCCATTGCTCTTTATTTTCGCCATTGATATTATTTTTCATTGCTATCGATTTTTCTCCTGGTGAGATGATAGCCAGAAGAGCTCTATAGAGATTTTTGCTAATGTTCATATATATATATATATATATATATATATATATATATATATAGATAGATAGATAGATAGATAGATAGATAGATAGATATAGTTATCACTAAGGAAAAAGGAAAGCTTAGAGATAGGGTAAATATGTCCTTCACCTTTTCCATGTGTTTGATCCAGATATCTCAAAATTGAAAATCATTTCAAAGTTAAATAATGACCGATACTTTGACCAAGTTTGATGATGTTTTGTCAAGCGATGCGAATGCTAAATTGTAAATGATATCGACAATTAAACTTGACTCAAATCATTATGTTTTCCTTAGCGGATGTAAAACGTGCCTAACATACACTTTATCTATCGATTTTTCATATAAATATTCAACAGTATTCAGCCGACAAAGGGAATGTTGATTGCCAGGAGTAACGCCGCTGCGGTTTTCATAAGCAGCGAAGAGCCAGCTATTAAGTAAATAAATGTGCAATATTAAATATCTCGCCGGAAACGCCGTTTGCCATGGGACGAATGGAACGCTTAATACAAAACGAAACAAAGATGGCGTCCCCCATAAAATTAGTTTCTGTTTTCACATCTGGCCAATAAAAACAAATGTGTCAAATCTCCGGTTTTTAAGTAGCGAATAAAAGGATAATCTATGCAGATAAAATCCGCCAGTTTTTATATCAAACTGTTGAAACATGAAATATGAACTATATAATGTGCTTACGTGAGAGAGAAAAGATACATAAAAATGAAGGGAATTGTTGTCAATTATTTGGATGTGTAGAATATTTAGCAATGGAAATTTTACTATAAACATAAACGTTGAAATACCAACGAAAATTCTATTTCATATTTAAGCGAGCCAGAACGAATGAATAACGGATATAGCTTCTTATGTGCATTTACAAATTGTACTTTTGTTTTACTTGTATTCATTTTAAACAATGGCAAGTTGCGACTGAGACTGTGAATTAGAATTAAAATGCTTACATGGACATTCTAAGTAGGAAGTTGAGCAGCGAGATGTCTGTTCCCGTAACCTTTAAATTTCTCTATGTTAGTACCGTCGAGAAAGCACGATACATGGATGTAATTCCAATGCCTAGTAGTGCGGGGGGGACTTACAGAATAATAAGCTCTTCGGACTTGAAATACCTCTGCAGTGAAGGCGTTGGATTTTGATGCTTGTCGGGTTAGTCGACTATATTTACGTCGACGGTGGGGGTGGGGGGTCATCAGTTCTTTCAGTTCGTTAGAACACATTCCATTAGAGAACTTGTATAGCAAGCAGAGGGGTGCAATAGTGTTGCGTTCGGACATGAGGTTATAGCTTAGTTGATATGATGGAATCTATTCGATTGGAGATTGGAGGAATAAATAGGAAATAGAAAGACAATCGAAGACAGATAAAAAGGAAATCCATAAAATTCAAGAGTGGGGGCAAGTAAAATAGAGATATCTTTGTGAAGATAAAGAGCAAGCCCATGTAAATATGTGGAAGAGTCTAAACGGACAATGGTCAAATGACCATTCACATATATTGCAAAGATATGAAAAAATTTGAAAGAAAAAAAAAACAAGTTAAGCATGCATCGTCCCCCGTGAGTGCACAGTGAATGAGACATAAAAATGACTAAGTTCAGCATTTGCACCTCCACCCATGTAGCCCCAAAAGTCCCCAGGGGACGTCAAATTCTGGTGGAAATGAACAAACGGTGCAGTTTTATGCCTTAACATATGTAAATTTGAGTTCTGCACCATGAAAAAAAAATACTAAGTTCATCATTTGCCTCCTTCTCCCGCATTTAGGCACAAAAGTCTCCAAGGTCTTAACATAATTAAATTTGAGTTCAGCACCATGCAAAACTGCTAAATAGACATACACAGAAAAGTTTGGACAAACATGATAAAATAGATCCAAAAATGGAGTGTTTTTATTAACACTAAAAGAGCCTCTGGGGCACACCGAAGAGTTATCGTGAAGTATAGACAAACAAAATTATATAGAAATCATTTAGTTACAATTTTTCAGAAAGTTTTATAAAAATCCAAGTGATCAATTTTTTAAATAAGCACAGAAGTGTCAATTTTAGCAATTTTAACCTGAAAGGCACCCCTGGGGGGGGCAATCAGTTTTCCCGGAAAATCCGTTCTGTTACTTTATTTCTCATATCGTGTTTAATGTTTATGCAAAATTTCAAAAAGAAAAATCCAAGGCATAGTTATTGAGAAAAGTGCGGATAGATGAACGGACGAACGGACGAACGGACGAATTTACAGGTCCACCCTCCTTTTTTTGGTGGCAAAAAAAAGACTGGACATCGGGAAAGTTCATGAGAGTATACATGAGGATGCTAGTGTAAGAAATAGATTGTTTTCTACGGATTAGTAGTAGGCGTGATCATGGCAAAGGGAGGGAAAAGTAGAATCACTTAAAGACAAACCAAGTTTGAAAGAGACTTCCTTACCAGCATCAAATTCCTTGGACTCCAAAAGAAAAATGCCCTTCAAATGTCTAATAGTTGAGGAAGGGGTTAATAGGATAACTGACAAAAAGTCTACCCCTAAACTGGTTATGTGGTTGACCAGAAACTGGTGTTTTATCGTAACAGTCACTCTTCAACAAAGACAAAGATGTCCATTTTACTAAGAAGCTAGAAAGTAGCCAGATATTTTAAGAGCTTCGGAATCCAAAGTGCACATGAACATTACAATATAGGGAAAGAGATCAGTTCCCGGTAGTATCTACATACGCACATATATGTTAAACTAGAATGTGTCGCTTTTTTAATTGGTTCATTTCTTTAGTAAACCTTATAATAAACACACACACACACACACACACATATATATATATATATATATATATATTTAATATACAACAATATAATTTAATATTAAACAAAAACTAATAGCAATACCCCACTGCAGCTTTACCCATAAATCCTATTAAAATTAGTGTATTTCTATCTAAACAAAACAATTTGTCTTAAAAAGTTATTTTCTGTTGTTCTAATCAGGAAGACGCAATCAATGATGTTAATGTTCCTCTGCTGTTAAAATTCAAATAACTATAATAAAAAAAAAAACATATGACTTTAACGTTTAATTGTTGCTACTTGTAGTAAAATTCCATTTTGGTTGTTCTGATCAGAAAGACAATATATGCCTAGAAGTGATGATAGAAGGTCATGCAAATGCTGGTATGACAATATTTACGTGTGGTTACAGTAAGTTTGAATCAACTTAATCATATATCAAAAATGGAAATCAATGGCAAATACATTCACATGTCAATACGCATGGAAAAATAAGTAAATGCTAAGGTTTTATGCACGACATATAAAAGAAACTGGAATCTTAGGAAGATTTCCATCATTCATGTAATAAATGAAGCAACCAGACTCATGAAAAATAATTTCCAAAGTTATCTGGAGAATATATCCGGTGAACCAACCAAGTGCAAGAGAAATATGAACAATTTAACTTAAGCAGACGGTTAGAAACTTTTGGAATGTGTGGGACAACTGTTTAATATTTAGCATACGGTAGGATGCCCCACACCTAGCTAAAACAGAATGATAAGAAAAATAGACAAAGGTCTACTCGGCGAAACATAATTAAATGAATTATTTTAAGAAAACTTTCTTCACAGAAAAAATTGTGACGTCGGTAGGAACATAGTGTCTATTACAAACACACAATCTCCATTATAACAAGACATATAAATAACGATGATCGCCGTATAAATGAACTTTAAAACTGTCTTGTCATGGCTGTCTAGCTTTCGACAAACCCTTAAGAAACTTAATTAACGATCATTTAACTTTCTTTTGGTTCTTGTTGAATGAACAGTTATCACTCATTGGAGCATTTTATTTGCCGAGATTTTGACTGCCTGGCAGCAATGAGGAACGGTTCATGCTTAAACAATGGCTAAGTATCTGCAATTTCGACCTCGAAATGATGAGTAAATCTCTTGAAACGCTTAACAAGCCGATCGTTCACAATGCGGGAGATGTGGCTATTAAATATTTTAAATCAATAATTTCGATCCCATTACTTTCCGCCATTTTGATTCAAGAGATTTAACTCATCTGGAATAACTATTGACGTTGTGTTCATATCATGAACACATTCTTCGTAATATTTGAGATGTGGTTTGATGATTTGAATTATTTTATTTATTAAGACTAGTGTTCTGATTGAAAATAAGGGTATAGATGACTACATATGTAGGGAAAATTGAAACATTTTACACTTATTGGATAAAGTAAACATTATAGATATAAAAAAAAAACATTGGAAAGTAAGATGTCCTAAAGAAGTAGTGCATGTGCTGGTTGACAACGACCTGCTAAGTTGACTTTAATACAATATGAGAACCATTATATTCAAAATACCACAACAAATAGTAATACCCCACAACAGCAAAATCCTGATATCAATAGAATATTCTAATGTAACCAAATGCAACCGGGCTTTAAATTAAACAAAAAAGCTATAAATGTTATTTATGTTTAATAAATATGTTTCCCCCACCGACGACAAAAAATTAGACATATCATATAAAGAAATTAAAACCCAATAGTCAGTAGTAAAATCCAATTCATCCCTCATGAAAACGAACTAACGTCATCTTTATAAGTTCAAATGCCCCCTAAGCGAGTTCTATACGAACAATAAAACTAATAGTTACGTTGATCACGTAGGTTATACAACAACTACACTGTCACGTCGCCTTACCATGCATAATATCGAATCAAGTGCAGTATTACAACATTTATAAAAACAAAACGTAGCTGAACTTCCTCCGAAGTTAGAGAAATTATTGTCTGCAACGTACAAGAAAGTCAAATATTGCATTTGCTGAAAAGCTATGCGCATAACATTGAAAACAATAGTTGAAATAATTCAAATAATACCATTTTTAAAGCATAATAGTTCCGCAGATAGACTTAGAAAATTTATGAGCTGTGAAATATGAACCTCTTGTTTATGAAGTTTCGGTCAATATTGAAACGCTATGTATACTTTGTTTTGTTTTGACGACCAAGAGTTTTGTTGTCTTTTTATCTTGTATAATTTACAGGGTTGCCCAAAAAGATGTGATTAACTGACATTTATTATTAAAAGTAACAAATTCACAATTTTTTCATAAACTTGTCTTACACATGTGTAAGTGTTGCGTAGCATAAGTTTTTCTCTGTGTTCTACTATTTTGTAAGCACAGCTCAATAGTTGCTAATGTGCTTGATTCAGACTTTTTGGTGCCGATTCACCGTGGCTACTTGTACATTAAAGTTTCTTATACTCCTTTCCAATGTCATGACGGTAATATAAAATAGTTTACATAAAGGCTAATAAATGTTTCAAGTTATTTTTAAAATGTACTGTAGTTTATTTTGTTAATAATAGTAAAATTTTTATGCTTTAAATTACATTTGCATGGTGAGTCTTTGAGAAAAGTAGTAGTTGCAAAACTAATATAGCTATTATTATTATTATTATTATTATTATTATTATTATTATTAATTACTTACTATGAATCACACAGACCATCATCAAAGATTTCTCTTTGAGAACAACTTTTGATGTTTTCCGGAGACTAAGTGACAACAAGTTTTCCCAAATTTTCGGTACTCTATAACACATTCGATAACCTTTGCAGATGATTTTGCGTTACTGCAACAGCTGTTTACCATTGATTACTCGTTGGCGGCAATCATTGTTCTTCACTGCAATTTAGGTGGCAATAAGTCCCACCAAGGTGCCAGTCCTTTTTACATTCATCCATCGGGGGATCTGACTAGCGTTTTCTCTCCTCGGTCTTTACATCCTCTTTGATCCTCCTCGATTATTTCGTGTGGTGTCAGTTTATGGCGATACACACAAGGAAAGAGAAAAAAGGGCAAGGGAAGGCAAGGCACAGGGGGTTAACTTACATTTATGCAGTTTCAGTTTTCATGATCCCATGTGATGTCCCTTTGTGTTTTACGTTTGTAGGAGTTTCTATATGTCCTGCTTGTGCCTGTAGCTCATGTGTGTTAATCTTCGCAGTCAAGGGTTTTCCTTAATATTTCATCCGTTTTCATTATTGTTACATATTGTATCTTCTCAGTACTCTCTCTGATTCAAAGTTTTTCGGTATTGTTCCTAGTGCTATTATTATTAGTGGTGTTATCTTGACTTTCTTCATCTTCCGTATACCTTTGAGCTCTCTGGCCTGTTCCGTGTATTTGCTTCGCTTCTCTGTTTCTTGCTATTCACTCTGTAGTGTTCTGAGTCCGTACATATCCATATAAAGACATGCATATATATATGTATGTATATATATATGTATGCATATATATATGCATATATATATATATATATATATATATATATATATATATATATATATATATATATATAGGAGAACAAGCTCAAATTGATACTTGTCAAGCTTTATATTGTCCCGATAAGTCTCTTCTTATAGAATTGTGCTTACTCTTTTCTTCTAACGCACTAAGCTATATATATATATATATATATATATATATATATATATATACATACATATATATATATATGTGTGTGTGTGTGTGTGTGTGTGTGTGCGTGTAACTTAGTGCGTTAGAAGAAAAAAGTACAATTGCTTTTCCAGTGTACCAAATTTTACTTCTGTGCGTTTCATAGCAATTTCAAAATTAAAAATATATTGACCTGCAATAACTCAATACACACAGTATATATATATATATATATATATATATATATATATATATATATATATGTGTGTGTGTGTGTGTGTGTGTATGTGTGTGCGTATATATATATGTATATATATACTCTGTGTATTGAGTTATTGCAGGTCAATATATCTTTAATTTTGAAATTGCTATGAAACGCACAGAAGTAAAATTTGGTACATTGGAAAAGCATAACAATGTGCCTCATTTCCTGGATTTTTTTTATGAATTTTATAAATATCTGGAAAATTATGCTAATTTTTCTATTTTCTGGTAATTTTAAATGCGAAAATGTCTTTATTGCAAATGTCTACAAATGTATATTTTCGGTAATAAAACAATATTCTTACTTCATATTTCTATCATATGAAATAAAGAACATATCTGGTAACAATATTAACAAAAAACAAGAACGAATTTTACATTATTTTGTCTAATGAAATATTTTTTTTATCAACATAACTCCCTTTCTTCAAATTCTTCGACGAAAATTGAACACCTCGTTCATAGACTTTCATCTTTATTATTGACCAGAGTTGCTCAATTGAGTTTATATCTGGAGAACAAGGCGGCCATACCATCAAATTTTCACTGCTAATGCTTAATGACTTAAGGTAGGAAGTCCTAGCGTTGGCTGAGTGGGATGGCGCATTGTCTTGCATAAAAATCAATTTGCGGTCACGCACCAATGGAAGGTCATCAATCCATGGTGACAAATGCTCATTTAAAAATACAATATTAAACTGGCTTGTTAGTTTGACACCCTCCAATTATGGTCCAATTAGTTCATCGCAGATTATTGACACCTCAACCCCACTATTGATGACGAAATCGATGAGAGGTGGGGAATTCAAGAGGACTCCAAACTTTCGCCCACACATCTGGTCCATCAAGAATTGTTCTGGCCTCATCGGTGAAAAGAACATTTTCTAAGCTGATTTTCATGTATTTCTGAGCTCCAAGTCAAGCGATTTCCTCATGAGTTTGGTTTAAAACGAGGGTATGCTATGGGCTTAATGCTTCTTGCAATTTCGTTTAAGACATTGCAGCGTGTCTTTCTGGACAAGAGAGGTAACCCAACCTTGTCAAATATAGCAGCACTGTTGCCGCCCGGCTGCTTGATAAGTTGGCGGCAAGTTTTTCTAACGTCACGAGCAGAAACTGACTTTCTCGTGTTTTTGTTCTTCCTTAGTTTGATATTTGGATTTTCAACGATTGAAGATAATGTTCCTCGATTTCTTCCAAGTTTCTCGACAATATATATGAGAGATAAACCTGCAAGGCCTGTAACAACACGTTCTTTTTCACTGTCAGCATAATTTTCAAAATATTTGTTAAAATTCCACAAAAATCAGGGAAATAAGGCACCTTGATATGCTCTTCCAGCGTACCAAATTTCACTTCTCTGAATCTCAAAGCAATTAAAAAATTAAAAAATATGGACTTGCAATAAAGCGATACACAGGTTATAAAGATATATATATATATATATATATATATATATATATATATATATATATATATATATATATATATATATATATATATATATAAAGATATATATAGCCACATAAAGAGCCACAGTAACGTCGAAACACGTATCTCTCACATTCTGAGTAGACACTGCTGTGGACAGGAGTGACGATTGAGATATCTAAGTAGAAATATTCTTTTTGATCATGTTGTGTGAAATATTTGCTAAGTGCTTGATCTTATTTGAAGAATTCATGGAGAAGCCACAACATCATTCGCTTCAAACCGTTCTGACTTATAATGGGAAAAGGGTGTTCGATATCAACCTGCCGCGAGGATTTATAGGAAATGATCAGTGAAGGAATCGACAAACATTCCATCGAATATGATACTGAACGCCTTCTCCTTAATAATCGTACTGCCGACCACTTCTACCATTCGCTTGATATAATTCATACAAAAAGAGCAATCAAACATAAAATAAACGTGTCGAGACGTTTCCTGTAAATTCAAGTGCTCTTAAGTAATTTTCTGCTTATTCCACGCATTTCTTCCAATTCTCTCGTCTAACTAACACTCTTTTAAACCATTATACTCGAGTTGGTTACAGACCTCGATTAGCAGTGGCCTATTAATACAAATGACAGACTCGAAGGGAAAACGAATGACTACAAATCTAAGAAAATGGCTAAAGCTCTAGAGGAAACTTAAAGTCTGTAGTGGAATGAGACCGAAACTGAATGGTAACGTTCAATGCCGGAAAGACTAAGCTTATTTCCTCTAATAATTACAAGAAACCTCAACCACTGATTAGCATGGCTAATGATACATTACTTGAAAGTACTTCCCTAAAACTCTTAGGCTTAACATTTACAAACAACATGGTATGGAACAAATACATCTAAGTAATCGCCAAAGAGTCGCCGAAATGTGGCATCTCTGTGCATGTTTTACAAGTACTTTAATGGTAAGTGCTCGGACGAGCTTCCCCCTCGAGGTAAATATCCCCGAAAAACCAGACAAGTAATGAAATCCCACCCCACATTGTAAGATCCCTGTATGGCGTAAAGCCGTCTACTAAAATAGCTTCTTACTTCGAACTACTAGACTTTGGAATTCCTTCCCATGCCCTGTTTTGCTCAATGTACTGACATGCAAAAGTTCAAATGTAATGTGAGCAGACATCTCGCTGCCCAAATCCCTGCATAGTATCTCAGTACATATGATCCCAAACAGTAGCCCCTTACAACTTAGTGCCACTGTGCCTTGTTTGGAGTGAAAAAAAGTAAAAAAATCTAGGTAAAACTTTTTTTTAGTACAATTTTTTTTCAAGGTAGCCGTGTTCTTTTTATATTTTTTCAAAATGATTTACTGCTTTGTTATATAATGTGGGGTCGGCGATAGTAATACGTTGTATAGTCGTCTATGTAACGAGTGTATAACCGTTTATTTGTGTCATCCAACGTTTATGTATTTACATTGAATGTGTGTACCGTGTATATTTTTTTATGACAGCGTCTCTATTGATCGTTTAGTAATGTCCGTTGCATTTATCTACAGTTCGTTATGGGTGTATATAAGTGTATATAATTGTATATAGGTGTTCATGTATGCGCGTGTATATAACAGGATAATAAAATATGAATCAATTCCTTTAAAACATGAAGAATAACATTGCCAGTGGGGACAATTTTCAAAGTTTATTTCGTTCTTGCTGAATTTTAAAGATGCCTTCCGTGGTCCTGGATATGATCTTAAACTATATCCAGTGGTGAGACCCCAGCTTGCGGGCTTTGGGGAGTGTGGAGCCACCCTTTAATCGTCATTTCTCCCAGGTCCACTCTGACCCGGAATGGTAGTACCTGTTAGGGTCCCAACTATGGGTTAAATAGAAACCGACTTGAAAACAACAAATATATTCTATTAAAAAAATGTTCTTCAAAATCTTTTGATTCGGCATTAAATAACCTGAAAAGGGTTGATATACCGTAAAACAAAAACAACCAACCAAAGATGCCTTTCCCCCGAAAAAAAAAACAAAAAAAAAGCAAAACGTCAAGACGTGAATTATATTTGAATATAATAATTTATTTTTTATCCCTTTTTGCAGTTGGCCATACTTTGTACAAGTCTACATTTTGCTATCTCGTCCCCTTTGACTGTCACGAACGTCAAGCACGAACCCCGGGGCACAATACTTCTCTCCGTTTGCTAACGTGTTGGGTAATGAACTGATCTCTCCTCTTACTTTACTGCCCATGAGTTTTTCTATCCAAAGTTTTCTTTCTTTGATTCTCTGACGTCACCAAAAAATCATCTTTATTGTTTATCTAAATTCCTGTTTTTGGTTTGATACTATTACCCTAAACTTTTGCAATGTTAAAATTCTAATGGATTGTAAAATATTTAACATAAATATTTTATTCTGCTTCGATAACATTTTTCTGATATTCAACCATTTCTTTTTGTTATCATAATATTTCTACTAAACACTGACAATCAGCCACGACCAGGCTACTCGGTATTTTCCAGAAACCAACAATATAACCGTTTGTGTTCTTTTTATATCCATTTAAAACATGGGAAGAAGAATGTAAAACTGTTCTTTTTGTTTTATTTTACTAAATCCTAAAAATATATAACGTTTCTAAAGAATTCTAAAATATATATAACGTTTCTAAGGCATCCTAAAAGATATATAACATTTCTAAAAAATCCTAAAAGATATATAACGTTTCTAAAGAATCCTAAAAGATATATAACGTTTCTTAAGAATCTCTAACAGAAACGATTCATTGTATGGTATGTTTTTTTTCTTCTATATTTTCTTTTATCTGGATCACAAGGGTCAAGTGAAGTTAATAACGATTTCTTTCTTTTTTCAAGAACACAATCAACAAGTGGTACAGTAAAATGCTGTTTACCCCATTTTCTTTTCCTGTAGCATAAGTGGCAAGAATCATCACACTCTTTTTCTTTTTATATTCTATTGTAGAGCATCAGAGGCAAGAGGCATTATATAAAGTTTTTCTTTCTATTTCTTTCTTTTGTCTAGAGCATAAGGGGCAAATGGCGCTGTGCGCAGTGCCAACTCAGACAGGAGCTGATGTGCAAGACAGGCACGTGGTACCATGGCGACGAAACGGCTGATTTCCTCTACAGCAGCGAAGCGACGGCCATACAAAAGCTGGATAGTGATGAAACGATTGTACCAGCAGTTGATGTAAGTTTATGGCGACATTATTGTTTGATATCAAGAATGAAACTCAACGACTAAAATTCAACCGATATATGTGTATTTAATATAATTAGCTACACAGACAGAATGACGGATATAGAGATAGATAAGAAAACGGGCAATATATATATATATATATATATATATATATATATATATATATATATATTGTTTTTAAAGGGACGATAACATAGACAGACCGGTGGTATATTTACAGAAGTACAAAAATTATATTCCAGGAAATCTGTCTCGGATACTGTGGTTATGGCTGTCACCAATGACTACCAGGACACCCAGCCGGTACTCTATTCGCAGTGTCGAGATTAGTCTATCTATTCCCGAAACAATAATAATAACACACACAGACACAGACACACACACAACACACACACACACACACACACACACACACACACACATATATATATATATATATATATATATATATATATATATATATATGATGCGCTCACAGTCTTCGTTAAGACATGAATCTAGAAGAAGGATGTAAAAACTTGCGGTTTACTGAATACTGTCTCATGTGGCAGCCATCTGCATCGACACAGATTAGCAAAAATATATGCAGTAATACCAAAAGCTGTGGTTGCTTCTACACAAAGCCTTCACCACTATAAAATATATCATCTGTGTGAATTTACGAGCAACTTTGTTGTTTTGGCGGAAGCTCATACGTCGAAATCGATTACAAAGCCCATTATATATATATATATATATATATATATATATATATATATATATATATATATATACTACATTATACTATACTATTATACCGTTAATATTTCAATTACAGTCGCTCGTTACGGATTGACTACATTCGACATTGAACGCTTGGTCAGATTATATGATAATCACAATCATTACACAATATCGTTTCCGCTCTGCAAGATCTACCGCAGATGTGCTGACGGTTATAGCCTACAGGATTAGTAAATCTCTTGACAAAGGCTTCCTTTCTAGGGCAATTGCTCTTGACATATCAAAGGCCTTCGACAAAGTATCACATAAGGGTCTACTTCACAAGATTTCCAGCTACGATATAACTGGAAATGTTTTCTCAATCATTAAATCATTTCTCTCCGATAGGCTCATAAGCGTAGGAGTAGATGGACAAAAATCGGAGGCCTGCAATATAAATGCTGGAGTCCCTCAGGGGTCAATCCTGGGCCCAACTCTCTTCCTGATCTACATCAATGACCTCCCTAAACACATACTTAAATCATTCGTTGACATCTATGCTGATGGCACTACCATCTACGGCAACACATCAAAAGCTGTAAATGACAAAGTTCTCTCTGATTCTCTCTCCTCTGATCTTGAGCGCGTGGTTCAGTGGGGGGAGACGTGGCTGGTTACCTTTAATGCATCCAAAACCAAACTCCTATCCTTACATCATCAACGCTCTGATCCCCAGCTGGCATCAATTGTGATGGATGGCTCTCGTCTGGGTGAGGTCCCGTGTTTTGACAAGCTTCTGGGTTTGACCTTTACTCCTGATATGACATGGAACACGTACATCAAGTCTGTTGCCAAGGTCGCTGGAAAGATGGTGGGATCCTTCTACCTCTCCAGAAGATATCTCACTACTGATGCAATTCTCTATCTATATAAAAGCCAAGTACGTCCAAGGATGGAATACTGTTGCCATATCTGGGCAGGAGCTGCTAAAAACACAGAAGAGACGTTGCGAGTCTATCCTTGTTTTATCGTTATTTCCATGGCAAGTGCTCGTCTGAATTCCAATCTCTGGTCCCCCCTCGCCAATCTTTCACGAAAAACACCCGTCTAGCTGAATCCACTGTTAAAAATTTCCCTCACTCTATATCTGTGCCTAAATCAAACCGTGGATTCCATGAAAAAAGCTTCTTTCTTAGAACTGCACGCCTGTGGAATTATCTTCCGTATGCCGGCTTCCCACCGGACTACAACTTGGATGTCTTCAAGAAAAAAAAAAATACCGCAGAAAAATATGTCCCGCGCCCGCATTCAAACAGTTCACTGTTTTACACACACAATATGAAGACGAAAATAATAGAAAATAACTCTGCTCCATTTCTTTTTCGTTTTATATATATATATATATATATATATATATATATATATATATATATATATATATATATATTGTTAAACAGCACAGCATTTTCTTGTTTGACAATTTTCCGTTTTATTTTTTCCAGTTTTCGAATAATCCTTCTTGTGTTATATGTAAAATGGTGTAAGTGTTCCGTAGTCTGCGAGCGCTTTTGGCGTTTCCGCCATCTTCAGGCTGGTTATATAAAAAGTCGTTTTAAAATTACCTCGAATTATAAGGTCGTGTTTTAAAATTACATCGTACTATAAGATCGTTTTTGGCTTATGTGGGCTATTTATATACAAATTTATTGGACAGTTTTTTTTTGTTTTATATATATATATATATATATATATATATATATATATATATATACATTAACAGAGGAATTTTAAAATATTTTTGCTGGATTCATAATTTATATTGTTTATTTTGGGTTGTCTCCAAAACCTTCAGTCTCCTAACGTTAGAGTCTGTTTGTAAAATTTTGGTATTTTCTACCATGAGGTTTCTAAATTGAGAATGCTGGCAGCCATGTTTTTTTTTAAATGTTACGCTATAGAGCTAGTATCGGAAAGATGAAGCGTTAGTCTACGGGACAACGTGTTGGTAGTATGACCAATGTAAGAGGAACAGTTAGAGATACACTCTCCTATTGGGCAATTAAATTGATAAATTACATTGTTCTTTTCCAACACTTTGTCCGCTTGCGAAATATTGTTATTAATTATGAGATTAGTCGTTTTCCGTTTTTTATAATAGATAATGAACTTCAACTCTCTACCACTGCTGGGAGATACGTATCGTCGAATTATGTCTTTTAAGATCCTTTCGTCTATATGATAGTTTTTATGTAACTGGTTACAGTAAAATATATTTATGGGTGACGGATTATTATCCCTTTCCCTACCAGCAACATGACTTAAATTGTTAATAAACGATTTAATTTCTTTATCCACTAGAAAGTTTGGAAAATGATTATTTATCAGTACCATTTTTAGACGTCTATATTGATTCCAACAATGATGAATTTATTACTTCAGTGTTTAAAAAGCCCACATCTCTTAATTCATGTATCCTAAATTATAGAAGTGAATGCCCATTTCGTTATAAGGTAGCAATAATAAAAAACCTTATTCAACGGGCAAAAATGATTTCGTCTAGTAAAACAATCTTCTACAGTGAATTAAGAAACATAAAACAGGTACTGATAAATAATCATTTTCCAAACTTTCTAGTGGATAAAGAAATTAAATCGTTTATTAACAATTTAAGTCATGTTGCTGGTAGGGAAAGGGATAATAATCCGTCACCCATAAATATATTTTACTGTAACCAGTTACATAAAAACTATCATATAGACGAAAGGATCTTAAAAGACATAATTCGACGATACGTATCTCCCAGCAGTGGTAGAGAGTTGAAGTTCATTATCTATTATAAAAAACGGAAAACGACTAATCTCGTAATTAATAACAATATTTCGCAAGCGGACAAAGTGTTGGAAAAGAACAATGTAATTTATCAATTTAATTGCCCAATAGGAGAGTGTATCTCTAACTGTTCCTCTTACATTGGTCATACTACCAACACGTTGTCCCGTAGACTAACGCTTCATCTTTCCGATACTAGCTCTATAGCGTAACATTAAAAAAAACATGGCTGCCAGCATTCTCAATTTAGAAACCTCATGGTAGAAAATACCAAAATTTTACAAAGACTCTAACGTTAGGAGACTGAAGGTTTTGGAGGCATTGTATATAAAAGTGAGACAACCCAAAATAAACAATATAAATTATGAATCCAGCAAAAATATTTTAAAATGCCTCTGTTAATGTATATATATATATATATATATATATATATATATATATATATATATATATATATATATATATATATAAACAAAAAAAAACTGTCCAATAAATTTGTATATAAATAGCCCACATAAGCCAAAAACGATCTTATAGTACGATGTAATTTTAAAACACGACCTTATCATTCGAGGTAATTTTAAAACGACCTTTTATATAACCAGCCTGAAGATGGCGGAAACGCCAAAAGCGCTCGCAGACTACGGAACACTTTTACACCATTTTACATATAACACAAGAAGGATTATTCGAAAACTGGAAAAAATAAAACGGAAAATTGTCAAACAAGAAAATGCTGTGCTGTTTAACAATATAAGCTTAAAGGAGAATATGCTGCCTAAATATACTCAATATATATATATATAGTGAGTTATAAAATGTATAGGGCGATTCAGCTACACTAATATTCCGCATTTCATCCACTCAAGGACTCTTTAGGCTTGTGTGCGTATTTTGTGGTTGTATGTCGTTTTTATATGCGCATCTCCTATTGAGATTTTAGTAAGTCAATCAGCATTTTAGGATCCACCGCGCCCTTCCTATCAGCCAATGAACATGCACTTATTGGACAAATGCCTATTTGATACTCTGGTTGACCTGTTCCTTTGTGTGTCCTCTATTTAGCCTGGATATCTAGTTTCTTGACCTGTTTTAAATCAAGGTTGTTTTTTTTTAGGTAAGTTTATATATATGTTTATATATGTATGTACATACATAGATGCCATATATATATACATATATATATACATATATGTGTGATCATTTATGCATATTCGTGTTTATTTAATTTATTTATTTGTTTATTCTCTATTGTTTTTGTTAGTTTTAAAACTATTTTGTATCGCTATCCTGGAGTAAATTTTGTCTTGTGAACAGAGTTGTTCGCTATTTATCTTCTACAGTTTAATAGATGTTGGGGTTCTTTAAGGTACAGAATAACAAATTTTTCATGAAGGCATAATCTACATGGGTCATCTAGGTCTCTAGACGTGGTAGCTTTCCTTATTATTATCCATTCGACTACCGGCGAATGTCCGATTTCCTTCAGTTCCCAGTATTTATTTGCAAGCGTTATTCTCATACGGTGGTTTTTATGGTTGAATAACAAAAAATACAAAAACAATAAAAAAAAACACCGTATGAAAACAACGTTACCAAAACATACTAAATGCTAGCAGGAAGTCGAGGCGTTGCTCAAGATTGAATCAAAACCACAACTGTTTTTTACTGTGAAAATAACAGCATATTTTACTGTGTAAATAACAGTATATTTTATTGTGCTAATAAATATATATTTTACTGTGCCAATAAGAGTATATTTTACTTTGCGAATAACAGTATATTTTACTGTGCTAATAACAGTGTATTTTATTGTGCTAATACCAGCATATTTTACTGTGCTAATATCAGTATATTTCACTGTGCTAATAACCGTATATTTTACTGTGACAATAAAAGTATATTTTACTGTGCAAATAGCAGCATATATTCTTGTGCTAATAACAGTATATTTTACTGAGCTAATAACATCATATTTTACTGTGATAATAACATTACATTTTACTCTGTTAATAACAGCATATTTTACTGTGCTAATAAAAGTATATCTTACTGTGCTAATAACAACATATTCTAATGTGCTAAAAACAGTATATTTTACTGTGCTTATAACAATATATTTTAATGGGCTAATAACAAAATATTTTTTCTGTGCTAAAAACAGTATAGTAATTGTGATAAAAAGAGAGTTTTTTACTGTGCCAATCACAGTATATTTTACTGTGCTAATAACAGTATATTTTACTGTGCTTATAAAAAGACATTTTACTCTGCTAATAACAGTATATTTTCCTGTGCTAATTAGAGCATATTTGACTGTGATAATAATAACATATATTACTGGGCTAATAACAGTATATTTTACTGTGCTTATAACAGTATATTTTTACTGTAATAAGAATATTTTATTACTGTGCTAATAACAGTATATTTACTGTGCTTATAACAACATATCTAAATGTGCTAATAACAGTACATATTACTGTGCTAATGACACTATATATTACAATGCTAATTACAATGCTAATAACAGCATATTTTACTGTCCTAATAACAACGGATTATACTGTGCTAAAAACAGTATATTTTACGTTGCTAATAACATTATATTTTACTGTGCTAATTACAGTATATTTTGCTGTGTATATTTTACTCTACTAATAACAGCTTATTTTACGTTGCTAATAACAACATATTTTATGTTGCAACTAACAGTATATTTTACGTTTCTAATAAGAGTATATTTTACTGTGCTAATAACTATATTTTTACTGTGCTAATAACAGTGTATTTAACGTGTCTAAAAACAGCATATTTTACTGTGCTCACAACAACATTTTACTGTCCATATAAAAGCACATTTTTCTGTGCTCATAACAGTATATTTTGCTTTGCTAATAACAGCATATTTTACTGTGCTAATACCAGTATATTTTACTCTGCTTATAAAAGCATAATTTACTTTGCTTATAACAGTATATTAAACTCTGCCAATAAGATCATATTTTACTGTTCTAATAACAACATATTTACTGTATTTACTAACGACAGTAAATTTTATTGTGCAAAATGCTACTTTGTTAATAACACCATATTGTTCTCTGCTAGAAACAGTATATTGTACTGTACTAATAACAGCATATTTTACTGTTCTAACAACAACATATTTTACTGTGCTTGTCACAGTATATTTTAATAAGAGCAGATTTCACTGTGCTAATCATATCATATTTTACTGTGCTAATAACAGTGTATTTATATGTGCTAATAGCAAAATATTTTGCTCTGCTAATAACAGCGGATTGTACTATGCTAATACAGTATATTTTACTGTTCTAATAACAACATATTTTACTCTGCTAATATCAGTATAATTTACTATGCTTATAACAGCATATTTTACTGTGCTAATAACAGTATTTTTTACTGTGCTGATAACAGTATATTTTACTGTGCTAATAAAAAATTTTTACTGTGCTCATAACAACATATTTTACTGTGTTAATAAGATCATATTTTACTGTGCTAATAACAGTATATATTATTATGCTAATTAATATATATTACTGTGCTAATTACACTATAGTTTACTGTGCTAAGAGTATATTTTACCGTTCTAATAACAGTATATGTTAGCGTTCTAATAACAGTATATTTTACTACGCTAAAAACAGTATATTTTACGCTGCTAATAAAAACGTAATTGACTGTAACTGTAACAACATATTTGAAGCTGTTAATAAGAGTATATATCAATTTGCTAAAACAGCATATTTAACTGTGCTAATAACATACATTTTACTGTGTTAATAACAACATACTTAACTGTGCTAATAACTGTATATTTTACTGTGCTAATAACCACATATTTAAATGTGCTAATAACAGTATATTTTACTGTGCTAATAACCACATATTTAAATGTGCTAATAACTGTATATTTTACTGTGCTAATAACCACATATTTAAATGTGCTAATAACTGTATATTTTACTGTGCTAATAACCACATATTTAAATGTGCTAATAACAGTATATTTTACTGTGCTAATAACAAAATATGTTACTGTGCAAATAAGAGAAAATATTACCGTGCGTATTAGCAACATATTTTACTGTGGTAATAACAAAATATTTTACTGTGCAAATAACAGCATATTTTACTGTGCTAATAAATTTATGCCTACTCTGCTAATAAAAATATATTTAACTCACCTAATAACAACATAATTTACTGTGCTAAAAACAGTATATTTTACTGTGCTAATAACAGCATATATTACTGTGCAAACAAGAGCATATTTTACTGTGCTAATAACAACATCTTTTACTGTGCTAATAACAGCATATTTTACTGGGCAAACAAAACCATATTTTAGAGTGCAATACCAGTATATTTTACTGGGCTAATAACAGTATATATTACTGGGCTAATAACAATATATTTTACTGAGCTAATAACAACATATTTACTGTCCTAATAATAGCATATTTAACTGGTCTAATAAAAATATATTTTACTGTGCTTATCACAACATATTTTACTCTGCTAATAACAGTATAAGTTGCTATACTTATAACAGCGTATATTACTGTGCTAATAACAGTATATTTTACTGTGCTATAAACAGATATTTTATTGTGCTAAAAACAGAATATTTGACTGTGCTAATACCAGCATATGTTACTCTGCTAATGACATCATATTTTACTGTGTTAGTAACACCATGTCTTACTTTGCTAGAAACAGTATATTTTACTATGCTGAAAACAGTATATTTTACTGTGCTAATAACAGTATATTTTATTGTAGGAATAGCAACATAATGAAATGCACTAATAAGAGTATATTTTACTGTGCCAATAAGAGCGTATTGTCTAGGCTAATAACAGTATATTTTACTGTGCTAATAAAAACATATTTTACTGTGCTAATAACAGTATATTTCACTGTGCTGATAACAGTATATTTTACTGTGCTATTAACACCATATATTACAGTGCTAATATAAGTAAATTTTATTGTGCTAATTACATCATATTTTACTGTACTAGTAACAGTATATTTTATTCTGCTGATAACAGTATATTTTACTGTGCTGGTAACAGTATATTTTACTGTGCTAATAACAATATAGTTCATTGTGGTAATAACAATATGATCGAATGTACTAATAACAGTATATTTTACTGTGCCAATCACAGTATATATTACTGTACTAATTACAACATATCTGACTGTGCTAATAAAAGTATATATTATTTTCCTAATGACAGCATATTTTACTGTACTTATGAAAGCATATTTAACTCTACTCATAACAGCATATTTTACTGTGCAACTAACAGTATATTTTACTGTGGTAATAACTTCATATATTACTGTTCTAATAACAGTATTTTTTGGTGTTTCTAACAGTAAATTATACTGTGCTAATCACAGCCTATATTACTGTGCTAAAACAGCGTACTGTACTGTGCTAATAGCAGTATATGTTACTCTACTAATAACAGTATATTTTACTGTAGCAATAAGAGTATATTTTACTGTGCTTATAAAAGAATGTCGTACTGTGCTAATAATATAATAACTGCGCTAATAACAACATATTTGACGCTGTTAATAAGAGTATATTTAAATGTGCGAATAATAACATATTTTACGATGCTAATTACATTATATTTTACTGTGCTAATAACAGCATATTTGATTGTGCTAATAAAAATATATTTAACTGTCCTAATAACACCATATTTTACCGTGCTAAAAACAGTATATTTTACTGTACTAATAACAGTACATTTTACTGAGCTATTAACAGTTTGTTTTACTGTGCTAACAGGAGCATATTTACTGTGCTAATAACAACATATTTTACTGGGCTAATAACAACATATTTTACTGGGCTAATAACAGCATGTTTTACTATGCTAAAACAGTATATTTTACTGTGCATACATAACCATATTTTACTGTGCAATAAGAGTATATTTTACTGTTCTAATAGCATTATATTTTACTGTGCTAATAACAACATATTTTAATATGTTAATAACAGCATATTATACTGTGCTGATAACAGCATATTTTACTGTGCTAATAATAGCATATTTTACTGTGCTAATAATCATATGTTCCTGTGCTAATACAGCATGTTAAACTGTCCATATTACCGTATATTTTACTGTGCTTATAACAGTATATTTTACAGTGCTACTAACTGCATATTTTACCGTGCTAATAACAGTATATTTTACTGTGCTAATTACAGCATATTTTACTCTGATAGTAACAGTATATTTTTTGCTAATAACAGTATATTTTACTAATAGCAGCATATTTCACTGTGCTAATAAACGTATACTTTACTGTGCTCAGAACAATATATTTTACTGTGATAATAAAAGCATATTTTACTGTGCTTATAGTAGTATATTGTACTGTGCTTATAACAACATATTTTACTCTGCTAAGAACAAGGTATTTCAATGTTGTAATAAAAGCATATTTTACTCTGCTTAAAAGAATATATTTCACTGTGGTAATAAAAACATATTTTACTGTACTAATAAAATCAATATATTTTATTTACCCTGCTAATAACAGCATAATTTCCTGTGCTTATAAGGATATATTTTATTGTGAGAATAAGAACACAATGAGATGTACTAATAATAATATATTTTACTGTGCAAATAGCAACATATTTGACTGTGCTAATAACAGTATATTATATTTTTCTAATGACTATATATTTTACTGTGCTCATAACAGCATATTTTACTGTGTAAATAAGAGCATATTTTACTGTGCTAATTACATTATATTTTATTGTGCTAATAAGTACATATATTACTGTGCTAATACGATTATATTTTACTCTGCTTATAACAGTATATTTTACTCTGCTAATAATAGTATATTCTCCTGTGCTAATAACAGTATTTTTTACTGTGCTAATAACAGCTATTTTACTGTGCTAATAACAGTCTATTTTACTGTGCCAATAACAGTATATTTTACTGTGCTAATAAGAGAATATTTTACTGTGCTAATAAGAGAATATTTTACTGTGCTAATAAGAGAATATTTTACTGTGCTAATAAGAGAATATTTTACTGTGCTAATAATAGAATATTTTACTGTGCTAATAAGAATATATTTTACAGCACTAATAACACTAATTTTTACTCTGCTAATAACAGTATATTTTATTGGGCTGATAACAACATAAATTACTGTGCTAATAACAACATATTTGACGCTGCTTAAAAGAGTATATTTTAATATGCAAATAACATATTGTACTGTGTTAATAACAGTATATTTTACTGTACTAATAGCAACATATTTTATGTTGCTGATAACAGTATATTTTATCCCGCTAATAGCGAAATATTTAACTGTGCTAATAACAGCATATTTTACTGTGCTAATAACAACATAATTTACTCTGCATATTGTACTGAGCTAATCAAAGCATATTTAACTCTGCTAATAACAGTATATTTTACTGTGCGAATGACAATATAATTTACATTACTAAAAACTACATATTTTAATGTGCTAATAAAAGTATATTTAATAGTGCTATAAACAGCATATTTTACATTGTTAATAACAGCATATCTTACTGTGCTAAAAACAGTATATTTTACTGTGTGTATAACATCATATTTTATTATGCTAATACCAGCATATTTTTCGTTGGTAATAACAGTATATTTTACTGCGCTAAAAACTACATATT
Organism: Euprymna scolopes; assembly: GCF_053919585.1. Lineage (NCBI taxonomy): Eukaryota > Metazoa > Mollusca > Cephalopoda > Sepiida > Sepiolidae > Euprymna > Euprymna scolopes. Next base: position 143,593,344 of record NC_136484.1, on the reverse strand, counting down.
TTTATGTGCCAATAACAGTATATTTCACAGTGCTAATAACAATATATGTTACAGTGCTATTAACAACATATTTTACTAGGCTAATAAAAGTATATTTTGTACTAATAAGAGTATAGTTTACTGTGCTTATACCAGCATATTTCACTGTCCTAATACCAGTATATTTTACTGTGCTAATAACAGTATATTTTACTGAGTTAATTACACCATATCTTACCGTGCTACTCACAGTATATTAAACTGTTCTAATAACAACATATTTTACTGTTCTAATAAGAGTATATTTACCGTGCTTATAACCACATATTTTACATTGCTAATTATAGAATATTAAACTGTGCTAATAACACATTTTACTTTGCTATTAATAGTATATTACTGTGCTAATAACAGCATAATTGGCTGTGCTGATAACTGCATATTTTCTTGTGCTAATAACAGACTTTTAACTGTGCTAATCACAGTATATTTTACTGTGTTAATAACAGTATATTTTACAGTTCAAATAACAAAATATTTTACTGTGATAATAAGAATATATTTACTGTAATAAATACTGTATATATTACTCTCCTTATAACAGTATATTTTACTTTGCTGATAACAGTATATCTTACTCTGCCTATAACTACATATTTTACTGTGCTGACACCAATATATATTACTGTGCTAATCACAGTATATTTTACTGTCCCAATAACAACATATTTTACTGTGCTAATAACGGTACATTTTACCGTGCGTAGACTAGTATATTTTACTCTGCTAATATCGGTATATTTTACTGTGCTATTAACAGTATATTTTACTGTGCTAATAACACCATATTTTACGTTGCTAACAATAGTATATTTTACTTTGCTTATAACAGTATATCTTGCTTTGCCAATTACAGAATATTTATTGTGATAACAACAGTATATTTGACTGTGCAAATTACTACGTATTTTACTATGCTAATAACAGTATATATTACTTTGCTAATAACAGTGTATTTTACTTTGCTTATAGGAGTATATTTTAATGTGCTAACAACACTATAGTTTACTGTGCTAATAAAATTATATTTGACTGTGCTTATTACAAATATTATTACTCTGCTAATAACAGTATCATTTACTCTGCTACATTTTTTACGTTGATAAAAATACCATATTTTTCTTTGCTAATTCCAGTAGACTCTATTATGCTAATAATAGTTTATTTTAATGTGCTAATAACAGTATAAATTACTGTTCTAATAACAATATATTTTACTCTGCTTATAACAGTATATTTTACTATGGTAATAACAAATTGTATTACTACTAGTAGGGTATATTTTACTGTGCGAATAACAATATATTTTACTGTTATAGTATCAGCATATTTTACTGTGCTAATAACAGCATATTTTACTGTACTAATAACAGTATATTTTACTTTGCTAATAACAACATTTTTAACGTTGTTAATAACATTAGATTTCACTGAGCTAATAACAGTATATTTTACTGTGCTAATAACAGTTTCTTGTAATGTGCTAATTACAGTATTCATTATTATTCTAATAACAATATATTTTACTGTGCTGATGACAGTATATGTAACATTGCTAATAACAGTATATTTTACTGTGCTAATTACAGCATATTATTCTGTGCTAATCACAGCATATTGTACTGTGCTAATAACAGTATATTTTTCTGTACTGATAACATCACATTTTACTGTCCTAATAACAGTATACTATATTGTGCTAATAGGAACATATTTTACTGTGCTAATAACAGTGGATTTTACTCTGCTAATAAAACATATTTTACTGTGCTAATAACAGCATATATTACTGTGCAAATATCTACATATTTTACTGTGCTAATAATTAAATATTTTATTGTGCTAATAACAGTATATTTTACTGTGCTAATAACTACATATTTTACTGCCATAATAAAAGTATAGTTTACTGTGCTAATAAGAGTATATTTTACTCTGATACTTACAGCATATTTTAATGTGCTAATAACCGTATATTCTACTGTGAAAATAACAACACACTTTACTCTGCTTATAACTGTATATTTTACTGTGCTAATGACAGCAAAATTTACTGTGCTAAACAGTATATTTTACTGTCCTTATAACTGTATATTTTACGGTGCTAATAACTATATTTTACTCTGCTAATAACCGTGTATTTTACTGTGCTAATAACATAATATTTTACTGTGTTAATAACAACATATTTTACTGCGCTAATAACAACTTATATTACTGTGCTAATTACAGTATATTTTACTGTCCTGATAACCGTATATTTTCTGTAATAATAACAGCATATTTTACTGTGCTAATCACAGTATAGTTAACTGAGTTTATAACTATATATTATACTGTGCTAATATAATTATATTTTACTGTGCATATAACAGTATATGTTACTGTCCCAATAAATCATATTGTACTGTGGTAAAGACCGGTATATTTAACTCTGCTAATAACAGTATATTTTACTGTTCCAATAAAAATTGTTTTATTGTGCTAATAACAGAATATTTTACAATGCTAATAACAGTATATAGGTTACTGGGCTAGGAACCGCATATTATAATGTGCTGATAAAAGCATATTGTACAGTGCTAATAACAGTATATTTTAATGTGCTAATAACAGCACATTTTACTGAGCTACTAACAGTATATTTATTTTGCTAATAAAAGTATATGTAACTGTGCTAATAACAATACATTTTACTGTGCTGATACCACCACATTTATCTGGTTATAACAGTATATTTTACTGTGCTAATAACAGTATTTTTTACTCTGCTAATAAAAACATATTTTACTGTGCTGATAACAGCATATTTTATTGTCCTAATAACAACATATTTTAATGTGCTAATAACAGTATATTTTATTGTGCTAATCCTCATATATTTTACAATTCTAATAACAGTATATTCTACTGTCATAACAGTATATATCAATGTGCTAATAACAGTAGATATTAATGTGCTAATAACAGTATATTTTACTGTGCTAATAACAATATATTTTACTGTGCTAATATTAGTATATTTTATGTGCAATAACAGCATATTTTACTGTGGTAATATCAGTATATTTTACTGTGGTGATAACAGCATATTATACTGTCCTAATAACAGTATATTTTACTGTGCTAATAACAGAATATTTGACTGCCATCATAAAAACATATTTTACTTTGCTAATAACAGTATATTTTACTGCACTAATAAAAGTATATTTTACTGTGCTAATAACAGTAAATGTTACTTTCCTAATAACAGCATATTTTACTGTGCTAATAACAGTATATTTTACTTTGCTTATAACACTATATTTTATTGTCCCAAATATTTTACTGTGCTAGTAAGAGTATATGTTACTGTACTAAAGAAGTATATGTTACTGTGCTAATTACAGTATATTTTACTGTGCTAATAATTGTATATATTACTGTGCTAATAACGACATATGTTGCTGTGATAATAAAAACATATTTTACTGTGCTAATAACATCATATTTTACTGTTCTAATAACAGTATATATTCCTGTGCTAAAAACAGTTTATTTAACTGTGCTTATAACAATATAATTTACTGTGCTAATAACAGCATAGTTTACTGTGCTAATAACAGTATACTCGTGCTGGTTAAAAAAATAGAACATATGTATAAAATGGTAAAGTAATTCCGTTTGGGATAATTTTCGACTTGTAAATTGTACAGGCGAGATATCTTATATGTAAATAACAATTGCAACTAATTTTAATAATTTTAGGAGATGAATATGGCAGACAATGAGTACTTTATTGTCACATTAGAAAAGTCAACGTTTCAATTTAATAGAACATTTTGTCGTTGAGTAATCTTAAACTAAAAAAATATGCAAATATTGTTTTGTAGAGGCCCAACCAGTTACCCCCCCCTTAAACATCATGATAGTAGCATGGACTCCTCTTGGAAAGATACCAATGAGGGTGACTTCCCCTGAGTCTGGTTACAAGTTGAAACATTGGAGGCCACCATTTGCTTTTTGCCAAGTAAGAAAAAAAGAATCTCTCGCTCTACTCGAGCTTTACATGTTTAAAAAGATTTTGAAAGCGATTTGATAATACTTTATCATTATGGGTCGCTCTAAAGACATATCGTTGCCTAAGAAGCAGCGTATCTTTGATTTGCGGGCAGAAAGAAAAGACGCAAATGGAAATCGCAATCAAGGTAGGATGTTCAAGATCGGTGGTGACCAAAGTGCTCCGGAAAGGTGCTGAGGGTGTTTCCAACAGCAATTGCAAGAAATGCGGACGAAAGAAAGGCATCACTGAAAGACAAGAACGGGCACTGGACAAGGTGGCAAAGAAAAGTCGATTCCAATCAACAAGTCACATTACTGAAACGTGGAAACAGGCTTCTGGTGCTGACGTTTCGAGAAGCACTGCCTACCGAAGGTTCCGGGAACTGGGATACCGAAATCGTATAGCTGCCACCAAACCGCTCCTTAACAAGAAGCAGATGTTGAAGAGGCTGCGATGGGTAACTGCTCACCAAACCTGGACTGCAGACGAATGGCGGCATGTGATCTTTTCAGATGAGTCTCTATTTTGTATCTTCTTCGGCGACCAAGGGCCACGTTATCCTATATATTTGCAAAAATTGTTGCAAAGATTTTCCGTTGGTATCCCAATGGATTTTTTCAACGCTCGTTTTAACGTATCCACGAACCTTTCCGTGAGGCCGTTCCATCTTGAATGATACGGCGGAGTAGTGATATGCTTTACTTGGAACGTGTCATAAAATTCCTTAAAGTCTGTGAATGTGAATCGAGTTCCATTATCAGTGACCAGTGTGTCTGGTACACCAAATCGTGCGAATAACTCGTGTAGGAATCCTATTGAGTTGTTCGTTGTTGGATTCCTGCAACGCATTACCTCAGGCCATTTTGTATAACTATCTACTACAATTAAGTAGTAATTTTCTCCTACTGGACCAGCGAAGTCCATGTGGATTATCGACCATGGGTGGTCGGTTTTCGGCCAAGGTTTGTGTATTATAGGTGGGGATTTTGCCGCTAACTGTCATCCTTCACATCTATTTATTGTTGTAGCTATGTCGACGTCCATGTTACGCACGTAGCTTCTCATTAGAGACTTCATCCGATTTATCCCCGGATGTCCTGTGTGGAAGTCTCTCAAAATCCTCTTCTGCAAAGTTTTAGGTATTACTACTCTCTCGCTATATAAGAACAGATCGTTACATATGGAAAAAATTTCCTGAACCTTTTTTTCATTTATAATTTTTTCTTTTATATCATTTATATATTCATCTTTATCGGCTTCTCTTTTAATGTCCGACAATGTTACCGGTAGTTCTTTAATGATGTTTGCTACCACATTTTTCACTTCGACGTTTGTTCGAATTGCTGCAATCACTGATTCTTTCAAATTATGTTTCTGTGGTATCAGTCTTGAAAGTCCATCCGCATGGCAAATCTTTTTCGATGCTAGATGTTGTAGCTGGAAATCGTAATTCAGTAGGATCGTACCCCAGCGCAGCAATCTATTTGCGGTGTATACAGGCAATCCTTTTTTTAATCCGTAGATTGTGACTAATGGTTTATCATCGGTTTCAAGTATGAATTGTCTACCATATAAATATCGGTGGAATTTAGTCACTACAAATATTATACTCAGCGCTTCTTTTTCAATCTGTGAATACGCCTTCTCTGCTGGAAGCAGCGTTCTCGAAGCGTAAGCTATCGGCTTTCTAGATCCATTAGGCATGATATGTTGAATGCATGCTCCTATGCCGTAGGAACTAGCGTCACTAGCGACGACTATATTTAATTTTGTGTCATAGTGAGTTAGAAATAATTCAGACGTTAGTGCGCTCTTTATTTTGTCAAAAGCGGTTTGACATTCTTGCGTCCAGTTCCAAGGTGTGTCCTTTTTTAGCAGCTAATTTAAGGGAGCTCCCAAATTATTCATCCCTTCAATAAAGGATTGTTAATAATTTGCGAGTCCTAAGAAACTCTGCAAGATTGTTACATTATTAGGTGCTGGCATGTTTTTTATTGCCGCAGATCTTTCTGGGTCTGGACGTCGCCCATGTTTATTCATTATATGTCCAAGATACTTAATTTCGCTCATACAAAAGTCGCATTTATTTTCTTTTACTTTAAATCTGAATTCTTGTATTCGAGTGAATACTTGTTTTAAATGCTCCTTATGTTCTTCTAGGGATTTGCTCCTGATAACAATGTCGTCCAGGTATGCACATGCGCACTCAATACCACTCAGCATGGTGTCCATCGCTTGTTGAAAAAGGCAGGCGCTACTTTGATTCCAAAGGGCAACCGGTTATATTTGTACAATCCCTTATGCGTGTTGATGCACAATATTTTTGAGCAATTCTCCTCGACCGGTATTTGTAAATACGCGTCGTTCAAGACTATCTCGGAGAAGATATTACCACCATTCAACTTTATGAATATTTCCTCTGGGCTTGGTAGAGGGTAATGGTAATCTTGTAATATGGAGTTTAGACCTGTCGAAAAGTCTGCGCATACTCTGATTTCATCATTCTTTTTCTTTACATATACGGTGGGGGCTGCCCAGTCGCTATGTTCTATTTTTGATAGTATTCCTGTCTGTTGCAATCTGTCTAATTCTTTATTAATCTTTTCCAACCCAGCGAACGGAACGTTTCGCTTTTTTCTAAAAATTGGTCTGATGTTTTCTTTAAGTTCAAACGAAGCCTTAAATTTATTGCAACGACCTAATTTAGTCATAAATACACCAGGGAATAATTTTTTAAAGTCCTCTTTTATATGTTCTGTTGTTGGAGTAGTACATTTTATTTTTTTACAGAATGTATTAATTGGCTTATCCCAGAGTTCAAATTTCTCAATTAAATCTATTCCAAACAGGTTTTCGCTATTTTTCAATAAGAACATTTTTAATTTCTTCGTAATCCCTTTTAATTTTATCGGAAGGATAACTTCTCCTTCAAATTTTATCTCACCACCAGTTACCGTCCGAGCTGGTTTACTTGTTTTCATCATGGTTGGTTTACCCAACTTTTTCCATGTATTCAAGTTTATTATAGAAATATCGGATCCTGAATCCAGTTGTAATTTTATTGGCGTTTTAAATATTTCCGCTTTTATGTATTTTCGCCGATTTTTGTCTAATTTTTCATTTGATTTTGTTTGCTGTACTCTCTTTCTGGTGAAATCTTTATATCTGCAATAATCGCTTTTGTGTCTGACTTTCTTGCAAATGTAGCATTTTTTCTTCTTATAAGGGCAATCCGATTCCCAATGTCTTTTTGCGCATCTCTTACAGTTATATCTAGGAAGAGACTTGTTATATTCTTTACTTTAATTATAATTATTATATTTGGAATATCTCGTTCCGTTTTGACTGCTTTTATTTGTATAGTTCTTGGTTGGTGTGTATGGTTTTCTAACCTTTCTTACATATGCCACTCCGGATTCTTCTATCTTTTTTGAATCCATTTTTAGTGTAATGGCTCTTTCACAATCCTCTGCTAATTTCTGAAGTGTTAAATCTTGCTCAGATTCCAGCTTGGACAACACTCGTCTGCCTATTTCTGCATTTTTCGTTGAGACTAACCCTTGTGCGAAGATTAGGTATTTGAAATCCTCTACTGTTAGTTCCGCTAGCTTAAAATTATCACAGTTTTTATTGACAACTGATGCGTATGTCAAATAATCTTGGTTGTCCATCTTCCTTACATTCATACACAATCATCTCTTATGAAAAAGAAATATATTCGGATTAAATAATTCTTTTAGTAATTTTACAGCTTCCATGAAATCTAATTCCGTAGTTGTTTTAGGTAGCATATAATCTACGAACTTGCTGTGTTCTCTTACACCCAACTTCCTGAGTAAAAGACTCACTTTCTGGCTATTTGGCCAACTTTTGCAGTCCAGTTGAAAGACATCCTCGTATCTTGCATAGTATGCTTCAAAAGTCTTTTCTTCCTCCGGAACATAATTAAATGTGCCCATGCTATTAAATATAGTTGTATGCGAGAAATTAGTACTGCTGACATTTTCTCGATTAGTCTTTAATAGTTCCAGTGTTCTAGCAAAACGTTCATTTTGCCTTTCTTCATATTCAAATTGTAATTTCTTCTGCCTTTCTTCTTGTTCAAGTTGTAATTTCTTCTGCCTTTCTTCTTGTTCCATTTGCCATTTCAATAATATCTCCTCTCTACGTGCATCTAGCTCGGATTGCGCCTTTTGTTGCGTCTGCAAAAATTGCATTAACATTCTAGATAAATCTTCCATTTTTTTGTATCCTTCAGTAGCAGTAATGCAGTTACGAAGAAAAATTGTACAATTTCACATGCAACACAATATCCGTACCATATAAAATGGCTTGTGTTACAAAAAAAATTGTTCATAGTTCCTGTTTTCAATAGTAATATCGCTGCTCGAATATTTTCTCACTTCACTAGCGAGTCAAGCTCATCCAACCACAACATAAGAACTGGGGCTTTTGCTGAAACCACAAAATACGATTTACTTTTCCGTTTTAGGCATTTCCTAATAAATAACAGCCGAACTTAAGTACAACTCTTTCCATAGAAAAAGAAAATTTTTTCAACTCGAATCACAATTGAAAAAAATAAAATGCATGGACTACATGTAATTTTTTTTTTCTTGCGTGACGTTTTACTGTCTTATATCCGTTATCCAGTGACAACTTTAGTTTAAAAAAAAAATTTTAGTTGATTTTAGTTTAACTGTGGTATTTTTTTTAAATACCGAAGAGAAAAATTTGGTTTACAAAAAGTCTTTAGTTAGTATTTACAGCAATTTAGGAAATCCACTGGGGAACTTTTTTTTTCTTCGTATGTTACTTCCTTGTAATTTAGTAATACGAATCTGTTCTTCGTAATTTAGTAATACGAATTTGTTTGTCGTTTTACAAAAATTCACTTTTACAGTTTGTCATTTTTTTTAAGATGAATTCCACGGAAAACGGCGTAAATCGTCGCTTTTTTTGCCGCGTTCGAGTTTTTTTTCTTTGAGACTGCAATTAAAGGTTTTAGTTTGTCTCTTTTTTCCGACTAGTATTTTAGTAAATAAAATACTATTAATCGAGGTTACTTTTTTTTAAAAACCTGAATGTAGTTTTTGTTCTTGGAATTTGGGAAACAACCGTTTCTTTCTTTTAGTGTTGTACTTCGCGAGGAAAATATTTTACAGTTTTCCAATGTTCGCTGAATTATTCATTTTTTCCGCTTGAGTCGAACTTGTCTTTAGCGTAAAATCCGTTTTTACGACTATTTCGTTCGTCAAAACTTGTATTCCTTAGAAAGGTCAACGGTTGCGTTGTACTTTTTTTAGTGAGTTTTTTTCCATTTCTTCGTCAAACTGTTATATTTGACGTTCATCCTCGTCGTCACTGTTAAGTTGCGCGTTGAAACAAGTAAGGTAGAAAGCAATACAAATGACGACTCAACAAACAAAGGTAGATCAAATACGAAGTGTATTAGGAAAAGGTATATTTACAGGATATTTACATAATGGTGTCAAATAAGAGAGTCTTTGCTGGAGAAACATATCTGCTCTCGGCGGCATTCGGTGGCTTCTAGTGAACTCATACTCAGACTAACTGAGTCTTCCTATTTATGTGTAATTACTATCCACATATGCAAATGAATGTGTGCCAACACAACAATAACTGTGCTGATAACAGTATATTGTACTGTGTAAATAACAGTATATATTACTGTGCTAATAACAACATATTTTACTGTGCTAATAGTTTATTTTACTGTGCAAACAACTGTATATTTTACTGTTCTAATTACTGTATATCTTACTGTGCTAATAACAACATATTTTACTGTACTAATAACTGTATATTTTCTATGCGAATAAAAGCATATTTTAGTCTACTATAAACAGAATATTTTACTCTGCTATTAAGAGTATATTTTACTGTGCTATTAAGAGTATATTTTACTGTGATAATAAAAACACATTTTACAGGACTAATAACAATATTTTTACGGTGATAATAACAGCATATTTACACTACAAAAAACAGCATATTTTACCGTACTATTCACAGTATATTTTACTGTGCTAATAATAGCATATTTTTCTGTGCTATTAACAAAATATTTTACTGTGCTAATAACAGTACTTTTTACTGCGCTAATAACAGCATATTTTACAGTGCTAATAACAGTCAATTTTACTGGGCTAATACCAACATATTTTACTGTGCTAATAACAGTATATTAGACTGTGCAAATAACAGTATATTTCACAGTGCTAACAACAGTATATGTTACTGTGCTAATAACAACATATTTTTCTCTGCTAATAAAAGTATATTTTTCTACTAATAAGAGCATAGTTTACTGTGCTAATAACATCATATTTTACTGTGCTTATAACATTATATTTTACTGTGCTTATAACAGTATATTTTACTGTGGTGATAACAGCATATTTTTCTGTGCTATTAACAAAATATTTTACTGTGCTAATAACAGTACTTTTTACTGCGCTAATAACAGCATATTTTACAGTGCTAATAACAGTCAATTTTACTGGGCTAATACCAACATATTTTACTGTGCTAATAACAGTATATTAGACTGTGCAAATAACAGTATATTTCACAGTGCTAACAACAGTATATGTTACTGTGCTAATAACAACATATTTTTCTCTGCTAATAAAAGTATATTTTTCTACTAATAAGAGCATAGTTTACTGTGCTAATAACATCATATTTTACTGTGCTTATAACAGTATATTTTACTGTGCTTATAACAGTATATTTTACTGTGGTGATAGCAGCATATTTTTCTGTGCTATTAACAAAATATTTTACTGTGCTAATAACAGTACTTTTTACTGCGCTAATAACAGCATATTTTACAGTGCTAATAATAGTCAATTTTACTGGGCTAATACCAACATATTTTACTGTGCTAATAACAGTATATTAGACTGTGCAAATAACAGTATATTTCACAGTGCTAACAACAGTATATATTACTGTGCTAATAACAACATATTTTTCTCTGCTAATAAAAGTATATTTTTTCTACTAATAAGAGCATAGTTTACTGTGCTAATAACATCAAATTTTACTGTGCTTATAACAGTATATTTTACTGTGCTTATAACAGTATATTTTACTGTGCTTATAACAGTATATTTTACTGTGGTAATAACCACTTATATTACTGTGCTAATTACAATATATTTTACTGTGCTAATAACGGAATATTTTACTGTAACAATTACAGCATATTTTACCTTGATAATAACAGTATATTTTACTGTACTTATAACAGTATACTTTACTGTGTTATAACTATATATTTTACCGTGCTAATAATATAATATTTTACTGTGCTAATAAGAGTATATTTTACGGTCCTAATAACAACATATTTTACTGTGCTAATAACAGTATATTTTACCGTACTAATGACAGTATATTTTATTGTGCTAATATCATTATATTTTACTGTGCTGATAACGGTACATTTAATTCCGCTAATGGCAGCATATTTTACGTTGCTAATAACAGTATATTTACTGTGAAAATAACAGTATATTTTATTGTTATAATTACAGTATAATTTACTGTGCTAATTACAGCATAGTTTACTGTGCTAATAACAACATATTTTACGTTGCGAATAACAACATATTTTACTGTCCTAATAACAGTATATGTTACTTTGCTAATAACATTATATTTTACTGTGTACTTATCAGTATATTTTACAGTGCTAATAACAGTATATTTTACTGTGGTAATAACAGCATATTATACTCTGCTAAAAAAGCATATCGTACTGTGCAAATAACTGTATATTTAACTGTGCTACTAACAGCATATTTGACTGAGCTAATACTAGTATATTTTATTGGGCAAATAACATTATATTTTACTGTGCTAATAACAGTATATTTTTATGTGATGATACAAACATATTTTGATCTGCTAATGACAGGATATTTTACTGTGCTAATAACAGTATATTTTACTGTTCCAATAACAGTATATTTTACTGTCCTAATAACAACATATTTACGTGTGTAAATAACAGTTTATTTTACAGTGCTAACAACAGTATATTTTACTGCGCTTATAACAATATATTTTACTGTGTTAATAGCGGCATATTTTACGTTGCTAATAACAATATATTTCCCTGCTACTAACAACATATTTTACATTGTAAATACAGTATATTTTACAGTGCTAATAACAGCATATTTTACAGTGCTAATAACAGTATATTTTACTCTGCTAATTACAGCATATTTAACTCTGCTAATAACAACATATTTACGTTGCTAATAACAAAATATTGTACCGTGCTGATAGCAGTTTTACTGTGCTAATAATAAAATAGTTTACGTTGCTTATAACAACATATTTTGCTGTGCCATTAACAGTATATTTTACTGTGCGAATAACAACATACTTTACTCTGCTAGTAACAGTATATTTTACTGTGCTAATAACAGTACATATTACTGTGGTAATAACAGCATATTATACTCTCCTTATAACAACATAGTGTACTGTGAAAATAACAGTATATTTTACTGTGCTACTAACAGCATATTTGACTGAGCTAATAATAGTATATTTTATTGGGCTTATAACATTATATTTTACTGTGGTAATAACAGTATATTTTTATGTGATGAAACAACATATTTTACTGTGCTAATAACAGTATATTTTACTGCGCTAATAACTGTATAATTTACTGACCTAATAACAAAATATTTATTGTGCTAACAACAGTATATTTTACAGAGCTTATAACAATATATTTTACTGTGTTTATAGTAGCATATTTATCGTTGCTAATAACATTATATTTTCTCTGATACTAACATATTTTACGTTGTTAATAATAGTATATTTTACAGTGCTGGTAAAAGTATATTTTACTATGCTAATAACATTATATTTTACAGTGCTGGTAAAAGTATATTTTACTATGCTAATAACAGCATATCTGACTGTGATAATAATAACATATATTACTGGGCTAATAACAGTATATATTTACTGTGCTTTTAAGTGTGTTAATAACAGAATATTTTACTGTGCTTTACTGACTACAGCATATTTTAGTTTATCACAGTATATTTTCTGTGCTAATAACAGCATATTTCCCTTTGCTAATAAACAAATATTTTTCTTAGCCAATAACAGTATATTTCACTGTGCTAATAATAATATATTTTACTCTGCTAATAAGAGAATAAATTACTGTGCTAATAACAGTATATTTTACTCTTCCTATAACAGTATATTCTACTGTGCTAATATCAGTATATTTTACTGTGCTAATAACAGTATATTTTACTGTGCTAATAAAAGTATATTTTACTGTGCAAATAACAGTATATTTTACTGCGCTAATAACAGTACATTTTACTGTGCTAATAACAACTTATATTTCTGTGCTAATTACAATATATTTTACTGTGATAATAACGGTATATTTCACTGTAATAATTAGAGCATAGTTTACTGTTCTTGTAACTACATATTTTACTCTGCTAATAACAGTATATTTTACTCTGCTATTAATAGTATATTCTGTTGTGCTAATATCAGTATGTTTTACTGTGCTGATAACAGTATATTTTACTTTTATAATTACAGTATAATTTACTGTGCTGATTAGAACATATTTTACTCTGCTAATAACAGTATATTTTACTGCGCGTATAACCGTATATTCTTCTGTGCTTATAACAGTATATTTAACTGTGTTAATATCAGCAAATTTTACGTTTCTAATAACAGTATATTTTACTCTGCTACTTATAACATATTTTACGTTGTTAATAACAGTATATTTTACAGTGCTAGTAAAAGTTAATTTTACTGCGCTAATAACAACATATTTGACTGAGCTAATATCAACATATTTTACTGTGCTAACAAAAAAATATGTGTTATAGCAGTTTATTTTACTGTGCTAATAACAACAAATTTTACGTTGCTATAACAGTATATTTTACTGTGCTTATAACGGTATATTTTAATGTGCTAATAACAGTATATTTTACTGTGGTAATAACAATATATTTTACTGTGCTAATAACAATATTTTTTGTGCTAATAACGACATATTTTACTGTGCTAATAACAATATATTTTACTGTGCTAATTACAGTATATTTTACTGTGCTATTAACAGCACATTATACTGTGCTAATAACAGCATATTGTAATCTGTCTAATAACAGTATATTTTACTGTTCTAATAACAGTATATCTTATTGTGCTAATAACAACATGTTTTACTGTGCTAATTACAGTATATTTTACTGTGCTGATAGTAACAGTTTTTACTCTGCTAATTACAGTATATTTCACTGTTCTAATAACAACATATTTTACTGTGCTGATAACAGTATATTTTACTGTGCTTATAACAACATATTTTACTGTGCTAATGACCGTATATTTTACTCTGCTAATAACAACATATTTTACTGTGCTAATAACAACATATTTTGCTGTGCCGATAACAGTATATTTTACTGTGCTAATAACAGTATATTTTACTGTGCTACTAACAGTATATTTTACTGTGCTAATAGCAGTATATTTTACGTTGCTAATAACAGTATATTTTACTGTGCTACTAACAGTATATTTTACTGTGCTAATAGCAGTATATTTTACTGTGCTAATAGCAGTATATTTTACGTTGCTAATAACAACATATTTTACTCTGCTACTAATAATATATTTTACTGTGCTAATAACAGTATATTTTACTGTGCTAATAACAGTATATTTTACGTTGCTAATAACAATATATTTTACGTTGCTAATAACAGTATATTTTACGTTGCTAATAACAGTATATTTTACTGTGCTAATTATAACATATTTACTTTCTTTTTACTACAAGTCTTCCATTTCATCCCTGATTATTGTCGCGAGAATTTGAAATATTGTTAAACGCTCGTAATTACTGTTTTATTCCTATGGTGTATATTTAATTCAAATCAGCACATCTGAAGTTTTAATGCGTTATGTGTGCAATGATCAATTACAGGTGAGAGCATTAAAATCTTCCACACAGAGAGAAGTATACACAAAGAAAAGTATCGCTCCTAAATCTATACATCACTAGCAAGAAAACCTGACATTGCTCGGATTGAATGAGGAATATCACTATGCACTTTTATCACTATGATAATAACGCAGTATTACTGGTATTGTTTTCTTGTCTCTCTACTCCCGTTTCTCCTCTTAATACAGTTCAAAACAGTTGACGTAGTGTCTTATTACATAAAGTTATGTGAGAACACATAGATATTCAGTACATAGACGTTAGAACACATTGATATTCAGTACATAGAGGTGAGAACATGGATATTCAGTACATAGACGTGAGAACACATAGATATTCAGTACATGGACGTGAGAACACATGGATATTCAGTACATAGAGGTGAGAACACATAGATATTCAGTACATAGAAGTCAGAACACATGGATATTCAGTACATAGAAGTCAGAACACATGGATATTCAGTACATTAAGGTGAGAACACATGGATATTCAGTACATGGAGGTGAGAACACATGGATATTCAGTACATGGAGGTGAGCCCACATGGATATTCAGTACATGGAGGTGAGAACACATGGATATTCAGTACATAGAAGTGAGAACACATGGATATTCAGTACATAGAAGTGAGAACACATGGATATTCAGTACATAGAGGTGAGAACACATGGATATTCAGTACATAGAAGTGAGAACACATGGATATTCAGTACATAGAGGTGAGAACACATGGATATTCAGTACATAGAAGTGAGAACACATGGATATTCAGTACATAGAGGTGAGAACACATGGATATTCAGTACATAGAAGTGAGAACACATGGATATTCAGTACATAGAGGTGAGAACACATGGATATTCAGTACATAGAGGTGAGAACACATGGATATTCAGTACATAGAAGTGAGAACACATGGATATTCAGTACATAGAAGTCAGAACACATGGATATTCAGTACATTAAGGTGAGAACACATGGATATTCAGTACATAGAAGTGAGAACACATGGATATTCAGTACATGGAGGTGAGCCCACATGGATATTCAGTACATGGAGGTGAGAACACATGGATATTCAGTACATAGAAGTGAGAACACATGGATATTCAGTACATAGAGGTGAGAACACATGGATATTCATTACATAGAAGTGAGAACACGGATATTCAGTACATAGAAGTGAGAACACATGGATATTCAGTACATAGAAGTGAGAACACATGGATATTCAGTACATAGAAGTGAGAACACATGGATATTCAGTACATAGAGGTGAGAACACATGGATATTCAGTACATAGAAGTGAGAACACATGGATATTCAGTACATAGAAGTGAGAACACATGGATATTCAGTACATAGAGGTGAGAACACATGGATATTCAGTACATAGAAGTGAGAACACATGGATATTCAGTACATAGAAGTGAGAACACATGGATATTCAGTACATAGAAGTGAGAACACATGGATATTCAGTACATAGAAGTGAGAACACATGGATATTCAGTACATAGAAGTGAGAACACATGAATATTCAGTACATAGAAGTGAGAACACATGGATATTCAGTACATAGAAGTCAGAACACATGGATATTCAGTACATAGAAGTGAGAACACATGGATATTCAGTACATAGAGGTGAGAACACATGGATATTCAGTACATAGAAGTGAGAACACATGGATATTCAGTACATAGAAGTGAGAACACATGGATATTCAGTACATAGAAGTGAGAACACATGGATATTCAGTACATAGAAGTCAGAACACATGGATATTCAGTACATAGAGGTGAGAACACATAGATATTCAGTAAATAGAACACATAGATATTCAGTACATAGAGGTGAGAACACATAGATATTCAGTACATAGAACACATAGATATTCAGTACATAGAGGTGAGCACACATGGATATTCAGTACATAGAGGTGAGAACACATAGATATTCAGTACATAGAAGGTAACGTAGAGATTCAGGGTACTTCCAGTGTCTTATTGTAAATACACTTACAATATGTATTACATTGAAACAGAATACTTTTGGAAGTTTTAAAAGTGTTCCTTCTAAAGCTATGAGTGCACTTAGAGATTCCGGGCCACTTCCGTTGTCTTTCACAGAAAACGTTATACATATGATATAAATCTCATAAAAATAGTATATATAGTATTGTCTTTAAGGGCTAATTCTACATGAGAATACACATTTAGATTTTATTTAGCTAATCTAAATTTTCTATGAGAACACACAAACATCATACACACATACACAGACATTGAGTTTAATATATAAGTAAGATTTACGTCTGCGTGATGCAGTTTGATATTTTTGATAACTAAAGATTAATTAAGTTTTTAATGATTATTAAAAGTTTGGTGTGCGTGTTAGATTAATGAATACAATCATGGACTATGATATCGAAGATGTCGAATTCAATATATCCCTGACCTACTGTTATAAGATAACGTAGTAATATCGTTGGGAAAAGCATGAACCCAAGTTTCCCCCAAGCCATGTGTAAGATACTGACTTGTGTTCCGCTAGCCATATACAATTTACTGTTGATCATTGAAATAAGCTGTATTTTTAATAATAGGTCACAACTTATTAATGTCAGTTCAACTTTGTATTAAATTTAATCCATAGTCATTGGACATAGATTAGGTAAGTTTTCCTGGATTTCAATTTCTTTTGAAGCCATCTTAAGTTGAGCTTTGATTGGTTGCTTTGTTTGACGTCATACCGACATTTTTCGGTTGTTTAATGCTGAATCCAGTAATTTTGCAAAATTAATTTTCATGCTTCACGTTCTTTATATGTTAAAATATTTATTCATGGTATTTGGTTTGATTGGTTTGTAGAGGAAAGTTGTTGATTTTATTTTTGATTTTTCAGAACATGATTGAGTTTTGCAAAAGAAAACGGAAAAACAATAACATCAATGTTTAGTGCAGGAAGTCAGTATCTTCAGACACCCTGTAGCACTAGGTAATCTAAGCTTAACTGTTTTTAGAAATTACACATGCACTAGAATCAAAATTATGTAATCAATTCTTATGAAAATTTGAGCAAGGATTCTAGATGTAGAGTTAGTAAGGTTATATCTTTATTATTTTAAGGGAACATAAAATCAGAGCGAAACTATTTTACTTAACATATACAATTATTATTGTCACGTTTCTTTATTGTATCCTAATTGTTTGCGGTCTCTATTCCAGGATACATTAACTGAGATTTCATCTGATGTTTTCCGGTCCGGAGTGGAAGGCGAATGCACTGTCGCTCCACCATCGCTGAATTCCGTCAACCGAAGATCTTATCGGACCCGGAGCCTTCCAATCAGTTATGCCGACGGGCGTCGTGACGAAGAAGAAGTCTCCGGTGACACCGAACACTTTGAGACGGAAAGGAAATTACTTCGAAAGAAACGACTTGATCGGAAGTGCCGTCGGCGCTCAATTCTACGAAATCGTACATCTACAGATATGCCTGAGATCGTTGTCAACCCGCCGGACGAAACGACAAGTCGAAAATCGTCCAAAAGTCGTACTCTGTCAGGCAGTTCACTCCCGCATGAGTGTCGGAGAAGAGACCACGTTGAAAGGAAACGTAAAGACGCCGTTGCCGGCTTAGATGTTGAGAAGAAGAAATCTTCCGAGGAACAGGAAACAGATAACCAGATTAGAATCCAGCGTCAGAATGCTGTTTGTTATAGTAGTTCTTCAAATAGTTTGACATCAGAAAGCAAGGTTGAACAAGTCTCGACCGTTGAAGTATGCAATGTTCTTGAACCGGAAACACTTCCTGTTAGTAAAGCACAAGAATTAAAGTATAATTACCGCTCGGTCAGCTTGACACAGACACGTGTCCGAACTCTTGACATTACACCAGTATTTCGCTCAAGCACGTACGATGTTCCAATGGTACAAGGTGATGGTCTACTGGCGCCCGACACTAGTCCAAATAAGTGTCGTCGTATAACTCTGCCTCTGTGTCAAGATTTAGGACTCGTTGCACAGAAAGCGAAGGGAGAACAAGGTAAGTAATTTCAGTAATTTTAAGATTTTTTAAAAACTTTTCAGTTTAAAATTAAAATAGTCCAAATTCGGATTGATAAAACAACCAATAAAAAGAACATAAATTTGAAATGAATAAATAAATAAATAATAATAATTTAACTTCTGCTTTAAAAAATTGAACTTCAATTTAAAATAGCAACACTTCAAAAGACGTCAACGACCAAGTTCTTTCTGATTCTCTCTCCTCTGATCTTTATCGCGTGGTCCACTGGGGAAGGAGATGACTGGTGTATATTAATGCAACCCAAATCCAGTTTCTAGCTTGCAATCTTTAACGCTCTGATCCCTGTCTGGTATCAATCGAAATGAATAGCTCTCGTCTTGAGAAGGCTCCATATTTTAACAAGCGTCTGACCTTCACTCCTGATCTGAGATAGAATATATACATCAAATCCGTTGCCAAGGCTGCTGAAAAATGGTGGAATCGTTCTACCGCTTCAGTAGATATCTCATTGCTGATGCAAATCTCTACCTGTAAAAGAGCCAAGTACGTCTAAGGATTGAGTACTGTTGCCACATTTGGGCAGGAGCTGCTGGAAGCAACTTATCCTGCCTTGACTGAGTTCAAAATAGACTTCGTAGCTTAGTGGGGATGCCCTTTTCTCTTCCCTGCAACCTCTTTCACACAGAAGAGACGTTCCGAGCCTTTCTCTGCTTTATCGTTGTTTTCATGGCAAGTGCTCGCCTGAGCTCCAATCTATGCCCCCTTGCCTGACTTTCACGAAAAACACTTGTCCATCTGAAATCATTATCAATACCCCCACTTTTTATCTGTGCCTAAACTTAAACGTAGATTCCATGAACAAAGTTTTCTTCTTAGAACTGCACGCCTGTTGAACCCTGCTCTGTTTGCCTGCTTTCCAACTGACTACAATATGGTTGTCTTCAAGTCAAACGTGAACAAATTTTGGATGAGCCATTCGCTTAAGTAATTAAATTTACCAAATTGGCACTACTAACGATTACTACGGCATGTTCTCTTTGACCACTGTACACTCATTAATTTTTATACCCGAGTGGCCTCCGGGTCTTGATAAGTGGTGACCTTTGTAAAAAGAAAATGCACATGTCTCAGTTTCTGTATGAATTAAAATATAATACGTATGCGTCTTTTACAACAGAAAACGCCGGGAGGCTTACTAGTATACATACAAAACAAAATTAAAATGAAAATCTCCAATATAAATTTTTAAAAGTGAAATATCAAATGAAGAAAGCCAAGTTTAATTTTAAAATGTTGAATTTAAATAATAGGAGATGAGCATCACACGATAATACACTTAAATCGATATTAAATAATTTAATTTTAAATTAATGTAAAAATGCCACTTCAAATTTTAAACGAGAAAAGTATGTAAGAATAGAAATCATCAACCGGATTTCAAATTATATATCTCTAAATAAATGACACTGTGAGTCGGGGAGAAGGGCGCAATCCAAGCACAAATGGTAATGAATTGAAACATTAATCCGCTCCATCTTATCGTTATTGATAAGTGCTTCAGCGAAGTCTCATATGTAAGGTTGTAAAATTAGGTGTCGTCTTAGCGCACACTAAATTGTAGCTTGAGGGAAAGTAGACGAACGATTTCCTAATTTGTGGACTTCGCTCAACCACCTGTCTGGCTTCACTGGAAGTAGTATGAAACTTTCATTAAAGTGTAAATATAAGTAGTAATAATAGCAATTCTTATTTATACCAATCTGTTCTCCGTAAATGTTTTTCACACACGGGTTACAAGTTACAAAAAATTGTTTAATCTTACTTTAGAGAACATTTATATTTTCTCATATATATATATATATATATATATATATATATATATATATATATATATATATATATTAGCATTTCAGCCCGGCGTTGCGCGGGTGTTTGGAGGTGTATGTTGGGCAAAAATAAAGAAAATAAAAATAAAAAAGCGGTCCATTTTTTTAAACTTTGACCCCTATTATGACCCCTTAAAATTTATTGTTTGGGGCTCAAATTCAGCTATTAAGTTAGATCCATGTCCAAGGAACCTATATCTAAAATTTCAATGGTTTATACCCCCAAAACGGCGGAGGAGTTTGGTAGAGTTCTCAAAGGTCAAATCGTGGAACTTTGACTTCTTAATCGCCAAATTTCTGGCCGAAAACGGATTACAAAGATTTTCCCAAATCTCCATACCCTGTATATTAAATTTCGAGTCTGTAGACTGATAGATGACAGAGTTATGGCGTAGGGAAATGCACACAGACATACAGACAGGCAGACACTTTCACTTTTATAGATATACTAGCATTTCAGCCCGGCGTTTCCCGGGTGTTTGGAGGTGTATGTTGAGAAAAAAAAAGCGGTCAATTTTTTTAAAATTTGACTCTTATTATGACACCATAACATCTATTGTTTTGGGCTCAAATTAAGTTATTAAGTTAGATCCATGTCCAATGAACCTATATCTAAAATTTCAAATGTTTAGACCCCAAATTGTCGGAGGAGTTTAATAGAGTTCTCAAAGGTCATATCGTTGAATATTGACCCTTTAACAGTCAAATTTCTGGCCGAAAACCGATCACATCGATTTTTCCAAATCTCAGTACCCTGTATATCAAATTTCGAGTCTGTAGACTAAAAATTGACAGAATCATTGCGTTGGGAAATGTACACAGACAGACACACAGACGAACAGACACACAGACACAGAGACACGTTCACTTTTATAGATATACTAGCATGGGTGCCCGGCGTTGCCCGGGTATTTAGAGATGTATGTTGAGCAAAAAAAAAAAAGTGGTCAATTTTTTTAACTTTGACCCCTATTATGACCCATTAAAATTTACTGTTTTTGGCTCAGATTCAGTTATTAAGTTAGATCCATGTCCAATGAACCTATATCTAAAAATTTCTGTGCATAGACCGAAAATTGTCGGAGGAGTTTGGTAGAGTTCTCAAAGGTCAAATCGTTGAACTTTGACCGCTTAATCGCCAAATTTCTGGCTGAAAACTGATGACATCGATTTTCCCAAATCTCAGTACCCTGTATATCAAATTTCGAGTCTGTAGACTTAAAATTGACAGAGTTATTGCGTAGGTAAATGTACACACACAGACACACACACAGACAGACAGACACTTTCACTTATATATATATATATATATATATATATATATATATATATATATATATATATATATATATATATATATATACTAAGAGGCCGCCTGGCAGTGCCCCGTCGCAAAATACGTTAGAATATGATATTTTAATTTATGCAGATTTGATATTTATTAATATAAAGTAAATTTTCTTTTTATTATAATTTGGATTGGTTGGTTGGTTGGTTGGTTGGTTGGTTTTGTTTTACGGATATTAACCTTTTTAGGTTATTTAATGGCGAATCCAGTGGTTTTGAATATGGATAAAAAGAGGTTAAAAGTTAAGCGAGTTCAAGCTGAAAATAGATATGTACGCATACTTAGAAGTTAGTCGATTTACTCCTGTTATGTCAACTTTTTTTCAATTTTGACCCTTTAAAAGCTATTTTTACAGGCGAAAAACGAAATCGAAAGTGTTCCCGAGGGTCGAAATACCATATATATCAAGTTACAAGTGTGTAGACCAGAAAGGAGTTAAGTAGAGAAGTCTTGCACACACAGAGACAAATTCACTTATATATATATATATATATATATAGATAGAGAGAGAGAGAGAGAGAGAGAGAGAGAGAGAGAGAGAGAGAGAAAGGGAGAGAGAGCGTCAGGTCGTAATATACGCTTAAATATGATATTTCAATCTACGCATATTGCGTATTTATTATAGTGACAATTATCTATGAATTATTATTTTCTACCTAATATATAATAGTGATACTGAAAGTAAAATAAAATATGACTTGATTGCCATCAGCTAAAATCAAAACCGAAACACCCAGCTCTCCAGCCTCACTCCTTAGCCTCTAAGTCACATCTATACGCATATCAATAGTTCAAAAACAACATTGTCTAACCATTAAATGTAGGTGTGTGCATGTAAACATATTTATTTGACTACTCATGAAAAGATCAACTGTTTTCTTTTCAATTTTGACCCATTAGCAGCAATTTTTGCCAACTAAAATACAAATCAAAATAAGCTACGAATCACCCAATATATCAAATTCCTATTCTGTATTTCTGTATACCGAATATTCATAGACGAATATGACTGAGTATATTATGTAGTTCGCTTTAATAATTTTTACATAGAAAAGGTAGGCTTTTATTATCAATGTCAGGGCGGGAAAAACTGAACTCTAGTATATCTATATGTAAAAATTAACTCTCTCTCTCTCTCTCTCTCTCTCTCTCTATCTCTCTCTCTGTATATACATATGTATATATATATATAAACATATATGCATACTTATATATATGCATACATGTACATATACTTATATGCATACATATATACATGCATACACACATACACACACATATATATGTATACATATTTATATATATATATATATAGTACTAATGTGGAAAAAGAGATATACATTACAAAATCTAAATTCATACTTAATATATCATACTTTTTATTGAACCTTCTTCATTATGCATTTAATGAACAGGTATTAGCAACACAGAGCTTATTTTGTCATTTAGTTCTAAGGAGGAAAATGGTATGAAGTCCATAACAATATCATGCTATTCAAAAGTTCGTACGTACGTAGAAAGAAATAAGAGTTAATTTGTAAAATTGTTATTATGTATTATCTCTGCCTAAATCTTAGAAAATTAAGTCCTCGTGCCGACGTCATCTTGGATCGTGACGTCTTCGTACCTATGCCGACAACCTGAAGCTAAGACTGTTTCCTGTGGTTAATCTGAGCGGCGCGGGTTTATTATATAGCTTGTCGTTTTTATGGCTAACTAATCAAAAACATGAAAGCAGTTCTTTGTATAACAATTAAAAACAGGTGTGCGTCTCCTGGAAAGCTTGTTTATGATTAGTTAAATTACAATTGAAAATAACTATTTGTTTTTAATCAGTGCTAAGTTTCCAAGTCAAGCAAATATTTTAGATATCGTTGTTCTGCGACTACTGCTACCGCAACTGGTATTGTTGCTACTGTTCTACTCGTACAGTACATTAATAAGTATATAGCTTCGGCATAATCACATATATATCGCATAATCATGTTGATAAACTAGTTTTCATTAGATCACCGAACTAAAGCGATGTTGGGTAACATTAAAGAATGCTAGGTGCTATATATATTTAGCTATGCGCATATGTCTAATCCCACGGGGAACTGTATGCCATTGTCTGACACAGTTCTAGGTCACCTTTGATTAAAATGTTACACCTCTCTCTCTCTCTCTCTCTCTCTCTCTCTCATATTTCAGAAAGTTACCATACAGGGGTATTTCGCGTTACTCAGATGTGGACAATCCATCAAGGAGAAGGAAACTCTAGTGAAAAATCACTATTCCGTTAGCCCTTCTAGTTATGGCGTCGCAAATAAAATATCCGCTTCCAATTTGTCATGAACCAGCATGAGAGTAGCAAGATTTAGAAAACTGTCATGAAAATGTTTACGTCAATGCGCTGGTCTAACCAGAGATAGCGAGATATATATATATATATATATATATATATATATATATATATATATATATATATGCATATATATATATATATATATATATATATATATATATATATATATATATAAAGTGAGAATGTGTGTGTGAGGACAACTCTCAACCTAAACCTTCAACGAGTTTTTTTTTATCTACAGACTTGAAATTTGGTATTTAGAGCATTCAGATATGTGGAAAACTTTTTATTCGGTTTTCATTCGGAAAGAAAGGGCCGCTAAAAGGTCAAAATTAAAAAAAAAAAACTTGATAAAGCTTCTCCCAACATTCTAGAATTACTCTTAATCTTTTTCATCCCTAATGAACTCTACGCTAGACGCCGCATCTTCCCCATGCTACCTAGCACCTTCTCTACTATTCTGATAAGAAGCATTAGGCTTCGAAATGCCCTAGCATAATAAGTCCCTTCTATCCCCCAAATTTTGATTGTATTCCATTATTCAATAAATAATCCATTCTATATCTACCAATATATAGTTTTGTGACTCCATTTCATACTCTTGTCCTATTGTATAAGCTCCAATAATAATTGGTGAGCTTGTCTCCTCTTGTGGAATCTCTCTCCCTCTTACGCATTAATCTCTCTCTCTCTCTCTCTCTGTATATATATATATATATATATATATATATATATATATATATATATATATATATATATATATATATATATATGTGTGTGTATATATATATATACTAGATTTCCGCCCGGTGTTTCCCGGGTGTTTGGAGGTGTATGTTGAGCAAAAAAAAAAGCGGTAATATTTTAAACTTTGGCCCTTATTATGACCCCTTAACATTTATTGTTTTGGCCTTAAATGAAGTTATTAAGTTAGATCCATGTCCAAGAGGCCTTAATCTAAAATTTCAAGTCTTTAGACCCAAAATTGTCGGAGGAGTTTGGAAGAGTTCTAAAAGGTCAAATCGTTGAACTTTCACCCTTTAACAGCCAAATTTCTGGCCGAAATTGATTATAAAGATTTTTCCAAATCTCAGTACCCTGTATATCAAATTTCGAGTTTGTAGACTAAAAATTGACAGAATTATTGCGTAGGGAAATGTACACACACAGACACGTTCACTTTTTTTATATATATAGACTAGCATTTCAACCCGGCTTTGCTTGGTTTCTATGTATTGTTCATAAGGTTATGTGCATATGTATATATTAAAAAGTGTGAATATACAAAGGAATGCCTTTCTGTATAATAGTCTTTCTTAACTACCATAAAGAAAAACAGACAGACATTTTCACTTTTATATATATATATATATATATATATATATATATATATATATATATATATATATAGATAGTCAGATTGGATGGAATATATAGTAATGATTTAAAAAGTATAAAAAAAAGACTAATGCGCCACCACCGAGAATCGAAACCAAAACGTTCAACTCACGATTTATTTTGGCTCTGCTATCAATGTCTGGCCTATATCAACATGTTTACTGTAAGGCTAAAAATTAAAACATGAACCAATAACTACTACATTATGCATTCGTAATGCAGGTGTTCGACCTTCACCTGGCAAATTTCAATGTAGAGGCAACCCTTCATACCAATTGTCACTATACAGCTTCCCTACTCCCCGGGAAGTTGGCCCCCATTTCCCATTCACTCCTCACATTAAAAATCGGCCTTGTGCCTAATTTGATCGGTGGGGGAGCAAATAAATACCCTTTTCTTGGCCTTTTTACCAAGATCAAAGTGTAGTATCTGTTCCGGCAGATACTGCAAGCAAGGACCATATGTGAAGGCGACCCCACATATAAGACCTTGGTCAATGTAGGGGAAACCCTTCATACCAATTGTCACTATCCAGATCTTCTACTCCCCAGGGAGTTGGTCCCCATTTCCCCTTCACTCCTCACATTAAAAATCGGCCTTGTGCCAAATTTGCTCGGTGGGGAAACAAATAACTATTAACCCCACATATAAGACCTTGGTCAATGTAGGGGCAAGCCTTCATACCAATTGTCACTATCCAGCTCCCCTACTCCCCGGGAAGTTGGTCCCCATTCCCCCTTCACTCCTCACATTAAAAATCGGCCTTGTGCCTAATTTGCTCGGTGGGGGAGCAAATAAATACCAACCCTTCATACCAACTGTCACTATCCAGCTCCCCTACTCCCCAAGGAGTTGGTCCCCATTTCCCCTTCACTCCTCACATTAAAAGTCAGCCGTATGCCTAATTTGCTCGGTGGGGGAGCAAATAAATACCTCCCTACTCCCCGGAGGGTTAATGCCCATTTCCTCTTCATTCCTTACATTAAAATTCGACCTTGTGCCAAATTTGCTCGGTGGGGGAGCAAATAAATACCCTTTTTTCTGTTGTTATTGGCCTTCGGACCAAGATCAAAGTGTAGTATCTGTTCTGCAGATGCTGCACTTAAGATAATTTGTACCAGTCAATGGAGGGGAACCCCTCTATACTGGGACAATTATTATTTTTGGTAATCAGAGTGCCCCCTTTTTGCCTACTTTTAGGGGAGCTGGTTTTTACCCCACATTAAAAACGGCCTTGTGCCTAATTTGCTTTGGTGGGGAAGCAAATAAATACATTAAATAAATAGAAAAGAGGGTTACGTTTTTTCTGCTGTTATTGGCCTTCAGGTCAAGATCAAAGTGTAGTATCTTTCCAGCAGATACTGCAAGCAAAGACCATATGTGGGGGCAACCCCACATATAAGACCTTGGTCAATCTAGGGGGAAACCTTCATACCAATTGTTACTATCCTGCTCCCCTACTATACGGGGAGCTGGCCCCCATTTATCCTCTACTCCTAACATTAAGAATCGGCCTTGGTCCTAATTTGCTCGGGGGAGGAGCAAATAAATACCAATCCCACAAATAAGATCTTGGTCAATGTAGGGAAAGCCTTCATACCAATTGCCACTACCCAGCTTCTCTACTATACGGGGAGCTGATCCCCATTTCCCCAATCTCTCCACATTAAAAATCGGCCTTGTGCTTAATTTGCCCGGTGAAGGAGCAAATAAATACCCTGTTGCTCTTGGCCTTCGAGCCGGGATCAAAGTGTAGTATCTGTTTGCAGATGCTCCACATAAGTTAATTGGTCCTTAGTCAATATAGGAGAAACCCTTTATACTGAGATAATTACTAAATTTTTGGATACTGCCAGAGTTTCCCCTTTTTACCCTTGTTTTAAGCCAACATTAAAAAAGACCTTGTGTCTAATTTGCTTTCGTGGGGAAGCAAATAAATACATAAATAAATAGAAAAGAGGGTTTTTAATATGAATATCAATACACACAAAAGAAAAACGAATTTATAGGAGTACTAGCATTTCAGCCCGGCGTTGCCCGGGTGTTTGCATGTGTATGTTGAGCAAAAAAAAAGTGGTAGTAAAGGCTCGAGCACGTACCGCGATGGACGAAAAGAACGGGGAAAAAACTGACATCTTTGCTGTTACGACCACCGCCAAACCGGAAGTGACGTAAGTTGAAATTAAGGCTAGAAGGAGAAGATTTAAAAAATATCGGCGAAAAAAAGCGACCCACCCCTTGTAAAAAAGTGCCCAGTTGAAGGTTAAGATATTAATGCTTTAAGCCAATTTTTCGATATTTGTCGTATGAAAGGTCGGATTAAAAACAATACTGATCTTGGTCAAAATCTGTGGCCTCTGTCGAAAGTTTTAGGCAGACATGCAAACATACATACATACATACATTTATATATTGCTAAACAATAATTTTCGACCCAAACCGATTAAAAAGCTTCCTTCTATCTGTGAATACCCCTTATGTCCATCTCCAAGGAACCTATATCTAAAATTTAAAGTGTTTAGACATCAAATTGTCGGAGGAGTTTGGTAGAGTTCTCAAAGGTCAAATCGTTGAACTTTGACACCTTAACAGCCAAATTTCTGGTCGAAAACGGATTATAAAGATTTTCTCAAATCTCAGTACCCTGTATATCAAATTTCGATGCTGTAGACTTAAAACTGAGAGAGTTATTGCGTAGAGAAATGTACACAGACAGACACACAGACAGACACGTTTATTTTATAGATATATAGATATATATATGTCCATCAAAGCAACCATCGTTAATGAGCCGTCAGAATTATTGTATTTTATCGATTCACTAGCATGGATGCCCGGCGTTGCCCGGGTGTTTGGAGGTGTATGTTGAGCAAAAAACAAAAACAAAAAAAAAAACTGAAACGGTCAATTTTTTAAAACTTTGACCCGTATTATGACCCCTTAACATTTATTGTTTTGGGCTTAAATCAAATTATTAAGTTAGATCCATATTCAAGGAACCTTTATCTACAATTTCAAATGTTTCGACCCCAAATTGTCGGAGGAGTTTAGTAGAGTTCTCAAAGGTCAAATCGTGTAACTATGACCATTTAACAGCCAAATTTCTGGCCGAAAACTGGTCACATTAGTTTTTCCAAATCTCAGTACCCTGTATATCAAATTTCGCGCAGTAGACTAAAAATTGACAGTTATTGAGTAGGGTAATGTACACAGACACATAGACACACAGACACGTTCACTTTTATAGATAGATAGATAGATAGATAGATAGATAGATAGATAGATTAAACAAAAATGTATACGTACTAGCATGGGTGTCCGGCGTTGCCCGGGTATTTGGAGGTGTATGTTGAGCAAAAAAAAAGCGGTCATTTTTTTTAAATTTTGATCCCTATTATGACCCCTTAAAATTTATTGTTTTGGGCTAAAATCAAGTTATTAAGTTAGATCCATGTCCAAGGAATCTGTATCCAAAATTTCAAGCGTTTAGACCCCAAATTGAGTTCTCAAAGGTCAAATCGTTTAACTTTGACCTCTTAATCGCCAAATCTCTGGCCGAAAACCGATCACATCGATTTTCCCAAATCTCAGTACTCTGTATATCAAATTTCGAGTCTGTAGACTAAAAGTGACAGAGTTATTGCGTTGGGAAATGTACTCACACAGATACACCGACAGACAGATACACAGACACGTTCACTTTTATAGATATAATAGATTTCAACTCGAATTTCTTTCGCAATTTCTTATTTAACATTCTCAGAGATATTTGCCCGTCTTGTTAATTATGTTTTATCATGGTTTTACCAATTCTTTATATATTATTACCGACTGAAATACTTTTCGTTAGCGAATATATATAAATCTGTAAAAGCAAGGGCGACGACATATTTTTTTTTACACAGTGGTTACCACTTATCAAGGCCCGGAAGCCGCTCAGGGATAAGGGTTATTGTAAATACCTTACGTTAGTGTGGAGATTTGATGAAGTGATGAAGTGTTTACTTAAGGGGGCGGTTCATTAGGAATTTGTTAACGTTGGACTTGAACACATCCAAGTTGTAGTCAGGTGGGAAGAAGGCAGACGGAACAGAGTTCACAGGCGTGCAGTTCTAAGAAAGAAGCTTTGTTCATGGAATCCACGTTTTGATTTAGGCACAGATATAGAGTGGGGGAAATTTTTCACAGTGGATTCGGCTAGACGGGTGTTTTTCGTGAAAGATTGGCGAGGGGGGACCAGAGATTGAAAATAACGATAAAACAAGGATAGGCTCGCAACGTCTCTTCTGTGGGAGAGAGTTTGCAGGGTGGAGAAAAGGGCATCCCCCACTAAGTCACGAAGTCTATTTTGTACTCTGTCAAGGCAGGTAAGGCTGTTTTTAGCAGCTCCTGTCCAGATATGGCAGCAGTATCCCATCCTCGGACGTACTTGGCTTTTATATTGATAGAGAATTGCATCAGTAGTGAGATATCTTCTGGAGAGGTAGAAGGATCCCACCATCTTTCAAGCGACCTTGGCAACAGACTTGATGTACGTGTTCCATTTCAGATCAGGAGTGAAGGTCAAACCCAGAAGCTTGTCAAAACACGGGGCCTCTCCCAGACGAGAGCACCCATCCCAATTGATGCCAGATGGGGATCAGAGCGTTGATGATGTAAGGATAGGAGTTTGGTTTTAGACGGATTAAAGGTAATCAGCCACGTCTTCCCCCACGTAACCACGCGCTCAAGATCAGAGGAGAGAGAATCAGAGAGAACTTTGTCATTTACCGCCTTTGATGTGTTTCCGTAGATGGTCGTGTCATCAGCATAGATGTCAACGAATGATTTAAGTATGTGTTTAGGGAGGTCATTGATGTAGATCAGGAAGAGAGTTGGGCCCAGGATTGACCCCTGAGGAACTCCAGCATTAATACTGCAGGCCTCTGATTTTTGTCCATCGACCACTACTCTTATGAGCCTATCAGAGAGAAATGATTTATGATTGAGAAAACATTTCCAGTTATACCGTAGCTGGAAATCTTGTGAAGTAGACCCTTATGCCATACCTTGTCGAAGGCATTTGATATGTCAAGAGCAATTGCCCTGGAAAAGAAGCCTTTGTCAAGAGATCACTAATCCTGTGAGATATAACCGTCAGCACATCTGCGGGAGATCTTGCAGAGCGGATACCATATTGTGTTTCACAAAGAAGGTTGTTTCTGCTGAGGTGGTTAACTATTTCTCTATTTAATATGGATTCCAGCAACTTACTCATAACACACAGGAAACTTATTGGTCTGTACTGAGAGGGAGATGACTTATCACCTGAATTCTTAAATAAAGAGCAAACTGATGAGGTCTTTCAGGGAGTCGGAAAGCACTTCTCCTTAAGGCAGCGCTTAAACAGTTTCGTAAGTATGAGAGCAAGTTCTGGTTGAAGCTTTTTTAACACTATAATTGGGATGCCGTCAGGGCCAGTTGCTTTACTGGAATCAAGGTTCTTGATTAGTTTGGCGACCTCACGCACGGATATTTGTATGTTACCTAGCGTGTTCTGTGTTATAGGAGTAAATATGGGGAGTTGATGGCCTTCGTCGCATAGGGTAGAATTAGCTGCAAAGTTCTTTGCAAATAGTTTGGCCTTGTCTGATACTGACGAGATGACCTCTGGTCCACTGATAATAGTTGGGATAGAACGCACACTTCTGTTCAGGATCCTATTTGTTATTTGCCAAAATTGGTGGGAACCAAGCCGCTGATCAGCTATCTTGGATTTATAATATAACATGTAAATATAAGCATCCTGATGTATATAATAATAAGCTGAACAGATTCATGTTCGTGCGTACATTGTTACCTTTTACATTTAATTAAAAAAAATGGAATCATTAGCAAATCATTAGCAAAGTCGGTGATTGATATTAATCCGATGTCGCTAAGGTAAACATTCCGATTTTACCTATTTTAAATTAAATTGTTCTAAAATCAAATTATGCCATCCTGTCAACATAAATTGTACACTTTAAAATAGCTTTATTTCAAAAAGTTACATATGGTTTATTGATTTGAATAATATTTCGCTTGCAATTATTTTTACTGTAAGAAGAGAAAGGATATTCATTTTACTTATTTTTTAGATGAGGATTGCTAATTTTGATTATTTGAATTTTTCGGTCTATTGTATTTTTACTGCTATTTTCACACTGTTTGACGATGTAACCCATGACCTTCCTCGGATATGTCTTGTAAAACTCGACAATCTTACTGGCGAACTCGGGAATCTATCCGGAATTTCGAACGAAACACCTTATTTAATCTAATAGTATGCTTTCGTTACGTCAAGCATAGTCTCAAGCAATTCACAATTGTATTCTTAGTATTACCCTCACTGAGAATTGAACCTTTAACCACCCAGAAGAATTTTACTGAGAACATAATTTTTCCATAGTATTTTATCCACTAACTGAGTTTGACAAAATGTACATAAAGGAGGTGGGAAGTTACATCGGTCGAAACGTTGTGTAAATGACACTGACTACGAGAACACTAGGCCGAATATTCCAAATAATACAGAGTACGTATTGTTTTTACATGAATTCAATTGCTACAATATTTCAATAAATCAGAGAGATATACGTTTATTTCATCTAAATAATATTAGTCTGACAATGGAAATTATTTATGCAGAAGAAAAATGATTCATTTATTATAACATTGTTACTAACACACATTTATTATTGCAAAAAGCAATATCATGGTTAACAGTAAATTATGAGGCGACATTAATCCAGGATGGATTGAGTCCCGCTTTTCGTAAAACAAATGGCGTTTCGCATAAAGACAGATTCCATGATTGAGAAAGTCAAGGGCTCAATGTTCGTCACCAGGAGTACGATGAAATTGACGTTTGAATCAACAATGTCCGGTATGCTTTCAGTTATCTACAATCCCGTCTGTGATCTCAACCTAAGATAACAATAGGAGTTAAAGTCTGGATCTATACGGACGATCCTTCTTTATAGCGGTAAAACCTGGCCACATGAAAGGTGTGGATCTCAAAAGGCTAGAAGTGTTTAACTAATACTGCTTCTAACGTATTCCGCAGGTCCATTGGTATCATTTAGTTTCTAATATACAACCATTCTAGATATTGATGTTGAATTTTCAAAGTTTCCTCCTAGTATTTACTAATTCAGTTTTTCTGCAATGTCATTTAATCTTATAAACATTAAATGTTTTATTTCACTTTTTTTTCTGTTTTGTTAGCGAATGTACCACCTTCCAACCCACACGAAGTGATTCTATATAGAAATAAAGACGACAGCAGTTACCGGAGTAAGTACGTCTTTCTTTTCTTCCTCGTTGGTTTCTTTTATCTGGAATATTTCTGTTTTCTTCGGGCAGCGAAAACGAAGAAAACTTTTTAAAATGAGCGAATCCAAATTAAACATTGGTAACCCGTTTGGCTACATGAAAAGCGTTTATATTCAAAGATTCATCGACTCACTTCGACATATCAGGTGGCTTTCAAAACAGATATCTTAAATCACGAATAAAAGTGAAAGAAAAAGTTACGAATCAAATAAAAAAAAACTTAAATAACGCAGTATAAAAACCAATACAAGAAGAAAAAAAAGCTTACAAAAAGAATGAAATATCTCCATGAGTCTAAGCTTTTTATGTTGGATGCTGGGAACATCAGTGACACCCCCTATTTTTAAATGTGAACTCACATGTTCGTGTTCGTATATATGAAACATTTCTTGATCTAAAGAAAAATGTTATATGAAAATATTTCTTGAAACATTAACAAAAATTACATAATAATATATGTATTTTATTTCAAGCAGAGAAAAAGGTTATGGATTTTTTCGACAAAAATTTTAATTTTCAGAAACTATTGAATATTTTTTAAAATAGTTGAACTTTTGATGACAATGGAAGAAATTTAGGATTTTGAATTTTCTCAGTAGAATTCTCTTCATACTAAAGAGAAATATAATACCATATATATATATATATATATATATATATATATATATATATATATATATATATATATATATATATTAGACTGGGCGAATCTATCTCAAGAATCTAAGGACGCTGAGAATGCAAATAGTGTTCAGACAATCGCTTTCTCCAATCTGTATCCATAATGCGTTTTTTTATTAATTCTTGTATAGATATTTAATTTTTCTTCTCTTTTTTCTTGTTTAAACTTTCTTGTTGTAGACGATTTCTTTTTTACTTTCTTTTTTTAACTACAACAATACAGTTGTTAATGAAAATACTGAGAAAGGATAATTTTCCCGTCATTTTCGATGGGATGGTTGTACACACGTAAAACTTATAACAATCACTAGTAGTTTCTTTACAAACTGAATTACAATTTCGGATTAGGTTAAAAACATTAAAACTTATTGGAACTTGCCATAAAATATTTTGACGAATGGAAATTTTAAATATTTGGTGTTAGGTTTCTGAAATTTTGAGATGATTATTCGTATTATTTGGTATTTTCGGATTACTGTTCTCATTTTAAGTGTTGCTTTGAAAACGTTTCGGCCGACGTATCTTTCGACCTTCTTCAGGTGCATCTTACCGAACGGGATTATTTCTTTGAAATCGTATGTCGCCTGAACTGAGGATTGAACTTTCAGCCTCCAGAAGAATATAATTTTACAACTGAATCTTCTAATCAAGTACGTTATCCACTAACCCATGTGTCCTAAATATAAAATTGCGAATTATATATGTTTTCTATCCGGAACCATAACATGCTATTCCTGTGGTTCCGTTCGAAATTCCGTGCAGATTTACGAATTAAACAGAAAGATTCCCGAGTTCAACAAGATGCACCTGGAGAAGGCCGGATGTTACATCGACCGAAACGTTGTAAAAATAATGCTTAAGATGATAACAGTTGTCCGAAGAATCCAAAAAATACGAATGATATTTTGATGGCAGAATTAAATAAACATTAAAGAAAGCTAATTATCCAAGTCAATTAGACATTACTTCAATCAAATCTGGATAGGTTCATTAAAACTAGTGATGCGACGATTCCAATGTTTTTCCCGATTCCAATAAAGTTACTGATTCCATACTAAATTCCCAATTCCGATACAATTAACGATTCCGATTCTTTATAAATCTCTAAATATTTAACTATATATTTATTTATTACCGATTTCCGTAAAAACACATGGAATATGCAGGTATTTTGTCAAACGTAAAAATACTCTTGTGGAGGATGATCTATAGATATTAGTTTTACTGGTTGTTTAAAAATCAATAAATATTTATTATTTTATCATTACTACCAGCAGTGGAATATATTACTTTAAACAAAATCAGATAAATGAAAAGAATCGTTTTTTGTTTTTTTATTTTTTTTTTTTGCATCGGAAAATAGCCACAAATTTTTCCGATTCGGATACGGATTTCAATATCCCGAAAAATTCCGATTTTTCTGATTTTCGATTCTGATTTCTATTAATCATCTCAAAACTACTTAAAACAAAAATATTCTCTTTTCACAATGAAGCCACGGGTCAATGAATATAGGAATATATTGCGGAAATAATGGAAAAGTTGAAAAAAATTTGAGGAACAATATTGAGGTATAAAAATCCAGAACGGGTATTGCCTGATTATGGGAAGGAAACGTAATCGACAAAAGTTAAAGCAGCATTCACTCTACATATATCCTTACCTGTCTAATATGTCTGGCCAAAGGGATATTGTTATTTGAAGTAGCTGAGTGATCATGATTATAGTGTTCGAGTAACAGCGATAATCACTCAACTCCGATTTCGTAAAAAGAAAAAAAATTATTTTGCATATTTTCAAATGATGCTTTGAAAGCAGGACAGATCAGGGGCACACGAAAATACCCTTATATAAATGTATGTTGCAAGCGTGAAGAACGGCGGCTCTTTTGTCTACTCTCAAGGCAGTTTAAAATGTGTACTTTAACAAAATGGTAATAAATATGCGTGTATTTGCGTGTTTTTCAATTCGTCATTCTACAAAAAAGAAGAATACCAAAACGTGAAACAAAGTTTGGATAAATTACGTAATTCAGAACACGAATGGGTGATTTATGTAAATTTGAAAATGACATTTCTGTTGGAACAACAGTTGGTTAATACAACTTATCGCAGTCGTTTGTACCTGTCGGGCAGCAGCGATAAAGCGCAACGGTGGGTGACGGGAAAATGGGCTTGTTGAGAAACTTTTAAGATTGTTAATCATAACAGTATTAATAAACCAATGTAAGAAATAAAAATCATATTGACGCTCATACATAATGAAATTGAAACTGATAAAACAATGGGCTCGATAAAAACGGATATTGTTTCCGTCATATATACAAAACCTTTTCGGGTTAAACAGTGAAACCCTTAAATCTGGAATATTTGATAGACTGCACATAATAACATTAATCAAAGATCCAACAGTCATGAATTAAAAGAACGATATCGAATTTTCTGCTTGGAAATAATTTGTGAATGCTCCAAATGTTCACAAATTACAAAGTTAACAAGCACCGATTGGCATGACAAATAAAACTCTGCTTGAGAGCTTATCGTTAAAACACGTCAACTTAACATTCACAAACTTCATGAATATTCCCAAAGGAATAAATGATGAACAATAGGCAACTTACTTCTAAGTTGTGGCTTTATATGTCGTCTGTTACGATATTTGACGGGCATTCTCTTCAAGTTCTATATACTTTATTAATTCTCTCCTGAGAATTATATTTGATGCCCCCATCATGCTGTAATTGAACGTTTATAGGAATTATAGTCATGAACAAACAACACGTTTTCTTTTTTATAAATATTATAATCTGTTAGTTTGACATTTAAAAAGGATCAATTTTAAGAACTCGAGAGTTGTGGCATGGGACACGTTGTCAACAGGATTCCGATTTGAAGTCTTTGTGACCGTCGTGAACGGCGTTCAAATTTCAACTTCTAGGGACAGAGTCGCAGTCTAATTAACAAATGTTCTCTCGTAATAATGAATAACGAGAGAGAAAGAGTGAAGGGGATAGAAGCCTATACATATTAAAGACAAAGCGACTAAGATATTGTTATATCGCAAGCCTCAGGTGATGAGTTAACTTGGATTACTGCCTTCGATCTGTAGACGTTTTTCACCCTTATTTTTATAGTATAAACATCTGTTAGCTTCAGTTAAATTTACTCTGATTGACAACACGCTTTGTAGTCGCCATGTTTTAATAACATGTTTTAAATTATGATCGCCTCCATTCGAGTACAAGGAAGGTCGTGCATAAGGCTTTTAAACGCGGAAAGCTTTAGTCCTCTTCATTGTGCCACAACTTTTCTTATGTAATTGTGTTCTCTGTTTCACATTCTTACTATTAGAAGTTTAAGTCTTTTTCCAAAAATATCTTGTTTGATTTTTTTCAGACTTTTACACTTGGGATTAAATACAAAAAGTTATAATCTTGATGCAAAATTTATGATAAATTATGACTAATTTTTATTTTTAGAGGAAACGTATTACGTCAGTAAAATGAAATGGAAACATTTTATCATTGTCATTTGAGCAATTTTATGAAAAGATAATAATAAAAAAAATTATTCCATTTCCGGCATACCAGAAATCTTACTTGATGAATAAACAAAATCAGCAAATTTAAATTATCATAAATTATTCATTAATCACTAACTAATTTCCATTTTTTACCAGGGGGATGTCATCGCTTATCAAGGCTTAAAGGCCACTCGAAGATAACGGTTAATGAGTGCCAGTCAACATCGATAATGGTTAAACTTGAAATTATTATGTGTTTTTGCTTATTATACACATAGCCAATATTTACTATTTTCTACGTAAATTTTTGTTGCAATATCCATATTTTATGGTACAGAATTTTGAAAACTCTTTTTACAAATAGTCTATATAGTTGCCACTCTTCTCATATTTTTTCTAAAAGCAACGGTAATCAGGCTCTATGTTTTAGTCCATTCTTTTCTCCGTTAATTGCATTGTCTATGCAACCTTCAATATTCACCAATTCTTTTTTAAAAAATTTTCCGGCACCCCACTGTCTGCCAAGCTGAAGCCGTTGTCGCACCATCACAATGTTTTATCCCATTACTTGTTTTAAAATTACTTCCATGGAATGTGCCGCGACGAACTACTCCAACTTTGCCCCTTAGCGAAACTACCCCGATCCACCCCACTTAAAGCAAAATTCCATCTCTTCATTGTAGAGGTCACTAAATGCCGGGAGATTTTCTTCTCTACTAGGTCCTTTCCTCGGATTGTCTGCCCGTGGAATTTTCTCTGTTTATTATTCTGCGATACATAAATATAAATATAGACCCTATCACAGTAATTTTTTACACTTCAGTGGTAATGTGCTTTGTTTGGAGCAAAATAAAAGTAAAACTGTATTTATAAACAGTCGACCATTTCTTTACCTTCACTAAATATTCTACTTGTGCTTATTAGTGTTCCTTACTCATTTGTGTTTTTTCGCTGTTTCTATTAGTATCATTGTGTATAGTGTAGGCACCGCCAAAAATGGCCGAAAAATCAAGTTGTTGTTTTTTAAAACGAAATTACATTTATTAAAATCCATTATTTCTGAGTAACTTTTTTTTTCAGAAAGATTAAACCCTGAATTTTATCATATAGAAAGCAGAATAATGTAAAACTTTTTCTACTATTTTTAATTAAATTTGAAATGTTAAATTTTCCCCAAAAGTTAACAATTGGCGTTTTTTGTTTTGCATAAAAAACGTATATAAACAGTTAAAAAAAAAGGTTCTTGAAAGAATTAATTTGTTTATTTCTTGTCTAACTAAGATTTAAGGTGATTTTCTATGAGAATATGCAAAAATATTATAATTATATTTCAAATAATTCCACTTATTCATATAGGCAACCAGTTACTTCGAGTCGATTTGATTACTCTGTTTCAAACTTTGCATTTGTTCTTGATAAAAAGCAAACTACGGAAGACCAAAAAGCCAAAAAAAAAGACTTATTTTTCAGTGACGAAAATTTCAATGTATTATTAACGCTGAGGCTGGCCAGTACCAGATGGGTGACCATTTGTGTGAGTTTGGTTTTTAATGTTTATGTGTGTGGGGGGTCAGGCTCTCCAAAATGTGGAGGGGGGCAATATAAAGCAGAATAAAAAAATTATTTCAGCGCGTTTGGTCCACCGTAGTCGATAGGCGGCAAACGTTTCCAAACTGGATCGAAAAAATGATGATATTTTTAACACAAAGGGCACAATATTTATCGAATTTTTTTTGTATCGATTCTTCAAAGCATGCCCTGTTTAATAATGGTCATGCATTATTCGGCTCGATAAAAAGAAATTGTTAATTTTTTATCAAAGATTTTAAAATGGCTTTTTTCGTATAAATATTTAAAAAAAATTTTTTTGTTTTGCTTAACTTAAATTAATTATTTTACTTAACATATTCACCGAATTTCACACTTCAAAACTCAAAAGCGGGATAATTAAACACAATCGAAGTTCTGATATTCAGACATCAAAATAAGGTATGCAAACAAGTTTTTTTTTAATCTATAATCCCGTCCCTTACAACAACACAATATGCTTTGTTCAGTTTCAGATGATTATTTTAATCATATTTGGAACCCCCTCA
Organism: Euprymna scolopes; assembly: GCF_053919585.1. NCBI lineage: Eukaryota > Metazoa > Mollusca > Cephalopoda > Sepiida > Sepiolidae > Euprymna > Euprymna scolopes. Next base: position 143,553,531 of record NC_136484.1, on the reverse strand, counting down.
AAACAAGGGGGGAGGTTAAGCAAAAATATATATATATATTGTTTATGAAAAATAAGTACACTGTTATAAAGTTCATTCTTCTCTTAATAATCGCTGAAAATTTCGTATTGATTGGATAATTACCTGATTTTTAGTAGATTTTTAAAAAGACGGTCCGTCAAAAAGTACTTGCCTGCCCCCCCGCCCCCAGTTTTGGCGGTGCCTAGTATAGTGTCAATTATCTTCTTGAATTCAATTTCTCATAAACTTTTTCGAAATGTTTTAAGTGCTCTACAATTATTGCGATAACAATTTTTATTTCCATGTATTAAATTTTAATTCAAACAGATTTTCAACATTATTGCTAAATAGATAATTCATCAAATCGGTGTTAATTTCTAACAACTCCGTAACTTCCATAAGTTATCAGTCTATGTCTTTTGTAAATGACAGTTGAAAAGTCTGTTTACTTTAGCGAATACATCTGATATTCATATCCGTTCCGATATTTTATTTAATTAGGCACACTTCACGATAAACACCGGTAAAATTTCATTGGCTAATGAATAGAAATGGATAGTCAATGAAAACACCATTTTGTTTGCGACAAATGGGAATATTGCTAAAACAAAATGAGGTATTTTCTTTTAAATGATACCCATATGGGTTTTCGACTATGCTGAATACGAAAATCGCATTGAAATTTTGCAGAAATAATTAGTTATCGAGATATAAAAAATTGTATTATGCATTGTATTCTTCGGCGGCCATCTTTTTTACGCGCGTGCAGTTATAGATGAGTAGATTTGTTTATGGCGTGCACGCGCGTAAAAAAGATGGCCGCCAAAGAATACAATGCATAATACAACTCTTTATATCACGGTGAGTAATTATTTCTGAAAAATTTCAATGCGATTTTCGTATTCAGCATAGTCGAAAACCTTTTAAAGGTGTCATTTAAAAGAAAATTGTGGAGGTGGACCTAAGCTAAAAAAAATACCCACAATGATGTAGATGAGAAAGACAATGGACCATCGCGTTGTACACTTGTAGAGCCAGAGAAGATTTTCAAGAAGAATAAGTTGCTGTAGAAGTAAGGAGTTTAATAAGGAGTTTGTCGCTTTGTCCGCCATGCTTGTTTAGAATCGCATGTTGTCTGTCTGTCGTTCACGTCTTACTCATGTTTAAGCATAAAACGAATAAAGCATGCCTATTTATTTTCCTGTCTACAAAGTGAAGATCGGTTTTTAGTATTAAGATAATAGAGCTCTACCAAAAAGGGATTCCTTGACCAAAGATGTCTCTGTCTAGAAGGAGTTATCATTCGTTGAGTTATTCTAAACTTGCAGTTATAATAAATTAAACGTGTCCCTTCTTTTTGCATTAAGCTTCCTACGCAAACAACTGATATTTTCAAAAATGAGAAAAAATGTCTGAGACTATGGTTTGCAAATAATGGAACACTTCATAAAATCTTTGGAAATGTTTCTATCAACACCATCTTGAAAAACATCCAACAAATTTCACGTATTATTAACTTCGTGGTATTCTTTAAAAAAAAAACACCTTTTCTGCTCAGCAAGTTTTCTAGTCGCAAAGTCACGGTCAAAACACACGATCAGAACATAAGGGAAACGGATGATTGATTACACCTGCAGTGGAAATCGATACAAGTCGACATGTTCAATATTGGGTTTCCATAAATAAACGTTCGCAGACAGTGTCAAGATAGCAGTTCATCGGCGAACAAATGGGTACAATGTATATGGTGGGCGGGGGTGATAGAAAAATAATATTTTCCGACTGGCAATAAGAGGAGCGAAGAAACCAGTGAAATCATTGGAACAGTTGTTTTTAATGCTTAAACGTATGTCTCTTAGTCATCAAAACGTATTTATTTGTAGACCCACACACGATACACAACGGGCCTGAAACTCCTTGGGAAAGGTGCTTAACCCACACTAATCCCGAAATCCAATTATAAAAGCAAATAACTAAGAGAAAAAAGCTCTGAAGTAAAATACGCGTAAAAAAGAATAAGCTAAAAAAAAAGCGATTGATCATTTCGGTTATCATAACTAATCAATTGATTTGAATTGAAAACCATACATAATTCAATTCTGTTAGCTATTATAATCAACCTTATTAATCTTTACAATTATATTTTTTAAAAAACTATACTTACGTTTTGTTAAGTGTAAAAATAATCTGAAAACTCCTTTATATCGTAATTGTAAATAATTAAATTCGCTTAATTAAAGTGAGGCAGAGTTACGATATAATTATATATGTGTGTGTGCATGTTGTGTATGGATGTATGTTGAATGTATGTGTACGTGTGTGTGTTGTATTTGTTTGTTGTATGTGTGCGTTGTATGTGTGTGTTGTATTTGTGTGTTGTGTGTGCGTGTTGTGTATGGATGTATATGTGTTGAATGTATTTGTATGTGTGTGTGCTGTGTGTATGTGTGTGTGTGTTTGTTTGGATGTGTATGGTTTTGGCTAGCTTGTTTTTAGATATAGTGTTCGTTTTCCTACTGGTGTAAAAGCTGGCTGCCGACCACTTTCTGAATAGCTTTCACGCTCTTGTTGCTTTCCCGATGTCTCAATAATGCGGATATTTGTGTTAGTGGCACCTAACATAAACAGGTGTGGACGACTTGGTAATTAGTCGACTATATTAAAACTCTGACGCCTCGAAAACAATATTCTGCCTGGCCATTCTAATCAGAGATCTTGGGAAGGTTGAAATATACCATTTCCTCAGATTATATCAACCTCAATCATTGAACAAACGTCTATCTTCCTAGATCTACTAGAGGTAGTTATTAAGTCGGTATAATTATATACAATCGAAATTATTCAATCATAATATTCCTTATTATTTAATTAATTAGAATGTTTATTAAGATGAGTATTATTTATTCATTTCTTTATTGCAGACTATTATTCTCATCTTTTAGTTGTTGTTTCACGACGTTTCGGCCAACTATTCCTCTGGCCTTCCTCAGGTGGTAACCATGACGGGATAGAAACTCCGAATCTCTTAACTGCATTTTCAGCAATCTGAACTTCCATAGTTGTTCCTTTCTAAATAAATGAAAACACAACGCCAACAAGGAACACTAACCAAATATGTAATTTTCGATTGTTCAGACTACTAGTCTTATCTTGGGGGATATTCTCACAATATTTCGTCCCCCCTCCCAGCAACCAGACCCTAAGCCGTTGTTTAGAGGACTTGCTCTCTGTTGGCTGACGCATAGCCCTGTGCAGTTCTAGAAGGTCCACTCTCTCAGCCTTTACTTGCTCACCCTTTGAGAAAGGGTTACTTTATTGCTGATCGCCTGAGGCGCCCCTACTGATGAATGCCGACGGGTTCCCTCAGATATTTTTGATGCCCAGAGTGCTCTGCATCTACAATAAAGAAAAATATGTATTTATTTTGTAGAGCGGTGTTAAAAACAAAGAAAGCCATATAATGTTATGAGCATAGTAAAAAGGTACACAGTAGTGATCCTCATTCAATCTCGAACAACGTCGGGGTTTCCTGCTAACATTTAAAATGTTGTAAATGCATGCACAGATAATAGTGATTCATTCTGTTTTTTATATCGTTGGAGTTAGGGTTAGGGTTAAGGTTGATTTAAGATACATTTTCAACACAACAGGGATATTTTAAGTATAACGACCCCTTCGATTAAAAGTGGTATTGTTATGTCTACACTCGACTCGCGAAAAATAGGATAAACAGAGTAGAATCAACAAAGCATAACTAAAGATTGAAACTTCTCAGAAATGTTGATGGCATTGCCTTTAATTTGTTAAAATGTATATCTTAGACATTTTGTAAATTAAAAATAATAGCGTGTTGTACCTGTTCAAATATTATACCTTATATTGAATATTGAATGGATCCTTTTTTTTTTAATTGCGATATATTTTTTTTTGTTGTTGTTCAAATCGAGTGAGCCTTGTTGGTAGTTGTACTTCTCCCAACCCTAACGTCCTTTGTCTGACTAGAGAACGATGGTCTACGTCTATTACAGAGATGAGACACTGCCAATAAAAAATATTTATTTCCATTTTATTTATCTCACTTGGTTATCTCCCTTGATTACCCCTCTCCTCCAACGTGATCTCTTTCTCGGTCGTTTCTTACGTCTGCATGCAAATGATATCGGCCATTTTGAATAACACCCCTCGAGTCGAGTCTCGAAGAAATTAAATTAAGATTCCTACAGCGCCATAAAAGCTATCCGATTCTGCTTTTATTTCTGATCAAGTAAAAACAATCCGAGTTAAACACGTGGGCCCCGATCGCAAAGCCATTGTGTTCTTGTCAGGTGTGAAACAATACACGGATATTTTACGACCGTTTACTTATGCGCATTGGGAAATAAGATTGCACGCTTAATCAGCGTATTACTGTCACTTTTTCAGTTCATAATAATTTATTCAGTTTCGTTGCAAGTTTAAATATGTTCACTACGTGGGAATGCTCCACAAACGTTAAAAGATATGTATAATAATAAAAGATATGTATAATTCGTTTTAAATCATGCCACCCGGCGTTGCGTGGTTGTAAAATACGATTTAATATGACATTTAAATTCATGCAAATTCCGTATATCTATATAATTATAAAACGGGCGGCCTCTAGTATTATTAAAGAGCTAATCTTCCATTGATTATTATATTGTACACAATGTATAGTAGAGGCCCCAGCGAGGCCCTGTCGTCGTCGTCGTCGTCGTCGTCGTCGTCGTCGTCGTCGTCGAGATCGGTGGTAGCCGCGGCGACATGCATTCGTATCTGAATATAATAATTCCAAAGTCAAATACAAAAAATAAGCAGAAGAGAAAGCTTTATGAGTTTCGTAAGAATTTTAGTCATTATCCGCAAGGTGATCCCTTTTTTATTTGTAAAAACTAATTTTGACTCTAAATAGTCGGAGGCATTGATCACATTGTATTGGGGAGGTTGTTGCGTGTGGTTGGCTCTAATGGCCCTGTGTTGCCGTTTGGTTATTAGATTGTCTCTTCTATTTCTTGTACCCACTTTGCATCTGTTTCGCCATTCATATCTGTTGTTCAACGAAGTTTCAAAGGTGTTTGGATCTGTATTGGCTTCACCTAGAGATTTCTTCAGCTGGTCTTTGAATCTAAAGAATTGTTTCGGTAGTCTAGTGTCCTCCATGCGAACCACATGGCCAGACCGTCCCAGTCGTTGTTTCATGGTCAAAGTCTCGATACTAGTGACGTTGGCTCTCTCGAAGACAGTTATGTTGGACACATAATCGCCCCACTTAATCCGTATGATGATTAGCAGTTTTTTTTTCTGGTGGAACTGCTCGAGTTTTTCAAGGTCTTTACTGTGCATGGTCCAGGTCTCGCACGCATATAATAGGGTGGAGACAACTATGGCGTTGTATACAATCAACTTTGCCTGTAAGGTTAGATCCTTGTTCTTTAAGAATCTGATGGACAGTCTTCCAAAAGTTGTATGACCTGCCTGTAATCGGTTTTCGATTTTTTTCGAGCAGTTAGCTTGAATGGAAAGAATTCTGTCCAAATATGGGAAGTGCTCGACGCATTTTGTGGTGGTGACATCCATGGTGATATTGAAGTCTGGCACGACTTCCCCTGGCGGTGGTTGGGCCAGTATTTTGGTCTTGGTCTTGTAAACTGTTAGCCCAAAGCACGAGTACGCGGCGTGAAAATTGTCTACAGACTGCTGGAGTTCATCTGAGGATTAGGCCACGGCGGAGTTGTCGTTTGCATATTACAGTTCCGTCACTTTGATGGTGTTGGTCATTCGTCTTGAGTTTAATCTGGCTAGTTTGAAATTTCCTCCATCAAATCTAAGCTTGATATCTATCCCGGGATTGTTTTGGGGGACTTCGAATATCATGGCCGCGAGATAGAGGGAGAACAGTCTCGGTGACAGCCACAACCCTGTTTAAGCCCGCAAGTGATCGAGAAGGGCTCTGACAAGTTGCTTTGGTGGGTCACTTTAGCTGACATCTCGTCGTGCAGCACTTTGATCGTCCACAAATGCTTAAGAGACGCCAACCCAATCTAGAAATTACCACATTGCTATTATTGGAATACTATTATACGCTTTCGCAAGGTGGTAGAATATTAGAAATATGAGTTTTTGTTGTTCTTTTGATTTTTCCAATAGTTGGCGGGCAAAAAATCATGTCAATGGTTCCTCTGGATGGGCAGAGATCACGTTGGGATTCAGGCAGGATATCTCCGGCTTCGTCCTTTAATCGGCTTAAAAGTATACGGGCCAATATCTTCCTTGCTCTTGATAGTAGCGAAATCCCTTTATAATTCCTACATCCGTTCTATCTACCTTTTTTAAAGGTGGTAACAACGAGAGTATCTTTCCAGTCACTGGGGGCGTTTTTTCCTACCATGCTTTTAATATGAGAGAGTGGACACGTATCTTCACAGGGAGACCACCTTGTGTATGGATCTCTGTAGATGCTGTCGAGTCTGGCAGCTTCCCCTTGGCGCATTTACTTTAGTGCTACAATAATCTTTTCGAAGGTTGACGAAAGAGATAGCTATAGGTGGGATGGATGGTTTGGCACGTTCCTGAGGAAGTCTTGATTAGCTAGGGAGTTTCTACTGAGTAGGGTGTTAAAGTGTTCATCCCATCTGTTTCTTATTTCGGTTTCTTCTGTCAGGATGGTGTTGGTTATTGACATGAGATTCCCTGCAGCAGAAAGTTTGGGTCCAAAGATTTTCTTAGTACCGGCAAGAAAGTTTCTAAAGTCCCTTTCTTTCTGCGAAGCTTTGCAGGTTTTTGCCAGTTTTTTTTGCAACAACTCGTTTTGTATTTCCCGAAGCCTCGATTGGCACAGACTCTTTGTTTGAGTATATTTAGCTCTCTTTGTGTGGTTATTTAGATCTTGTTCATAGGCTATTCGAGGTTTCCTTTTTTCATCGATGAGATATTTATTATATCATCGTTTTCGTCGAATCAATACTGGCATTCTCTATTTTGATAGCCAGGTATTGTCCTTGCAGCCTCGTTGATAGCATTTCAAATGTTGGTCCGTTCCGCGTTGAATGATGGGCTTGAGGATGGCAGGTTCTGATAGACTGCCGTTTGGAAAGCACGTGACGTTGCTTGATCTTTAAGTTTGTCTATGTTATATTTCCGTCGGGTTTCATTTTGCTGGTTATTACTTGGATTCTTTTTTATTGTTAATTTAAGCTTTAGTATTAAGAGCCAGTGGTCTGTCCAACAATCGTCGGCTCTTGTGATGCTTCTTGCGATCAAAACTTCATTTTATGTTGTTGTTTTACTATGACATAGACCATTTGTTTTGATCCCGGGTTTCAGGTGGTTTGTTTTGCGGGTTAGTAGTCTAAATTGGGTGTTCATGATGAACAGTTCCTGTTCAGAACAGAGGCCTAGGAGGAGGAGGCTATTGTCATTACAGTATCTCACTTCTTGTCTGCCTATGATGTTACACCAGAGCTCGTGGTCTCTCCTCTCTGGCGTTGAAACTTTCCAGGGGGAGAAGGAGTCCCCTACTGGTATTTGGGTGATAGTAGTGTCGAGCTGTTGATAGAAGACTCCTTTGAAGTGATCTTCTGCATCTAGTGTTGGGGTATATACTAGCACTAGTGTGATGAATTGGTTCCTTGGAGTGGTAGTTTAGTGTCAGTATCCCTTCATTTATGGTATTTGGTCTCAGGTTGTGGTCTTTTACTAGTCGGATCTTGATGGCAAAGCTAACGCCCTGAGAGCCATATTCTTTCGGTGTTTCACCCTTCCAGAAACAGGTGTATCCTGACCCAATTTCAGATATCTGACGTTTACCAGATGAGAGATGCCATGTCGATGTTGAACCTTGCTAGTTCTCTTGAGACTAGAACTGTTCTCTCTGAGCATCTTTGAGGGTACACACGTTCCAAGCACCTACTTTGAGGTGCAATTTACATACATTATTATTTGTTTTACGACTGCTCTTACAGTGCGTCACTGGGCGCAGCAACTCAATGACTGACCAATTGGACCACCCATTTTTAACCCACCTTTTATAGGGCCCTCCCAGGTTGTGATGAGCAGCGGTGCTCATAAAAAGCCCATTCAGTTGCAAGTGCAGGGCCGAGTTCTTGTGTGGTCAAAGGTCACAGGAGAAGCGGCCATCACACGCCTGCCGCCAGCGTGCAAGTCCAAGCTAAGAGCTTCCAGCTACACCAATCCTACTCCCACCGCCCTTATTCCATCGTCACTAGTCTTTCGTATGAGGAAGGAAAAGGGAAAGAAAAGAAAAGGTAGTAGAGGTAGCAGTATTTTGACCGGAAAAGCCGTTGGCCTAACTTTGTTTAGAGTGAACATTTTGCCAGAGTGAAGCTCACACACTATGGCCCCCACGCTTTTTTTCCGGCGGCAACCACGTGTGACGTGCGGGATTCTAGCGCGAGATTGTATCGGCGTGCCAATGACCTTGAAACAAGTCTCGCCTTACAGCCAGACCGACTGATATGGCTTTGTAACGGAGTGTCCTTCTAGCCTTTGCCTAAAGAGGCAAACTCTACGAGCCAGCAGGGGATTACACCGTCAACCACTCGGTCACTTGTATACATTCTGTAAAGCAACGATGGGGGGACTACGAGAAAGTAGCATGCAAGCAGTTAGGGGCAGAGGCTGTAGATTGTATAGGTCTTAAACTAGCTTAACCACCTATTACGCATGCACTCCAGTCACCCCTCTGGGCCCTGTCGTAATATGATATTTCAATTCATGCAGCTTTCGTATTTATTTTTATAGAGACAATTCTCTTGTTTATATTATTATATTGAACCCAATATATAGTAATGATTTCAAGGGTGTCATAGGCTAGAATCGAACTTAAACATGTAGTGCTCTACTTTTAGACTTGTATTTTTATTACATTTTAATACGCATGGAGGCCGTAAACAGAATGAATCAACATTTTGCTTCTTCACATTCAAATTTCGTGTTGTACAAAACTCAACTGACTTACTGTAAGATTTTTGGAAAGGTTATTCGTTGTAATGGACTATAATTACCATACTACTACTACTACTACTACTACTACTACTACTACTAATAATAATAATAATAATAATAATAATAATATTATTATTATTAATAATAATAATAATAATATAATAATGATAATGATAATAAAAATAATAATAGTGTTGTTCTCGATATTTATTTAATTCATGTAGAACAAATATATACCTCCCTTATTTGGTTTTTATAAATAAAACTTCACAGTGTATAAGACTTATTTGATACTGGATATATTCATAATCGTACCCTATTTCCAAAAGAGGAATATATATATTTGAAATATTATGAATCACGTCTCCCTTTGCTGTTATTTCAAATGATTTGAAATCATAGCAGCTAGTTGTTGTCTCCCCTCCAACAAAGGAAGATGTTTTGCGGATATATATATACATACATACATATATATATATATATATATATATATATATATATATATATATATATATATATATATAATTCCTAGATACAGATCAATCAGTATGATGATTAAAAAAATAAAAAAATGAAAATAAAGGTTAGCTAACCAAGTTTCAACAGAGCTAAATCGAGGAAAATACGATTTAAAAATAGTCATGAATATGGCAGGGGAGAAAAAAAAAGGAAAAATAAGCGGGGGAGAAAATTTACATAGAAATTAAATTAAGTCCGAAAAGATTTACTTTTTGTTTGAAAGAGTCTCAAGGACTTAATAAAAATAGTTCCTAGAATTTTTAGATGAAAGAGTGAGTGAGATTTACTCAATATCGTAAGCATGTCAACACTGAAATTCGTGGCACACGCATGGTTTTTTTATAATGTGATCGCAAATCGAAGAACCATACGTATTACTGAGAACATCCCAAGGTGAAAAATTTGCATAACGAATCTTTGATGGTACGTATTGTTTCAAACGAGAATCCAATGTTGGCTCAACATAGTGAGCGCTGCAACTATATTTGAATAAATAAATAACAGAATTATTATGGTGGTGAGGAGGTAGAACATCTTTGCAAATGGACGACATTTTAGGACTTAATTAAATTTCTATGTATTTTTCGCCCTGTTTTTTTTTTGTTTTTTTTATCCCTCGCCATATTAATGACTATTTTATTAAAATCATATTTTCCTGGATTTAGCTCTGTTAAGCAAGGAATAAAACCTAGTCAACTGACCTTTATTTTCATTTTCTATTTTTTTAATCATCGCATTGATTGGTCTGTATTTAGCCATTATTTAATTTTGCACTCCCCAATTTTCAAATATATATATATATATGTATATATATATATATGTATATATATATATATATATATATATATATATATATATATATATATATATATATAAAGCTGAACGTCTCTGTATGTGTCTAGTCACGAATAGGCTCCTATATCGTTGACTATTATAGAAAACTGATCATATATAATGATAGAAAATGTATCGACACACAGGAATGGGTGTGTTTGATCTGGCAGAACGGTGGTTCATAAAAATTGTGGGGTCTGCGCACGCGCCTGGTCCACAAAGTATGGAAATAAAAAAATTTAAAATTTATAAAAAACGTTTATAAGTGTTTTTGATATAGATGTACAAAATAATACTTTGATAAGTATGTTTTAACTTAAATAGGGATGCTATAATAAATTTGTGGGGTCTGCGTTCGCGCCTGGCCTCCATAGAATGGAAATAGGCACAAACTTTAATAAAGACTTTCATATATATCTGCGTAAGTATACTTTGATAATTATGTTTCAGTTTGAAGAAAAATGGTACAATAAAATTTTGGTGTGTTCGTTCGCGCCTGACCTCCATAGAATGGAAATATGTCACAAAGTTTAACAAGTTTTTTTAATATAGATCCACAGAATATTGTGATAAGTGTTTCTGTGTGAACAAGTATGATATAATAAATTATGGGTTTATCTATTTTTACTTTCATAATATTTTGCTTTGGTTTTCTCTTTACAACCCTTCCTTTTCATAACCTATAATACTTTCATAAATCAGAGTCCATTTTCTGTAGGCTGTTTTTGAACCCAGTCAACGACGGGTACTTTTACTAATATATATATATATATATATATATATATATATATATATATATATATATATATATATATATATATATATATATTAAAAGGATACATACCGGGATAATGCTAAGCTCAACAAATATTTTGGAGCTTATATAGAGTGTTAATAAAATAAGAAAATGACAATATAAAAATATATACTGATATAGTTTGCGCCGGAATGGCCGCTTATATTGAAGTTATACGACATGTGAAGTAACTGTGAGAATTCGCTCCTGTAATTAAAAATATATTAGGTTAGATGGGACAACTTTATTAAGATTTAATGTTACATTTGTATGAAAAAATGGTAATTTTAAGGGTTTACTGATAAGGAAAAGTTAAATTCTAGACGGGGAGGCAGATAAAGAGTGTGTTTTCAGATATAAGAATTCAGTTGTAGGATGAGAAGCAGCGGTTAAAGATAAATTTTAATTTATGCTTTAAGTGAAGAAAAATAAAGGGATTATGAGTAAAAGCTGTCTGGGAGGCATATGGGGGAATTTGATAAGTTATGATGAGTATATAAAGAATATATTAGGATATTTTGTTACTATTGCATATCAATATTGGTATAGATAGGTTGGTTTCTTGATAGGTTCAATAAAACAAGGTGAGGGTGTATTCAGTGGTGTTATGAAAATTTTCTGGAAAATATTAGAATCGTCCCATCACTAGACTGGGCACAACTGAGTGATCGGAATCTCCTAGAGTAGATAGAATAGTAGATATCCACTGCTCAGTGTAAACAGAAAGACCATTAAGGCTTGCATTTTGTCCATCAATATGAGATACGCGAGTGAGTTTGTGAAGCTTTTGATTCCGACCACAAGCAATGTAAAATCATAAGAAAACCTTTCTCCATCATAAATCTTGTTGGTATAGAGTACATTTTGAACACCAGAAATATAAATTTCAGTAGAAACATTAATAGACAGGATCTTGTCAATTTAAAAAAAAATCACTCCATAACAATAACTCCGTTATCTTGGAACGATAAGGGACAATGATGGAAGAGACACGTAAGGATTTACTATGAAATAGAGACATTACGTAAACAATGTAGCTATAGAGTTGATCAATGAGATGTCTGTTTATATTACATTAAATTTTTTTGCATGTTGCTAAAGTTAGGGAAACATGAAACAGGCAGAGAATTGCAGAGTCTAGCAGTTTGAGGGAAGAAACTTAGAATAGAAGGTTTTCTAGCACTTGGGAATCTCTCCAGTAAAAAGGGTAGAATTTTGCTACTTGTGTTTATGAAGGATATTTATATTGAGGGATGGCACTGGTCGTACCAGTTGGATTATATTCCATTAAAGTACTTGTAGAGCAATCACAGGAGTGACATATTACGGCGATAGGATGACGGATGGGGCTTGGATGACAGTGCAGAACCTATTAGATTGAACGCTATAATTTTGGGCACGGTACTTTTGAACACTGTTTTTGTATATATATATATATATATATATATATATATATATATATATATATATATATATATATAAGACAGTGTTATATATATATATATATATATATATAGAGAGAGAGAGAGAGAGAGATAGAGATAGAAAGGAAGAGAGATAAAGATAGATAGATAGAGAGAGAGAGAAAGAAGGAGAGATAGAGATAGATAGAGATAGAAAGATAGAGAGAAAGGATAGATAGATAGATAGATAGATAGATAGAGAGAGAGGGGGAGGAGAGAGAGAGAGAGAGAGAGAGAGAGAGAGAGAGAGAGAGAGACTAGTATGGCATCGAGGAGATCCACCGGAAACAACTTCATGGTCTGAATTGCGGTATTATACACTTGCTGATCGGACAGGATTATTGGAATTTATTCCAAGGTTTAGATTCTTTGACTATCATATGAATAACGTGAAGCGAGGTAAAACATTTACCACCTAACACTTTCAATAGTGACGAGGCAAGAGAAAATTATTTTTAAAATATTACAATAACAACGTTATACTAAAGTCTGTATTATCGTTCTCTTTGGCCTGTGTTAGTTAGTTAAGTCTAACATAAGATTTGGTTCGATTTGTCGCGATACGTCTGAAACAGCATTTTCGTTGTCTGTCACGCTCAAATCTGAAATAGAATCTTAATTGATTTGTCACGTTAAATTATAAAATAGCATTTTCGTTAGACTTTTTACTGCTCTGTCCATTTCGTTGATTTGTCACGCTTAAGACAGGAATAGCATTTTCGCTAATCGTGCAGATTAAATGGACTTATCTTAAAAGTATCCGTTTCTTTTGTTTTCGACCGGGAGAAAAGGGGGTAACAGCCACATCATAAACAAAGTTCATTGCGTGTTAAGGGAGAGGTAGCGAGAGACTAAGGCAATAACATCACCAACCAATCATCATAACATCAGCGAACAACTCCGTTTTCTCTGCCAATTTGTAGCCGCCATTAGAACCGGTGAGACACACGAGCAAACAGTGCGCTTGACGTTGGCATGGCAACTACGCATAATTTATACCACTCTTCCCGTGATTCTTTCTGTTCTTTTCTGTTCATAGTTATTCTTTAATACTGAGCAGCCCTACTTTGAAACCAGCAGATTTTCTTTTTATTTCTATTTCTCTTTAATACTTTTTCTTCCTTTCTTTTTTGTTTTCTTTTCGTTTTCTCTCTCCTTATTGCTATTATTATTTGTAATTTAATCGATTTATTTTCCTTGATTTTTCATGTTCATTATTTTTATTTTGCGATTTCGGACAGGTAGCTGTTAGCAAGTTAATATGGATGTGGACTGACGACCTAGTCGTGCCGAGTCGATTCCTGGTGATTCTAAAGAAACTCTTCATTTTCACTATAGATATTTGCAAGCTTCCGTTTGCCACCCCACTTATAAGTACTTAATTCTAGAAGAATCAAAGAAACCAATGATAACCACAGAATTTAACCAAAGTCGTACCATATTGATTTATACGAATTCACATTTTTTAAATATTTTTTTACAAGTTAGTCACCACTTATCAAGGCCCGGAAGCAACTCAGGGATAAGGGTTATTGTGTGTACAGTACGTTAGTGTTGGAGATTTGATAAAGTGTCTTACTTAAGGGGGCGGTTCATCAGGAAACTGATTATATTGGACTTGAAGACATCCAAGTTGTAGTCAGGTGCGAAACAGGCAACCGGAACAGAGTTCTACAGGCGTGCACTTCTAAGAAAGAAGCCCTGTTCATGGAATCCACGTCTTGATTTTGGCACAGATAAGGAGTGGGGAAATTTTTGACAGTGGTTTAAGCTAGGCGGATGTTTATCGTGAATGATGGGCGGGGGGGCAGACATTTGAGTTCAGACAAGCCCCTGCCATGGTAGTAACGATAAAACAAAGACAGGCTCGCAACGTCTCTCCTGTGGGAGATAGGTTGCAAGGAAGAGAAAAGGGCATCACCCACTAGGCCACGAAGCCTATATTGTCACGGCAGGATAGGCTGTTTTTAGAAGCTCCTGTCCAGACGTGGCAGCTGTACTCCATCCTTGGGGCGTACTTGGCTTTTATACAGATAGAGAATTGCATCAGGGGTGAGATATCTTCTGGAGCGGTAAAAGGATCCTACCATTTTTCCAGCGACCTTGGCAACTGATTTGATATACGTGTTCCATTTCAGGTCAGGAGTAAAAGTCAAGCCAAGAAGCTTATCAAAACATAGAGCTTCCCCTAGAAGAGAGCCACCCATTTCAATTGATGCCAGCTGGGGATCAGAGTGTTTATGATGTAAAGATAGGAGCCTGGTTTTAGATGCATTAAAAGTAACCAGCCACCTCCTCCCCCACCGTACCACGCGTTCAAAATCAGAGGAGAGAGAAACTGAGAGAACTTTGTCATTTACGGCCTTTGATGTGTTGCAATAGATGGTCGTGTCATCAGCATAGATGTCAACGAATGATTTATGTATGTGTTTTGGGAGATCATTGATGTAGATCAGAAAGAGGTTTGGGCTTAGGATGGACCCCTGAGAAACTCCAGCATTAATATTGAAGGCATCTGATTTCTGCCCATCAACTACTACACTTATGAGCCTATCAGAGAGAAATGATTTAATGATTGAGAAAAAATTTCCAGTTATACTGTAGCTGGAAATCTAGTGAAGTAGTCCCTTATGCCATACCTTATCGAAGGCCTTTGATATGTCAAGAGCAATTGCTCTAGAGAGGAAGCCTTTGTCAAGAGATTCGCTAATCCTATGAGATACAACAGTTAGCACATCTGCTGTAGATCTGGTAGAACGAAAACCATATTGCATGTCACTAAGAAGGTTACTTCTGCTGAGGTGGTTGACTACTTCTCTATTTAATATGGATCCCAGCAGCTTACTCATGACACACAGGAGACTTATTGGTCTGTACTGAGAGGGAGATAGCTTATCACCTGAGTTCTTAAATACAGGGCATATTAATGAGGTTTTCCAGCGTGTTGAGAAGCACTTTTCCTTAAGGCAATGCTTAAAGAGTTTTGTAAGTATGGGGGCAAGTTTTGGTTGAAGCTTTTTCAGCACAATGATTGAAATGCCGTCAGGGCCAGTTGCTTTACTGGAATCAAGATCTTGATTAGCTTGGTGACCTCACGTACAGATATTTGTATATTGCAGAGCGTGTTGTCCGTTATAGGAGGAAATACGGGGAGTTGATGGCCTTCGTCGCATAGGGTAGAATTAGCTGCAAAGTTCTTGGCAAATAGTTTGGCCTCATCTGATGCTGATGAGATGATCTCAGGTCCATTGATGATAGTTGGGATAGAACGCACACTTCTGTTAAGGATCCTGTTTGCTATTTGCCAAAACTGGTGGGAACCAAGCCGCTGCTCAGCTACTTTGGATTTAACGGACTGAGCATATAGCTCTCTTGCATTTTTTATTACTCTTTTACAGTGATTGCCGGCAGTCCTGAAAGCAGCTTTAGTCTCAGTGCATCTATTACATTGGTAGCTATGGAAAAAGTGATTTCTGTGCGCGATGGCAGCAGCACATTCTGGGGAGAACCATGACTGGCTGTTCGGTTTTTGCTGGAATTTTTTAGATGGTGTGGATCGATCTATGCCTATACTTAGCCATTCGGTCAGGTCTGCTACTATAGAGGACACATCCTTTTTAAACATGGAATGCAGCGGTAGATCGGATATAAGTGTACGGAAGCTATCCCAGTCAGCGGTAGAGTATCAATATAAAGTACGGTGCAGAGGTACATCTGAAGACTTATTGCATTTCGTTTTTATCTTAACTGATACAACCGAGTGGTCGGAAGATCCCAGGGGAGACAGAACGGAACTTGAACATAGCTCAAGGGAAGTTGGGAGAAAAAGGTCTAGAAGGCTAGCATACTGACCGGAAGTATCGGGCACTCGGGTGGGTTCGTGAACAATCTGAGTGAGGTCATAGGTAATGGCAAAATCATGACAGAACCTCCCCTTATCATCTGTCTTGCTAGAATGGGTCAGCCATTCCACATTGTGGGCATTGAAGTCACCACAAATGTAGATGTTAGCTGAAGGGTAAGCAGACAGGATGTGGTCTATTCTTTCAAATATGCTCTTAAAGATAGTAACTCCGCTTTTGTGGGGGCGATAGAGAGCAACCATAAATGCGGTGGTGTAAGTAAGTGTAACCCGGAAGCACATATAAGGTAAATTATGGTCTTCTCTGGAGATATCCCTACCACACGGAAAGCCATCTTTAATATAGGCACATATTCCATGTCCATACGATCTTGGGAGTCAGATTTAGATGTTAAGTTAGAGTATTTTTTTATTATGAATTCGTCAAGGAAAGTGGTCGGCCTTATGTCAGTTATGTTTGGTTTCGTCTCCTGTAATTGTGTTTCAACCTCTGGAAGGTTGGAACAGAGATGCCTGATGTTGGAGAAAAAAACATGGTAGTAGGGGTCTACGTTGGAGGATGGGGTTCTAGGTTTACACGTGTTATTTTTCTCGAGGTATTTCATGTTGAGGATTGGGATTTGTGGAACAGGTCTACAGACTTGGTTAGAGCAGGACAGAGAGGGAAAGTAAGCGAGAAAAAGAGAGGAATTTCTTTTTTTTTTTGTAGCCATGATAAGGTAAAGCCGTAACAATTACCCGCTAGTATGGCATCGAGAGGTCCCACTAGAAACTATTTCATGGTCCAGAGTCCATTCACAAATTGGCAATACAGCAGCCCCAGTATTTTGCGCCTGCTGATAGGATGGACGCCTTAGTCTTAATCATTTATTTTCATTTTCTCATTCATTTCTTTTCACACAAACACACACACACACACATACACACGCATACACACACACGCACACACACACACACACACACACACACATATATATATATATATATATATATATATATATATATCAGGCGTCCTTGCTTTCCTCTTTACTTTTATTTATGCATATTATCCCTGTAGATTAAAAAGAAAGGATACGTTTGAATTCCGTGTAGATTTCCTAGTTCGAAAGAAAATTTCCGAGTTCAACAAGATACACATGAAAAAAGTCAGAGTTTTCATCGGCCGAAACGTTAAGAGAATAACACTCAAGATGAGAATTGTAGTCCGAAAGAATCCATATAATACAAATTTGTCTTGTGTCTTCGTGTTTACTGTTCATTTGTATTTTCACCTTCTCTTTCATTCTTTTCAAATCATTCCTTTTATCGTTGTCATTAGCTTCTAAATTAATAAATGCAAATTTTGTGCCCATTTTTTTGCACTAACAGTAAAATTTTAAACGCTCTATTTCAAATTAAGCTTTACATCCTACACATCTTTATATACTGCTTATGCATATGCGATGTTAGTCACAACATTAACTAATTTGCATATTGGCTATTGAGGCTTGTCCGTGGTTACACCCCTATAAAATAGTGTACTTATAAATAAATCAATAGGCTTATCTTATAAAATAATTTCTATTGAAAAATATCATCGTAGACAAAAATTTACGGAAGATTTTCTAGTAGATATTTGATAATAATAAAATAATTATTTCTTAATATTAGGGTGGTGTTTGTCTGAATTTAAATTTCTATTAATGAAGAAATACACTAAACGGAGTTAAGCAGTGATGAAATTTATTATGACGATAATGGCGGCGACATTCGGATACGGATGAAAGTTGACATATTTCTTGAAGTGCGTCTTTAAGAAACGTACGCACGCCAGTCTGTAACCCTTTAATTTGAAATGGAATGTTGGCTCTCTTGTGACGCTTAAAGTCCAACTAGTGTATTTTAATCGCTTGAGACATAGATTGGACGCATATTATTTAAGTGCATCCAGTCATCCCTGTAAGAGAATTTTTGTCCGTCCGTAACTTCGTTATTTTAAACATAATTTTCGTCAATCAGTAACATTTCAATTCGAAGTAGCATTTTTACAGTCTGAATAGACACATATTACAAAGTGCGTAGTAACACCTCTATGCAAGCCTCTGTCTGTTAGTCAATCAGTCACGCTGAAGTTTAAATGTGTTTGAGCATCTTTATCAGCGCCATTTTGAAGTTTGAAACAACATTATACTGCAATAAAAGTTGGTTGAATAATAGATCCGTTTGTTTTAACCGTTATCTCTTTCTTTATTTTTCATCTATTTTTTTTTTTTTTTTTTTTTTGCATTTTCTGTTTCGTATTTATCTTTTTGTTTCTTTCCTTTACTTCAAATAAAGATTTCCTAGCTTTATTTTTTTAAAAGTATTTTCATCTTTTACTTTAATGATTATTTGACTTATTTTAATGTTTTTATATTATTTTGCATTTTTTTCTCTTTTCATCCGAAGAATTTCACTAAATGTTTTTTTTTTTTTAGTTTGTTTGTTAAGTTTTAAATTTGAGTATAATTTTAACTTTCTTTCAATTCTAGTCAGTTTTCCTTCTTTTTCATTTGCGTAAATAATACATACCCTCAACTATGGAGGTTATATTTTCGGACGACGGGTGTTTGTGTACAGTCTAACACAATTATCGCTTGACGTATCGTCACCAAATTGGTCAAAACATAATTATTATCTAACTTAGAAATTATGTAATTTGGAAATATCTAGGTAAAATATTACAATCAAGGCTATAAGGAAAGGTCAAATTCATGCTTTGATGATAATTTCAGCTCTGTTCCTCGAAGAGTATCGGTACTAACGCCATATTGTAGCGAAAATAGTTTTGCAACTTGTATAATCTCGTGACTGTCAACGGTAACACCATGTCAAATTTTCAGCATGATAAGATAAGTAGTTTTTGTTTTAGTTATTATCTTTTCCATGGCATAACTTTGGTAATACTTTATATGATATGGAGACATAACGATGCGATAAGGTTTTATCTTATCATTACGTTGTCAAATAGAGGAATGAATTCTTATCACTGATTTATATTCTTGTATTTGTTGTTCTCATGTTTCTTTCCTTTCTTTTATTCTTTTATAATTCACTTTTCTATTCTATCTTCTTATTACTTTCATTCTGTATTTCGTCTTATAGTCAAATCATGTTCAAATAACGGCTCGCTCCACTGACGTTAAGCAACGTTTAATGAGGCCATGACATAGTTGGGTGTATGATTGGTATCATTAAGAGGAAAAGCTAAAAACACCACACCCATGCGCATAAGCTAAACTGAATGTAACCTTGTCCAGGAACCAACACGTTGTAGCCTCAATCGCAAAGGAGACAAAGAATAGAAAAGAACTTTAACTCGCTTTTTTGTTCTACAACGACATTTATTTCCTTATTCTCTTGTTACCGCTGTTACGTCTATCACGCGATCACCTTCTCGAACGTGCTCTCGAACGTTATCCACGCCTATATCGTAATCCCACGCGTGCTCTCGAACAGTATCCACATCTCCAACGTGATCGTCTTCTCTAACGTGCACTTTTTTCTTTTTGTAGTTTTTTTCTTTTACTAGTGACGTAATTTCGCATTCATTTGCAAACGCGCGTACACGCTCTGTTACATGAGGAGTAAAGCTGGAAACCGACGAGCGTTCTATAACTGGAGTAGTTGCAATCCGTTCCAATTATCGATATTATTTATTAGATCATCGGTATAATGAACTTTTAGTCTTTCATCGGACAAATTCCATATTTTGTTTAGATAATCCACTAAATTTGTATTGCTTTGGAATCATTCATTTTTGCTTCTTTTTTACTTTCTTTCGTATTCTGTGGATTATTTGGGCTACTATTTTCATTTTGATTGATATTCTCACAACGGTTCGGAAAATGTAACCTCCGACTTTCTTTAGAGTTATCTTGTCGAGCTCGGAAATCTTCCTGTAGAGGTGGATAAAGTACTTAAAATTCAGACGGGACGAGAGCATACTACCCCCGTGAATTAAATAAAAGGTTCGATTAAAATTCTGCATAGATTCCCCAATTCGACAAGATACACCCGAAGAAGGTTGGGGGTTACATCAGCTGTAGCCTTACGATTTACACACGTTGTGATCACTATCGCGAAGAATATATGACAAGTTATAACTCGACTTTTTTTATTGTAACAACGACATTGATTTCCTCATACATTCGTCACGAGTGACTTCTCGTTACGTCCGTGACGTCAGCCACGTCTCTAACATGCTTGTTTTCAATAATGTGCTGTCTCTTCTTTATATAGCCTTTTTCTTTTTTCTTACCGTGACGTCATTTCGCACACGGTTCGGTATTTGCATACGCGCGTCCGCGCTCTGTTATACATTATCTCAAAAAAGTTCAAAAGCTTTCCCTTCGTATTTCTTTTTTTTTTTTCTCTCAGTAAAGATTTCCAATAAATTTGGATTTTTTTACTTTATTAAATTTAATTCTCTTTTTTTTCTAATTCATGTTCATATACTTTTTTCCCCCTTTCGAATACTCTTTTTTCCTGAAGTATTATATTTATTACCCTTTGTGTGTGGTAAGAATTTAGTCAGACAATAGACATCAATAGAGACTATAAAATGAGGAAGCTTGATTAAATTCAGTGGAACTATGTATTTCTGCGGTAATGAACTTCGGAAATCATAAACTCCAGTGGTTAACGATCTATTTCTAAAATATTCATTCGTCTTCAGAAAAAAATAAAAGCTTTACAACGATTTGCTTACGGAGGCTCTTACATTTCAGGATTATAAAACGCAGAAAAATATGAATCTTAATTTTATTTGCACTAGCGGGGTAGTTCCCGACCTGGCTAGTCGCATCATATGCTTAAATATATTTTAATAGGTGTAGATTTCGTATTTATTATTAATTTACTATTGAATATATATATATATATATATATATATATATATAGTACTGATTTAAAAGCTAAAAAAAAATACTCGGCTGCCATCAGCTAGTATCGAAACCAAAACATTTAATGCTCCAGCCGCATTCTTTTCCATTTGTGCAAACCTGATAGACAGATAAGAAAGATTTTAAATCAAACGACTTCTAGTTATGATTGAATTTGCGCATACGTAAAACTAATAAAAATGTGTCAGCAAGTTGAAATGAGGATTTTTTTTATTTCAATTTGCCAACATATTTCTGTACGCGTTATTCGCCCATCCAAACAATGATTTCACCATTCTTGGTGTATGATTAATTTTTCCTGTTAATTTCAGTTTTATGTGACCAATAGTTTAAGAGTTTATCGTTTAAACACATATACATATATCTACTGTTCCATTTATGCAGATTATTTGGATTATAAGAACTACCTTTCTAATCTTCGATATTTTTCTCGCAATGTTTTGCTTAATGTCCTTCATCCATCATTGTATTCTCTCTTTTTTTTTAGTTTTTTTTCTTTGATTATTCGTTCACTTGCTTATATCGTTTTATTCTCTTGCCTTTATATTTTCCTTTAACGGTTTCTTTCTCTGGTTAAATGTTTATGTCCTTTTTTTTTCAACGCTTTGATCTCTCACCCTCTCTATTTCTCTCCCTCTCTCTAACACACACAGATACACACACCCTCCTCTATTTATCTCGTCTTTCAACCTTTGTATTAAACGCATTCACTCAAACAACAACCATGTCCTCAATCCATTTATGTTCGCATAATTCGTTTGATATCATCCTTCATGTTTCTCGTGTCTTGCTTTCATCTCCTTTTAAAAGACAAAGCACATTACAAACACTCTCAACCCTGCCTATATTTAGCAATACAAGAATACAACAATATAACCGTCCATTTTGAACCATGTCCTTTCTCTCTGAATTGCATTAGTTAAATTAAGCACAAGAACAACAGAGTAAATGATCCTGCAGTTAATTTTTTTACGTCGATCAAAAATCTAGTATCACAACAGTTTGTGCATTATCGAGTTTTAGTTTAGAACTTATTTGACTAAGCAAACACGTGATTGTACTAATAGGTGTCTTGGAAAACATTCTCATCGGTTCCCAGAGAGAGAGAGAGAGAGAGAGAGAGAGAGAGAGAGAGAGAGAGAGAGAGACAGACAGACAGACAGACAGACAGACAGAGAGAGAGAGAGAGAGAAAGAAGTATATCAATGCTTAATTCCATCATATTTTACATATTGTATTGTCTTTTAATGCTAGTTCTTTGTCTGCGAAATGCAAGAATTTGGTATTTTGCATGTAAAATTAAATAAATGGTAGGCTTAGAACCATAATAGAAATATGCACTGTAACCATTGAATATATGTGTATTGAAATTATAATACAAGAAATGTATCCATATTATTTGGATTCCTTTGACTACTGATCTAAACTTAAGTGTTCTTCTAACAAGTTTGGGCCGATACACCCTCCGACTTTCTTCATGTTTATCTTACCAAATTCGATAATCTTTTTTTCTCGAACACGGGAATCTTTTCGGAATCCGTTATTTAATCTACAGGAATAGAAAGCTTTGGATCTGCCAGTCATGACCAGGGATAAATCTTAAGCAATTTGTCATTATAGTCTTCGTATAGCCCACACTGAGAATTGAACCTTCAACTTCCAGAAGAGTTTCAATTATAGCTGAATTTGACCTGGTACTTTTTCTGTTACGCCAAGACTTCTTCTGGGCCATTATTAACGGAACGAAAGCATGCTACCCCTTGCAGTAAATAAAAGGTGATGTTCAAAATTCCGCGTATGTTTCCGAGTTCGACAAAAATTCCCGAGTTCGATAATATACACCTTAAGAAGGTCGGATATTACTTCAGCCGGAACATTGTGCTAATCATATTAATACAATTATTATTCGTTTATATAATGCATCTTAAACAGATGCAATTGATATCATATTAAATATTATATAGTTTAATTTATACATGTTTTGATTCTATGTGTCTTATTCATTTTTACGCATATTTGTATACGTATGAGTATATTTTATTTATTGCAAACTGTCACATGTAGCTAAAGATTACCGTATATTTCGGCGTATAAGGCGACCATCAGATAAGTCGAGGTACAAAATTGGAGCAAATTTTAATAAATATATCATATGTCGTTTGTATAAGACGACTGCTAAATGAAAAAAACATATTTGTTTAGCTTAGCCTAGAGATTGCAACACCTGATATCTTATGAAATATTTTTTAAGGTTTTTTTTTTTTTAACTTGAAGAGTCATCTTATTAGTCGAAATATACGATATATATTTTTGCTCTATCCGATGTTGGGCCTAAGCAGAGAATTATGTCGCATTGATAAAAGTTGATAAATATTTCTTCTGGCAGAGAATAACCCTAACGATGTTTGCGGCTCACGCAATAATCAAACTATACAGCGTAGTAATTACTATCGGACCTTTTTAAAGCGCCATCCTGAGACGACTCGGTTTCACAGAGTTACTAGAAGAGAGTTTTCAGACAATTACGGAAAAAGGTGTATACGCTCTCTCCTGTTACTTCTTAATTAGAAATCTTCAGCACGACTTTCATAGAAATATATATTGCTTCCCAGGCAAGAAGAAAGTATCAGCAGTGAAAATACCCCTACTTGGTTTATTTTCTACACTTATTAAGGCCAGAAGGCCACTTGAGGATAAGAATTAATGAGTGTACAGTGGTCACCGAAACACTATGTAGTTAATAGTGGAAATTGGGTATAATTTGATTATTTAAAGGGGTGGCTAAATAAGAACTTGTTTATATTGGACTTGAAGACGGTCATATTGTAGTTAGCCGGAAAGTAGACCAGCATGGCACTGGCCACATATACTCAACTGTGAATGCGATATAAAATCGCTATGCTCATATAAATTATTTATATATAGAAAGACAAAACATTTTTTTCTTTTTTACAATAATTTTTAATATTGTGAAAAAGAAAGGTTACAAATTTTCAAAACACATTTTTTCTGCATTGTCGTCACACATAACTGATAGCTTTAAAGAAGACTAACTAGCGCGTCAGGATTCATGTAAAGTTTCCGTCTAAGCCTATATGATGCGAAATCCAATTTGGCAAAGAGTACAATGCATCATTAAAAATCTCCCTTGATACATTTATGATACTTTGACTATTGTTGCAAATTATTATAGGAAACGGTCTTGTAATTCACATTAAGTGTCGCTTCTATCATTATGCCATTAATGAAAGTCTATGTGTCTGCAGTATTATCTTTTTTGTGGGAATAGGGCATCCTACCGGAAGTCAGCCATTCATCTTATAGAGACGCCAAAGCGCAATTTATTTAAGCTCTCTTGCAATTACTTTACGGGTATATTCACCAGCTATTTTATACGTTTCTTTGTCATGAGCCCTATAGCTTTCATACTTACTAGAACGGTGTAAATCTTCCAAAGATTCCAGTTTCTTTTATGCCATACATAATACTTTGATATTACCTCCCTCTCTCTCTCTCTCTCTCTCTCTCTCTTTCTCTCTCTCTTTCTCTTTCATGTTTGATTAAGTTAATATCAGTAGGGATACTGATTTCAACTTGAGTTGCTATTCTTTCTCTCCTCTTGTTTTACTATGACAGATTTAACAGTTCCTTTTTCTATTCATGTAGCTGTAATGATTGCATGGTCGAAGTGGATAGCATACGAATTATTTCAAACAGCTGTCTCTTGTATATAATTTTATGAAGCATACGTGTGTGTTTGGGGGTATTGGAATTTACACATATCCTCTTGGAGACGAGATATGACGCAATCGTTTGTGGAGTGCCTGTGTACGTACTATCAGTTTCTGTGAGTGCGTATGCGAACCGATGCGCGCATATATACGCGATGCGTAGGCGTTTATAAAAACATACCGATAGATATTGACATTTCTGTGTCAAAAACAATTTCCTTGATTTTGTTAATGCTTGATTTCTGAATAATTTTTAAGATTTTCATTTTCCTTTAAAAAAAAAACATTTTTTTTTATTTCCCTTTATTTAACAACGTCCAGCTTCCTTTGTTTCCTCGACTTATCATATTTGATTTCTGTTTATCATGTGAGAAAACGAATATCGAAAAGAATAAAAAAAAAATCTACGTATTGCAAAGAAAAGAAAAACCAATATCTATCATTTGCATTTCTTCTCCAGGAGAAAAAAAGGAATAACGTTTGTTTTTTGTTTTTTTATTAATCTGTTGCTACTTCATTGTTACTACGTGTGAATCTCGAGCGAGGCCGCAGTAATGGCGAATTCTCTGTGGACCGAATTCGCTAGTCAGGAAGAACAATTTGTGTCCATCTCTTACAGGAAAACGCCCACGCACGTGTAGCATTGACAGATAGTCAAATGCCTTAGGGTTATCTGTAAAACAGGATCGGTATGCATAACAGAGCTTTATCATGCTTCACTAAAAATCGATTCACTTATCTCTTCCTCTATAGCGCACTTTTATCTATATACTCTCCTACCTCAAGGAAAACTAGTTCTAATGCTAAAGTAAATATATATTTTTTTTGCAAAAGTTTCAGCACTTTTCAAGGTCGGAAGGCCACTTGAGTTTTAGGGTCAATGAGTGTTAGATGGTCGGTGAGATAATACCGCAATGATAAGTAGTAACGGAAATTTGGTAGAATTTGATTATTTAAGACGACGCCTTAACAGGAAAATGTTTATATTAGATTGGAAAGTGACCATGTTGTAGCCAGCTGGGAAGCAGTCTAGCGGTATAGTGTCGCACAGGCGGACAGTTCTAGGAAATAACTTTGCTCATGGAATTTTCGATTAGTTTTAAGCAAGGATAGAGAGTAAAAGAAAATTGTTGACAGAGGTTGTAGCTAGACGAGTATTTGTTTTGAATTTTTAACAGAGGAAGGATGTTTGCACACGACTTTCGTACCAAACTCTGACTGCCGGGCATCGGCACTCGTTACCGGAAGTGACGTCACCAGATGAAGTGACGTCATGGGGTAGTCCATTAATCCCATGGAGCGGCGTCCCAAGTTTTTTGTTCGTAAAAGCTTTCAGTACCTCTTCCTTTTAGGGTTTACCATCACTGGATCGGTAAACTTTTTCTTACGGGACGAGCGCCGTAGTTCAGGTGTTGGTTGAGGCGGTTCAAGATCAAAAGTTTCGAAGACAATGTCTATCGGCTTATCTTCTAATGGTGGACTGTCGATGGTTTTAACTGATCGATATCTTAGTTAGTTCTGGTGAGGTTTGTGGGTTTCCTGGTATCGTCAGGCATTATATGAAGTATGCAAGCTCCCACACCAAATGAGCTTGCGTCACACGCTACTATTATTCTCAACCTTGTAGGGGGCCCGGGTCTTGTGATTGGGTGGTACTTATTAGGTGTAGGCTGAATTTTCTTACTTCCAGCTTTGCTTTTTTGGGGTGGGTATTTTTCCGGTCTGAAGGTCGTCCTTCTAATGAATGCTGTGCCTGACACCTCGATGTGTCCTGAGTTGTTCCTTACGCAGACTACCCGTTGACAATCCTCAGCCAACTTCTGTTCGTTCTCAAGTCTAGAGAGAACACGTCATCTAATCTCAGCCTTTTTAGATGAGACTAGACCCTGCGCAAAAATTAAACATTTGTAGTCATCTGCCGATAAGTCAGACAGACGGAAATCATCGCAGTGTTTACTTACCACGGACGCGAAGGTCAGATAATCGTCGTCGTCGCTTTTTTGCAAGTGAAAGCACTTCCATCTTTTATGAAAGAGCGTAGTATTCGGGCTGAACAGTTCGGATAAAAGAAAGGGGGGAACAACATTTCTCTACCGTTAAAAATTTGTATAAAGTTAGCAGCAAAAAGAAAATGTAATAAAAAAACTTTTCTCTTCATTTGAAAAATGTTTAACTTTGCTTAAGATTTGACAGTAGGCAAGTTAGAATTAGAATTGCTTCGCGATGAATTTGGGTCAACATTTTTCTCTTTTTTTTTCAATACGCGACCAAATTACTTTTTACGGCATTAACAAAAATGCGTTTTGTACAGTTCTTTTCAATTTATATAGAGAGACAAAAAGATTGCTTACAATTGAATCCATAGCTTTGCCTTGACTTCGTTTCTTTCTTTTCTTTTTTAATTTTGTTTTTAGAAAGTAATTGCCAGGCGATTTCTTAGCTTGTAAATCCAAAGTTCTTTTGAAGTCAAATTAATTTCATTTTTTCCTTTTTTGAGTAGTTAACCTGTGTGAAAGTCGAATCCGTTCGTCGCCAGGTTTTTATGATGTTAAATGGTAATAAAAACGAAAAGAACATATGACTCTTAGAAACAGACATGTATTCACATATATTACAGGCACGGCGGGTTGAGCAATACCATTCCTCAACTATTGGGCGTTTGCACACGACCTGCTTAGCCGCGTACCAAACTCTGACTGCCGGGCACTGGTACTCGCTACCGGAAGTGACGTCATGAGATAGTCCATTAATCCTATGGAGGGGCGTCTCCCGCACATAGATTGAAGATCAGTCGAGCAAATCTCATGCATAGGGTTATGACTACAGCATATTCTTTTCTTTGTTTTGATTCTCATGTATATCGATTGATATCTGATGTGTTTATGTAGAGTGATGTGATTCTCGGTTTATTGTGTCTAACTGTGTTGGATATATACTCGAGAGTAAAAACAATTAAAAGAATATGCTGTTGTCATAGACATAGTTATTAAAATAACGATAGCGTAATACAATTAATAATTCTGATCGTAATAACTGTGATAATACCATTATTGCGTTCAGTTTTGAAAGACAATGGATAACACCTGTGAGTGTGGCTGTACGCGTAACTGTTGTACAATTACCACCACGCTTTCTTGAGTCGACACTGTTTGATTTGAGTGGGAAGAAGTGCAGGACGATCGTAAACAATACCGAGATAAGCGGAGAGCAATATACAAAATGTGATATTCACAAATGGTCGCCTATCTGGTACTGACGTCATTTAAATTAAGTAATCTGACGGAAACTGGCGTGTCAACGTGATTATGCCGTGTATCTGCCATCGTTGATGCTAATAATTATAGCACAATTTTTACTACGAATAATAATGGAATGATATTATTTGTCATAGCAATAATAGTAATGATGATAATAATAATGAACAAAATTTTAAGTCACAAACGGAGATAATTCAACAACAATTCACACTTACTAGATTTATGTGTTAATGCCTACGGATTCCCATTAACCGATTAAAAATGATGTTCGTATCTAAACATATATGTGTAATCAACTGGGAAACAGACCCGTCGTATTGTATTTTTTTACAAAGGGGTTACCAGATATCAATATTTGGAGGCTACTCGAAGATAAGGGTTAATGTATATATTGTAGTCATTGGGACAGTAGTACAGTAATCGTTTGTGATGGAAATCTGGTATAATTAGATTATTTACGAGGGCGGTTAAATAAGAACTTGTTTAAGTTTGAAGACGACCATATTGTAGTCAGATGGTAAACAGACCAGCGGAACAACGTTCCACGGACGAGAGTTCTAGGAAGAAGCTTTGTTAATGGAATCCACGTTTAGGTTTAGGCACCGATATTCCACTGATAAAACGTTTTTGAAAGCAACTTTATTCATGGAAGTTTCGTTTAGTTTTAAGCACACAAAACATGAAAGGAAAATTCTTTACAATGGCTGTGACTCTTTGTTAATTTCTGCTTAAAATCTTTTACAGCGGGGAAACATATTATAGCACTATTGTTGTGAAGCTGCATGAGTTACCTACGAATGAGCTGATATAGACACAACAAATACCGGAAGCAAGACCGAAAGGCGAGAGTTATTATCCAGTGAACCAACCAAGGTTGTTCGTCTAGCCGATGAACAACGCTCACTTTTGAACGTTAATACATTTTGCTACTCTATTCCCGTGTTCTGTTTTCGTTGTAAGCCTTTAAACAAGGTTTTAACAGGCATCTACAATAAAAATAACGATAGAGTCAAAAACATCTTGCAACGTTTCTTATGTGAGAAAAGGGTTGCAAGAAAGAGAAGAGATCATTGTCCACGAGATTTCAAAGTCGATTTCGTATTCTGCCAAAACATTAAAGAATGTTCTGAGATATTTTTGCGAATAGTCATCGTATCCACACATATTGTCAAGAAGCTGTGATCTAACACGAGATAGGTTTAACAGTTGTGTACCGTACCTTTTAACGACAAGTATTATTGTTAGAAATTTCATTTGCTCCATGGTAATTATCCACGAATGGATGCATAAAAAATAACCAATAGTAATCAGCAAAAATATTTTGTTTCGGTGATTATTTTTATTGTTTTTCTTTTTTTTTTTTTTTTTTTTTTGCTTTTACGGCCTAACTACGCTTTGGGGGGTTTTAAACGTCGAATCCAGTACTTTTTGTTTGGTTGATTGTAACGGCATATCAGTACTTTTCAGGTTATTTAACTTCGAATCAACTAAGTTTTGGAAAAAGAGGTTTTATGCTTAAAGTCCTATACATTTTCAATATCTTCAAATATTTATAGTGTTTTGGGTTTGATTTTATACAGCATATCAACCCTTTTCGGGTTATTTAATATCGAATCAAGTAAATTTGGAAAAATGTTTTCATGCTCCGAGTATTTATATCTTCGAATATGTATTCATGAAGTTTCGTTTGGTTGTTTTAAAGAAGGAAAGTTGTTTTTTGATTTTGATTTTAATTTTTCAGAACATAATTGAGTTTTGTAAAGGAAAAAGAAAAAAAAGAAAAATGTTGGTGCATATTAGGTCAGGAAGCCAGTATGATCTGACAGCCTGATCTGGTAGTATCAGAAAAAGTGGTATTAAAAGAAACTCTTAAATGACGTGTTCCTTAACTCACAGGTATATTTTGATTTCCAATAAAGCATCACATTTTCGTGCTCAGCTAGTCTGACACGATACCGTTAAAATGAACTGGAAATGCTGAAATTTATATTTTAACAAAATATCGTAAATGAAATCTGTTTTTTTTTTGTTACATAGGCATTCACCACTTATCAAGGCCAAGAGGCAACTCGAGGATAAGGGTTAAAGAGTGCACAGTAGAAAGTGGGCAATATAGTAACCGTTAGTAATGGAGATTCGCTAAATTTGTTAACTTATAGGGAACGGCTCATCAAAAACTTGTTTACGTTAGACTTGAAGACGACCATATTGTAGTCATCTGGAAAGCAGAAAAACGGAAGACAACTTCATAGGCGTGCAGTTCTAAGAAAGAAGCTTTTCTCATGGAATCTACGTTTAGGTTTAGGCACAGATAAAGAATAGGGGAAATTAGTGATAGTGTTTTCTTGTGAAAGTTTGGCGAGGGGGAACCATAGAATGCAGCTCAGCCGAGCACTTGCCATGAAAATAACGATAAAGAAGAGACAAACTCGCAACATCTCTTCTGTGAGAAAGAGGTTGCAGGGAAGAGAAAAGGACATCCCCACAAGGCTACGAAGTCTATTTTGAACTCTATCAAGTCAGGATAAGTCCTTTCTAGGTGTTCCTTCCCAGATGTGGCAACGATACTCCATCCTTGGACGTACCTGGCTCTTATATAGATAGAGAATTGCATCAGCAGTGAGATATCTATTGATCGATAGAAGGATCCCACCATTTTTCCAGCGGCCTTGGCAACAGATTTAATGTATGTGTTCCATTTAAGACCAGAAGTAAAGTAATGTTATTCTCTATATTTGTTGAGGGTTTGCTTGAAGAGAGAAGTATTTTTGTTATGTTGTCCTGACAGACACCTTTACCAACAAACTGGAAACAGTCGAATAGAATCTTTAGTAAACATACAAATTCTTTCCAGTAGACATACAAATTCGCCACAGTAAGTATTCGAATTTTCCCCTGTAGATATTTAAATTCTCTGCAATAGCTATTCAACATCACTTATGTAGATATTCAAATTCTTTCTAGTAGACATTTGAATTCCTTTCAGTCAGCATCCAAATTCTCTTATGTAGAAATTTTAATTTTATGCAGTAGACATTCACATTCTCTCCAATAGGCTTAAAATGTTCTCTTGAAGACATTCAAATTCTGTCTTGTAGACATTTAAATTTTCTTCAGTAGGCATTTAAATTTTCTGCTGCAGACTTTCACATTCTCTCCAATAAGCATTGCAATTATCTCAGTGTATTTAGATATAAAAAGTGGGTATGATTGATTTATGCACTATGGCATAAATCGACTATGCTTATAAATAAAAAAGTAGGTTGATTTGATTGAAACGTACGAAGCTTCCTTGGATATTTTTGTGTAACAAGATTGTACTTGGAATGTGGTAGATTTTAAAGAATTAGTTCGTTAAAAGTGGGGATGCCTAAAGACGCGCTTTACACAATTTATCAAGATTTCCTCTTAGTCTGTAAAAGCGAGTATGTTTACCGGATGCTAATTATATTCCGCTAATTGTTTGCGTCTCTCAGTTTATCTTGATAAAAGTTGGTGCTAATGTTAATTTATTTCGAGCTTCTTTGAATCGTACCTCTGAATAAACTTTTAAATAATAGTGTGCGTATTTGTTGATTTCCCATTCATTCACTTTGGTCCCTCAATCCTTTGACGGGAGAAGTAGGAAATAACCAAGAATGATGGCACATTACATGAGGCTAAAATGGAAATATTTAAATGTCTTTCCATTGGTGAACTCTCCTAGAATTTCTAAAAGCATCTGTCCCTCGCAGGTTGTTTTTGAATTTAAAACTGAAAAACACGAATAGCAAGTTTCATCACTAACTTTTATTTGCAGTTACAAAGTTTGTTAACACTATTTTATGTAAGTCGTGGTCCACAAGTCCACTAATAAGAATAAAAAAAATTACAAAAAAATGTGGATTATATATTTTGTCTTAAGTATTTTGGAATTGTTTCTAGTTGGTTAAAATGTACTTGAGCTAAATATAGGATGGTAAAGAAATCTGCGACGTAATTGTTTAAATGTAACAATCCATAAAGTAACTCCCCTGTCCCCCCCAAAAGAAAACACATCAAAACAGATGAAGTTTTTTCGTTTTTATTTGATACACAAAACAAATGAAAAGCAAAAAAAATAAATAAAATAAATAAATAAAAAATTTAAAAAAAACTATTTGTTTTAATCAGAAATCAAAAGTTTTATAAACGAACAAAAAGGAAAACATTTATAAATAATGAACCCTACCTTCTCTCCTCCCTCACAGATGAAAGAAAAAGTATATAAGGAACGAAAAATACAATAAATGTGTAGCATATAGTATGTGTTTTATGTTTTCTCGTTGGTTAAAATGTAATTCAAATAAATATAGGATGCTAAAACTGAATATGTTTATAGAAAACTGCACCGTAATTGTTTAAATCTAACAATATGTAAATAGCGGTAATGCACGTAATGGGAAATGACATGTGTAACTTTAAAGTGATTAAATGATTCATAGCAATGCGTGATGGCATGAATAGATTTAAATGGAACAAATGATGTATAAAAATGTGTGGCGATTGACCTGCCGTAGTGAATTAGGGCTACGGTGTTCGTTTTTTGTATGTTTGTGTATATTCCAGAATAATAGAATGTCATCGTTGCAGCCAATGACAATAGCCAGAGTGTTATGGGGGAGAAACCAGTATTTTTGAACAGCGATGTGTACTAGTAGCTGTAAGTGTATGAGCGTACAATCCAGTTAATAACGGTGTTAGGTCAATATAGTTATATAGAAGTACTCGGTCCTGTTTAGGAGAGCGGGAGGACTTTTCAGTTAGAGGAGGAAATATGGTCTACTTCTTCTTTAGGTCTTGGTAATCGTGATTATGTCGCGCCAAGGAAATAAAAAGTTTGCTTATTAAAAGAGAATAAATTGTTGGTTAGTTCTGTTAGAGGTTTATGATTAGTGATGATTAAAATAAGTGTTCGCCAAGATACATATAAAATATATTTAATGAGTATAGCTTATTTAAAATTAAAAATAAAGAACGATATATTTTAATGCATGAGAGATTAGTGGATTTTAGGCATTACTTTTATACCTCTTTTATGTTCACAAAGTCTTGTCTTTAGTGCCTGTGGATGTTCTGGTGTCATTTTATACATAATTTTCATTATATATATATATATATATATATATATATATATATATATATATATATATATATATATATATATATATATATATATATACTACTTGCGTAACCCGACGTCGCCCGGGATTAAATGAGGATAGATGTAACGAATGTTTTAGACACGCATATTTTTATTATACTCGATATCGGTGAAATCACACATTTTTTAAATAAAATCTATTGATGGCCTGCTCTAGTTAGGGGGTCCATCGCAGTGCACCAAAATGGAAGTCTCACATTATAGTCTAAATTGAACTGTATAAACCGTACTGTTGATTATTAAATTAATTTATATATAACGGCTTGAATTAAAGTTTAAAAAGCAAAACTCAAATATGATGGGGAAATTGCGCTTTAAACAGAAACATTAATTTCGAACGCGTTCCTGGCATATCAAAGAAACTACTGCTGATTTTATATGCCGGGCATTTCTGCTTTTGTGGTAATTAAACTTCCCAAACACACTTGTGATATTAGACTGTATAACGTATTTATTTTAGTACGTTCTTTTTTCATCGAATCATTTCGATTATCGATATCGATACTTATCGAAGATATTCCGATACGAAACCTACCTAAGAAAACTGTCAGATACATGATGTACATCTGTGTAATTTCATGAAAATCGGCCAAGCCGTTTCGGAATCCGTAAAGAACGAACTTTCTCAAACACAAAAACACGCACACGGATAATGTTCCTTAATTATTTCTGCTTTTATGGCTTGTGTGAGCTGTGGCGTTATTTGATCATGGAAATGATTATATATTATCTCACATTAAAAAAATAGGCATATATATATATGTGTGTGTGTGTGTATGTGTGTGTATATATATGTATATATATGTATATATATATATTTATATATATGTATATCTATATATGTATATATATATATGTATACATATATATTAGTGAGAATGTGTGCGTGGGAACACTTCTCAACCTATATACTCAACTAAATTTGATCTAAAGACTTGAAATTTAGTTTATAGTATATTCAGATATGTGAAAAACTTTTAATCGGTTTTCATCCGGAAAAAAAGGCGACTAAGGGTCAAAATATAAAATTAGTACGTGAAGGTTATTAGATTTGTATGTTTGCTAACTGTTTCACCAGTGCGCATGCGTGAATCATTCTCATGAAAGATTGCTAATTTTAAGAATGAGTAGATATTTAAAAACCGTTTTACAGATCGTGTCAAGCTGGCCTAATGATTAACGTACTTGACTAACTATCTATAGATCGAGTATTTTTTTTACTTACAAGTAGTTACCTGTCTAGAAAGAAACATAATACTGGCAGGCACAAGGCACAGTTTCTTTGAATTTTTTTTTTTTTTTTGTACTTTATTTTTTAAGGAATTTAACGTTACGTACATACCTACAGTATTTTTGTTCATAAGAACTGTGCATTTATTACAATATAATATTTAT
This sequence comes from Euprymna scolopes, assembly GCF_053919585.1. Classification (NCBI taxonomy): domain Eukaryota; kingdom Metazoa; phylum Mollusca; class Cephalopoda; order Sepiida; family Sepiolidae; genus Euprymna; species Euprymna scolopes. Next base: position 143,518,588 of record NC_136484.1, on the reverse strand, counting down.
GCGTATTTTACGACCAGGCAACGTCGGGTGGTCTGCTAGTTGATTATAAATATATTTTATATATAAGTTATATAACTTTTTCACATTTTATGTAACTTATGTGAAAAAATTGAATGTTAACTTAAATTATTTATATAAATTGTGAAAATAATTATACAACTTCTGTTAAAAACTTGAATGTTAAGTTTAATTATTTATATAAACTGTGAAAAACAATTAAATAACTTATATACAAAATTGAATGTTAACTTTTATTATTAATATGAATTGTGAAAAATAACTGATATAATATGTATATAAAAAATTAATATTAAGTTACATTTTTTATATAAATTGTGAAAATTATATAACTTTTACAAAAATTTAATGTTTATTCATGAAACACACAAAACTATATGTTCAAACGTTTCGTTTTTATTTTCTGATTTCCTAGGAATGATTGTAATTTGGTTTGTTCCTTTTTTATATCTTCTTCACGTCGGATTTTTATTATAATTTACATTATATATATATATATATATATGTGTGTGTGTGTGTGTGTGTGTGTGTGTACATATATGCATATATATATATATGTATATATACATATATATATATATGTATATATATACATATATATATACATATATATATATGTATATATGTGTATATATATGTATATATACATATATATACATATATATATGTATATATATACATATATATACATATACATATATATATATATATATATATATATATATATATATAATGTAAATTATAATAATAATCCGACTTGAAGAAGATATAAAAAAGGAACAAACCAAATTACAATCATTCCTAGGAAATCAGAAAATAAAAACGAAACGTTTGAACATATAGTTTTGTGTGTTTCATGAATAAACATTAAATTTTTGTATAAGTTATGTAATTTTCGCAATTACAATTACATATATATATATATATATATATATATATATATATATATATATATACCGTTACAAATAGTTAAGAACGCCTATTATTAGGATTGAATTGTTTATCAATCCCTCTATAAAACACTGCTTGCGTTCTAAAATAAACGCCATGGAACATGACAACGATAAATGTACTTTATTTTGACATGTTCGCAATTGATTGAATAATGAATAATAATCGTAAACGAGAAATCAATAGTCAGGCTCGTGTTTATGACAGAACACGGCCGCGGTAATCGGATATTTGTGGATGGAGCAGGGTGAACATAGTTGATCAGTAATTGGTATGTGATTATCTTTGAATGATACAGTCGGTGAGGGAATTTGGTTGTCTATCGCCGCAAGCACGCACAGCATCACACCGTTCTTCTTAACCAACAGAAGTTACTGATTAAGTGAACCATGTGTGGTATATCATCTGTATTTATTAAAAACTCAAACATTCACACGTGATAGACACTATTTCGCTATTAAAGAATATGAACAAGTCTGCTAAAATGGATTCGCTAATAAACAGCTTGAATTTGATTCTCTCAGATATGGTATCTGACATTGTTAAATTATTATTATTTAATAGGCTTTTTTTTAATGTGATTGGTTTTTGACTAATGTGCAAGAAAATTGGAGATCGCTACCTAATAACGTGTCGATATTTTTTTAAAAGAATTCTGTTTACTATGCATGGCGATTGGCAACTTAGTTAAGTCTTAACATGTTTTATACATAATTTGCTTTCTGTTGTCAGTTTCTTTTGTTTAGTTTTCGCCTAGCTGTCAAAATATATTGGTACCAACCGCGTGTTCCTGAAATTAGTTTCAGAAGCTTGTTCTCTGTCCTGATTTTACGGAAAGAAAATAAAATGCGCATCAATAGAGTCTAATTGTTTGTGACAAGATGTGCGTATGCGTTATATTATAGTTGAACCTTGTAGCAGACTTGAACTGTAAATTGATTACAATATATATATATATATATATATATATATATATATATATATATGTGTGTGTGTGTGTGTGTGTGTGTGTGTGTGTGTGTGTGTGTGGTCAACCAAATAAGATGACCTGTTTCGCCGTATCACGACTTCTCAGTGAGTCTTGACTTAATGAATGTTTCAGTCAGCCTTCTTACCTCTGACCAATCCTTGCACATCATAGAATATTAAGAGATAGTATTTTGCTTATATTATATGTTCCGAAGAACGCTATACTTCTTAGCAGAATTGATAATTTTATACTAGATCGAAATCATTATTTTCGCTCACTGGAAAGCTCAACCCACTATGGAGAGCATATATATATATATATATATATATATATACATACATATATATATATATATATATATATATATATATATATATATATATATATAGTGTGTGTGTTTAATAATAAGCCTTATAACTAAAGTTTGTCCATATTTATTAAATACTTGAAAGAATAAAACTGAAATTAAAATATACAGATGAATGTGTCATTCTTATTCAAATATCCAAAATTTATTGAATATGATCTCCACCTCGTCAATAACCTGCTGCAACTGCTTAGGAAAACCCTTACAAGACTTATGTCTTGGAGGATTTAGATGTATTCTTTCTTCAATTTTATTTCCAGAGCATCCAGAAATTATGTGATTGAGAGCTAAAATCTTGCTTTCCAGGATGAGCCACATAATGTAAATTCATAAAATTAAGTTCTGGGTATGATGGAGACCATTGCTCTTTGTGTCAATTCTAGTCTAATCATTCTCAAGTAATTTTTGCTGTGTAAGGGAGCTGAGTCCTGTTGCATTGAACGACTGTGTTTTCCGAAGTGGATTTTGGCCTAGGTCAACAATGATGACTCTAGATTTTTTATATGATAATTCTCCTCGCTAGGTCTAACACATTCATCCACAAAAAAATCAAAGGACTCATTCAAATTTCGATCATGATCCCAGATGACAACTGACGCTACACCTTGCCTCCGAGTAACAATCCACAACTTAACAGCACCTATAAGAGACCAACTCCAAATTGCTTCAGAAGTGAGATATCTACTGAAGCGGCAAAATGATCCTACCATTTTTTTCAGCAGCCTTGGCAACGGATTTGATGTATGTGTTCCATTTAATATCAGGAGTAAAGGTCAGACTCAAAAGCTTGCCAAAACATGGAGTCTACCCAAGGCGAGAGCCATTCATTTCAATTGATGCCAGACGGTGATCAGAGCGTTGATGATGTAAAGATAGGAGCTTGGTTTTAGATGCATTAAAATTAACCAGCCACTTAATTCTCCATTGCACAACGTGCTCGAGATCAGAGGAGAGAGAATCAGAGAGAATTTGGTCATTTACAGCCTTTGAAGTGGAGCCATAGATGGTAGTGTCGTCAGCATAAATGTCTACGAATGATCTTAGGATGTGATTTGGGAGATCATTGATGTTGATGAGAAAGAGAGTTAGGCCCTGGATGGACCCCTAAGGGACTCCGGCATTTATACTTCGAGCTTCTGATTTCTGCCTATCAACTATTACTCTTATGAACTTGTTAAAATAAAGTTACCTACTAATTCACCCTCACAAAGGGAGTGCGTGACCTCTCTATACAACAAAACAAAAGTCAGTTTAACGTTGTTTGAGAAAATGCGTGGACAATGAAAATAATTAATGTGATTGGTTAGCTAGCTAGAATAAACACCACGTATATATATATATATATATATATATATATATATATATATATATATATATATATAAACACTCAGTAACACGAATTTTATACATTTTCGCCTGACGATTCCCTACGGGGATGAAATGTAAAAGCCTATATCAAATAACAATGTCATTTTCCGGGATTTTCTGTACCCACCTCTTAAAAGAGGAAAAATGAAAAATAATGACTTTTATTTGATATTTTGCCGTTCAAACTCGAAATACGTACGCTGTATACGGAAGCGTTAACTACTACAAATAATAAATCAATCCAAGGACATGAGCGATGTTAGAAACAGGTCACATATCAACTTTCATTTACCTAAAAATTATCTCCTGGAAAACGTACGAGAAATTTAGGCGTTAATGTTTCTCTTTTTAACACCACCAAATCAATCAGTGATGATTATATATGCTGGGTTAGGTGACCGTGAGAATGAACCTTTCTAATCGTATCTACATAGAATTATTACACAAATCAATCCTATGTTGCTGTCAGTCTTCTCCTCTGTCCAGTTTTAAGAGGTCCACCTTCTCAGATTTTACCTTCTCTACACATGACCTTGTGACTAACCTCCTTGTAAGGAAGTGATAATATACCTACACTTAATTCTAAAAGCAAAATTATCAATTATGGACAGTTTTTTTTATTCTTCATGATTATTGACTCTTCGTTATGTAACCTATGCGTAGGTTACTAATGTTTTCTTTTTGTATTCCTGTCCGTTCCTGTTTACCCATATTCCTAATGTGGTTTTATTTCTGTTTTATGAGAAAAGCTTTTAGCATTTGCCATCACAACGATAGAGTGCTTTATAGTTCTTGTCTCATTTATCATTATAACCTTTTCTGTATTTTTTTTTTAATTACGCACATCTCATGGCTGATACGGTAGCAAAACTACTTCCACAGGCATTACTTCACGTATACATCATAGGATTCTGTCTATTCCGTGGAGCAATGGCGGACGAATAATTCATTTTTCTGCAAGCTAAATTTCCAGACACTTTGAATCACGGTAATCACAGTTTCAAGTTTATACCATGAAATATCACGCTGTCTATAATATTTGAAGTCATGCATCTACTCCCCTTCTTGTCTCTCTGTCTCTTTCTCATCCTTTTTCTGCCTCTTTCTCCCTTTCTCTCTCTCCTTATATATATATATATATATGTATATGTGTGTGCGTGTGTTTGTGTACGTTTGTGTGTGCATGTGTGTGTATACATCTGGCCTGCTGCAGGTTGACTATAAAATGGTGGCCTTCAAATTTCATGTAAACAAGTAAACTTGTTGGATCGTCCTCTTAAATAATATATATGGTGATTCCTTTATAGAAACATATATATATATATATATATATATATATATATGTATATATATATATATATATATATATATTCTGTATTTAGGTAGATTTTCTTATTTAAGCAAACATTATAAAAATAATAGAAAGCTTCAGCTTAATTATACTGTAATATTTTTATGATCTTTCTTATGATCTGCTTGTTTTAAAATAGGAAAAAGTAATATGCTCCATATGAATCACGACTGTTTTCGATTCTTCGTCGAATCATCATTCAAATGAAGAGAAAAAAAAACAGTTTTTAAACGGGTGCGTGAAGTCAGTTAGACACTGGGGGAACGTTGTCGCGTTATTTCAGGAAAAAAGTGAATTTAACTCTGTGATGCCAGAGAAAGCGTCAAAAGATAATATTGTATTATATTAAGCATTTTAAAATATCTTCCTGATTACATTGGCAAATATTAGTGATGGTTAAGCATTTTTAAATGTTATTATTCTCCATCTGTGGTAGGGTTAGCATTTTTAAGTGTCCTTCCTGCATGCTTTGTCTCTTTTCGCTTTTGTTTTAAATTTTTCTCGGCCGTGAACCTTCAGGTATGTATGCATTACACCATGGCCTTGTTTTATTCTGGTTCTCATATAGTTGCTCTATCGATGGTTGCAACGACGCATTATACATCCGACCTCGTCACCGACCTGCTCCCAAAAGAACGGAGAACAAAAATCCTCTTCTAGTTTTACCCGCTGCGCATCTCTAAGAGTAGGAGAGACACTTCATCACGGATGCATGCGTTTACTACTGTCTTGGTGGTGGGAAGGAACAGCGTTCATTTTACTTGGATTTTACAAGCCCGTTTCCTTGCACTGGCGACTCCACTCTTTCCATCCTTTTTATATCTCGGCATTCTTTTTCTCCGTATCTTGTTACTCCCTCTTTCTTACTGGAACTCGTTACTCTCCCATATGCGAACTTCTTTGTTGATAACAAAACAAAATAAAACATAAAAAAATTGATAAATACGGGCGATACGTGATAGGCCTTTAAATGTTCAATTAAAACTTTAACTCTATCCTATGAATACACACCAATATATATATATATATATATATATATATATATATATATATATATATATATATATATATATTAATGATTGTATTTCAAATATAAATATACCTATCATATATAACCATTTAACTATTACACCGATCAAAGAAGAGTTTTAGATGAGTCAAAGTATAGAGTAATAAGTATCACATCGTGGTAAATTTGGGTTCACTTCCCACCGTCAACAATGTGATTGTTCAATTCAATATCGAGGAAAAATAATAAATAAGGGAACACAATTCTATGACAAATGTCTTTAATATTAATAATAATAAGAGGCCTGTTTATTCTTTTCATGCATATATTTAGTACTCTCTGCCCCCCATCTCCCTCTCTGTATGAATACCTCTCGGTTTCCTTTATCTCATGTTCCCTGTCTCTCTATTACTCTCCCCTCAAATGGTACGTGTTTGTAGATGACACTTCATGCCAGCTAAACAGCGAAAGATATTGCCACATAATTAGCACGCCCGATTTCCAGTTACATTATTGGGATGCAAAATTTTGTTTCACATTTACTCAAATAGCTTTTGAAACCGGTAATAGAGAGGCACGATTTTCAACATATATCACAGTTAGCGTGGAGATTTTGTGGAGCCAGTGCTTGACTCTGTCCGCCTTAACGAATCAAACATTAATAAGTGCTGTACTGCATACGGCTATTCTCAAAGGATTATATGCTTTCGTGAATCAGTATCTGCGATTTACTTCTATCTAGAGCCATTTTCTCATTGGTCTACAAACAGTAAAATTGTTTCATATAAGATTTAATTGTATTTTTAAATCTCTTCTTCGGTTTTGATGTACATCTCTTTCCTTTTCACATTTCAACATAAAATAACTCCCTTGGAAGACGACCGTCATCTATACACACAATGTTATAAACTCATCGGAGACAGCGTTTCGTTACCATCGACTGAATGCTTGATAGCCCTGCTTTTTTTAGAACTCTTGTATCTAAGACATGAGACCACCATTTTATATAGAAGTATCTGTCTTAGGCACCGTTGATAGAAACCTTCGAGAAGTTTTAGTTTGTGTTTATAGTGTCCATGTTTCACTTGCATACAAGATGACTGTCAAAACATATATTTTAAACACAATGATTTTTCTATGTAACTTGATACCATATTGGGATTACACATGTTTTTAAATGTTGAAAAAAAACCCTTTTAATGCGGAAGGAGATTTCCCTTTTGAGACTTCATTCTTCATAGAGAGTACTGTGTAGATATACAAAAAAGTGCATTTCGTCTGATTCATTACCTTACACGAAGATAGTTGATTCCATATAAGGCAATTAGGATGCAGGATCATATATGGCGACTGTTTTATTTAGGTTGACTTCTAAATCAAACAAGTTATAAGCAGATACAAAATGATTCAGAAAGCATTGCAAGTTATCTTCCGAATGTGTAATCACGGTTATCCGCGTAAAGCAGATTTCTCACCAGTAAAGAACGGACTTTTATTTGGAAAAGTTGTCTACGGGCATTATATACAATGCTAGACATCTGATATCTGAGGTAAATATCATCTGAGTTTTCATAGGCCACGAGAAACACTATGGAAAAGTAGATACTGATCTCATTGTTGATAGGTATTTCCTCAGATAGATTGCCGTTATAACTAAATTTAGCTTTCATTTAGTTGCGAAAAGAACGATTCAGACCCACAGATCTCTCAAGGCAGCTTAACTTCAGTAAGATTTTCCAAAGAGTTTATATGTTTACGGTATCAACAGCTTTAAGTCAATGAAAGATTGATACCATGGAAGATATTGTTCGTTGCACTTCTCTTGCCGAGTACTGAAATTCATATCCGCAGTGCCACAGTTTGCACGGAAGCCACACTGGAATTCTGGTTAGGTTTTTCATTGACAAAAGTGAGGACTGATCTATTTAAAATAACTATTGAAAACACCTTTCCAACAATAGACAGCAAATGTATGCTCCTAAAATTGCGGCATTTTGACTTCTTATACAAGTGTCGCATCTCTCCAGTCTTGAAGTAGTTCACTTCCCCATTCACTTTGAATGACTTACTCCAGAAGATCTATCATTTTGTTACCGTCATTCTTTGGAATCTCTGCTGTTATGCCATCAATTTCTGGCGCTTTGTTGCTGTTCATTTAACAAACAGAAGCTTTTATCTCACCTCTAGAAGGCACTTTATTAAGCGCCAAAATTGGTTCATGCTGCTTAATGAGATCCAATATAGAATCGGTCAACGACTGGTCATTAAGGAGTTCGCTATAATGTCAACACCATCGCGTATTAATATCTTTTGGTTGTTTCAAGATGGCACCGTCCTTTGATGCTTACATTTACGAAGTAAAAGTTGATTGCTGCGACCCACGGAGCACTTTTATTATTCAGTAAAACAGTCTCGAGATTTTGCTTTTTCTGTCTCCTTGAGCCACCACTGGTTTCGGATTACGTGCATATATTTTTTTGCCACTTTTTTGGAAATTCTTGTATGTTTTGTAAGTTCTGTATTTGCTTGGTTGGATAGATTTGATGGTAAGGTTTTTGCGAAAAAAAATTGCGTTTTATTTTAAGGAGTGTACCAATTTCCTCATAATTTTCAGTAAACTAATCTTGGCACTTCTTTTTATAAAACCCTAAAATGTCTTTCACCTTAAAATCCTCTCATAAGTTTGTTTCATCCAGTTCACAAAGGCAAGTGCATTCTGAAAGATGCTCTTTGTTTCAGGAAGATAAAAAAACTTTAAGACCTCAAGCATTTTGCACCTGGTGTGGGAGTATGTCGTGCTTTGGGATGAATTTGAGTTCCATTTTGGCTCTTACCAGACAATGATCTGTCCAACATTCACGCGTCTCATAGCTCGAACATGGTGCAGATCTTGTAAATCACACATAACATCTTCATCTAAATAGAATCTCAAAAAAAAAATAAAGAAAATAAATTTGGGCAATTGATGGAATAATATCCGGAAAATATACCAGGAAACTTGTTCATAACTCAATCCAAAATATAGACTGGGAAACATGTTTAAATTCATAAATAATGAAGCATGTAAATAAAAAATAAATATGAAAGAAAAGCAAATACATTAACTTTTTAGTAGTACAAACACTATCTAACGCTTTGAAAATAATATAAGAACAAACCCTTGGGATCCCTTTTTGCCAGCTCATCAGGGGTAAATCGTTGATTTTAAAAGATACAAACGACAAATAAAATAAACTTGTAAGAGAAAATACTCGGAGATATACGAGTAAAAAAGGGGAAGGGGGAAGAAAAGAGGAATTAGAATTCGTATGATTATATATATATATATATATATATATATATATATATATATATATATATATATATATGTACAGTCCTGGTCAAAATCATAAGACCACTAAGAAAGTAAGCGTTTACGCATAATATCGAATGTTTAATCAAAAAAATGGTTGAAACCATTGCCAAAAGGGAAAATATGATGGAAAATGAAATCTACTTCATTCGAAACCTTAACCCTGATCTAATAATTATTAAAAAAAAAACATTTTCACCTGGTCAAAATTATAAGACCACTGATAATTTATCTAACAAAAGGCAATTATAAATTACTAAAAAGGGTCTCAGTATTTAGTATAGCCTCCATTATTACGAATTACTTCAAGAATTCTCTTCGGCATGTTTGCGACTAAGTTTTTTATCAGTTGCGAAGGAATTTTATCCCATGTACTGAAAACTGAATCAGAAAGTTCCTTTATCGAGTCATACTGGGTTCCATCCTTGAACACTTCTTTTGCCATCCATCCTCAAAGATTTTCAATGGGATTGAGGTCCGGAGAACATGCTGGATGATCTAAAAATTCTATATTATTTGAAGAAAAGTATTCTCGTGCTTGTCAAGAAGCGTGTATCGCAGCGTTGTCTTGCTGGAAAATTCAATTTCTTCCACACAGACGTGGGCCTTCAGTCCTGATAGAAATATTTTCAAGCATTGAAATGTACTTCAATGATATTTTCTGGCCTTTCACTACTTGCAACTTTGGGGTCCCAGCTGACGAGAAAGCACCCCAGATAATTAAAGACCCTCCTTCACTATGCCGAATTGAAAAAGTCTCTTTGGGCAAATTTTTTATCATGCCAATAATGTTGAAATCCATCTGAACCATCTAGATTAAACTTTTTCTCATCGGAGAAAATTACATTTTCCGACTTCTCTTCATCCCAAGTTTGGTATTTGGCGGCATATTTAAATCGGTTAGTTTTGTGCTGTTCAAGAAGACGTGGTTTCTGCAGTCGCTTTAAATGATTGAAACCCTTCATTTTCAGATGCCTTCTGATGGTTTTAGGATTACATTCTGCTGCTGTTTGGCTTTTCAATCAACTTGAGCTCATACTGGAGATTTTTTTTTAAATTTCTTCTGATACGGCGATCCAGTGATAGGGTTATTTTTTTTTTTGTCGACCTGGACTCTTTTTGTGCCTATATTGATCTGGATTTCTTAAAAAAAATTGTGATGACCGTTTTGCAACGATTCACTTCGTTTGCAGTGGATCTATGGGAGAGTCCACCCCTATTTAGCTCAAAGATCCTTCCTTTCTAAAACTCTGATAACTTTGCCATTTATAATTTAGTAATATGTTTTTTATCCACTAACAAGTTGCTTTTAGTAACATAGATAACTTTTCGTATTCATTTTTTCAAAACTAGCCGATTTTATTAAAGTGGTCTTATCATTTTGACCAGGTGAAAATGTTTGTTTTTTAAAAAATAATTATTAGATCAGGGTTAGGGCTTTTTTTCCATCATATTTTTCCTTTTGGCAATGGTTTCAACCATTTGTTTGATTAAAAATTCGATACTATGCGTAAAAGCTTACTTTCTTAAGTGGTCTTATGATTTTGACCAGAACTATATATATATATATATATATATATATATATATATATATAAAGCTGAATGTCTGTGTGTGTGTGTGTGTGTGTGTGTGTGTGTGTGTGTGTGTGTGTGTGTGTGTCTGGTCACGAATAGGCTCCTATATCGTTGACTATTTTAAAAAACTGATTACATATAATGATAGAAGATGGATCGAGACACAGGAATGGGTATGTTTGATCTAGCAGAACGGTGGTTCATTAAAATTGTGGGGTTTCCGTTCGCTCCTTGCCTCCATAGAATGGAAATAGGCACAAACTTTAATAAAGACTTTTCATATCTATCTGCGTAAGTATACTTTGATAATTATGTTTCAGTTTGAAGAAATATGGTATAATAAAATTATGGGGTGTTCGTTCGAACCTGACCTCCATAGAATGGAAACATGTCACAAAGTTTAACAAGGTTTTTCAATATAGATCACCAGAATATTGTGATAAGTGTTTCAGTGTGAACAGGTATGGTATAATAAATTATGGAGTCTATTTTATTTTTACTTTCATCATATATTTCTTAGCTTTTGATACCCCCAAATTCAACCCAAATTTACAACCTTTCCTATCATACTTTCATAAATCAGAAATCTGTAGGCTGTCTTTAAACCCAGTTAATGACGGGTACTTTTGCTAGTATAATATAAAGCTGAACGTGTGTGTGTGTGTGTGTGTGTATGTGTGTGTGTTCACAAATAGGCTCCTATATGGTTGACTATTATAGAAAACTGATCACATATAATGATAGAAGATTTATTGAGACACAGGAATGGGAATGTTTGATCTGGCGGAACGGTGGTTCATTAAAGTTGTGGGGTCTGCGTTCGCGCCTGGTCCACAAGGTATGGAAATAAAAAATTTAAAAATTAAAAAAAAAAACGTTTACAAATGTGTTTGATATAGATGTACATAAGAATATTTTGATAAGTATGTTTTAACTTAAATAGGGATGCTATAATAAAATTGCGGGGTCTGCCTTCGCGCCTGGCCTCCATAGAATGGAAATAGGCACAAACTTTAATAAAGACTTTTCATATCTATCTGCGTAAGTATACTTTGATAATTATGCTTCAGTTTGAAGAAATATGGTATAATAAAATTATGGGGTGTTCGTTCGAACCTGACTGCCATAGAATAGAAATATCTCACAAAGTTTAACAAGGTTTTTCAATATAGATCCACAGAATATTGTGATAAGTGTTTCAATGTGAGCAGGTATGGTATAATAAATTATGGAGTTTATTTATTTTTACTTTCATCATATTTTGCTTTGGTTTTGATACTTCAAATTCGAAGCTTTCTCTTTACAACCCTTCCTTTTCACAACTTATCATACTTTCATAAATCAGAGTCCATTTTTTTGTCGGCTGTTTTTGAACCCAGTCAACGACAGGTACTTTTGCTAGTCGTTTCTTATCGTTGAGCACTTTCAGTTGAATTAAAAGTCGGTCAATTTAGCTCTTATGCGTAGATCATCGTATAACGATTTGATCACTGTCTGTCTGACGTAATGAACATTTAAATTAAAATGTTTAAAATTCAACGCTATTTCACACGGTTAATGGTAGCCGAATGGATACGGCCTCCGCTAATCGAGCCAGAGATGTCTCGTGTCGCGGGGTTCGAATCGTTCGACTGGTAGTAATCGTGACACCCTGCACTGAAGAATCCCGAAAGGATGAAACACTAGTGTCTGTAGGTATTTAATTATTATAGTAAAAAAAAATAATTATATATATATATAGGTGCTTATTAACCTCAAAGTACAGGGCTATTTAGCTGTAGGGGGTTACTATTTAGGACACAATTAGCAGGCATACTTTGCAGGCAGTTGAGCAGTAAAATGTCTGTAAAGGTAATTCCAAAGTTTTGTAGTGCGAAGCAAGAAACTATTAAAGTGAAAGGTTTTCAAGCATCTAAGGATCTCTAGTTTGTAGGGTGTAATTTTGCTACTTGTTGGACTTGTCGGACGTATTTACATCAAGGGTGTACACCGGGTTCGACTTTGTTAGAGCACCTACTTTTAAAATAGGTACAAGGATGCAACATTTTGTCGATGGGACAAAGGTTGAATTTTTATTGACAAAGCAGGACTTAGGAGGTTGACCATCTTTTCTGAACCCTGTCTAAAAGGTAAAAATCTAGTACTATAATGCACTAATTCAACGGTGGCAAAAATACACATGCGCAGATGATAACCTTATAGAAGTACAAAATACTCTCAGGAGTAAGTAAAACTCTCGCACGGTAGATAGAACCCATCTTCTTCGCAACAGCATTGCCAATGCCTTCAATCTATCTGTTGTAATTATGAACATAATGCTAAAGAACTTAAACGAAGGGCTTTCATGTAGTATATGATTAGCCATGGCTATCAGTGATTGAGAAGGTTTCCTGAAAATATTAAATGAAATTAAACTAAATCTTGGCAGCATTGAATGTTACTATTTATTTATGTCCCCATTCCACTACTGATCAGAAGTCATCCTCTAATGTTTCAGCCATTTCCCTAGATATACTCATTCATTTTTCCTTCATCTGTTATAGTGCGTTGTGTCAACAGAAATATACCCATCTCGGAGACAATTTTATCAGGGACGTTATTTGTGAATAAGAGGAATAATAACGGCCCAAGGATCAATACCTGAGGCACACCCGCATTTATATAACGTTATTTTGATGTACGATTGTTTTTACGGTAGTTTTTTTTTAAATCTCGGAACGGTGCGTTAGGTCACGCGGGATTCACGTTAAGATTTCTTGTTCCTTAGAAGCGCCGGTTGAGTTTGAATGAAATAAATACGTATTATATACATTTGAAACCAAAAACAACGCATTATTACAAACACACACACGCACACACACACACACACACACACACACACATATATATATATATATATATATATATATATATATATATATATATATATATAGTCTACTGTGTTTTTCGAATGTTATTCTTCTCTTTATAGAACCACAAACTATAAAAGAGTTATTTATTTTTAACGATAAAAACAAAAAATAACTATATATTTTTATAAGTGATAAATTATCACGTAGTTTCAAACAGGATTTCGTGGTGTACTGGTAAACGCACTCAATTACACAATTTCTGTCATCAAGGTTATGAATCCTGTTATAGTCCTACAGCAGTAAGCATTTTATTAATAAAAACTACATATATGCAGTAAAACTACACTTCTGACGATCGGATTTACCACGAAACTGTAATAAAATATGAAGATAATTCTCGTGTTATCATTTTTATATCATCGTAGTCTTTTTTTTCTTTCTTTAGGTCTTTTTCTTTCTTTTCATTTACCTTTTCAATAGCTTACCAGTTTTTTTTTCTGACTCGATCGTTTATACTCCTTCATGCACCCCTGTCTCCCCTCTCTTTGTTTCTTCCAACCCGACCTCTCTCTTTCCTTTCCATATTTTTCTAAATTATTATAATATGCTCCTTGTTTGTAATAAAAAAGTTATTTCTTTTTAACACTTGTCTATATCTCTTTTGCTATCTCTTCCTGTTCTTTCTAATTCTTCGAAATTATTATAATAATTTGCAAACTCATTTAATTCATACTATAAAACTTCTTTCTCTCTGTCTTTTTCTCTTTCTCCCTCTCTTTACTTTCACAATTTGTTTCTTTACTTTAATTTAATGAAATGATTTACAGAGCATTTCATATCAAAACAGCCATTCAGTTTCGCGTTGCAAATAAACAAAAACTCACCTTGACTGAGATTTTGACCTGTCACGTGTCATTTTTAATCAGTAAGACATCTTCCACAATTGCCTCTTTTTTATATCAAATGCATGATTTATTTTAGAATCGACACTTATTCACAAAAATGCAGTGAAAAAGATCAGCTTAAGTGTATATGGAAGCCTTGAGGGCAAAAAATCCTAGCGGAAATCTTTTATTACGGCTGAGTTTTTAAACCTTATCCTTTGTTTTTCCATCATATACTAAAAATAGCTAAAATATGTTTATATACAGACAGATATATTTATTTATTTATTTCAAGAATATTTATTACAGTAGTACCCGGAATACGGAATTAAAAATTAGTAACAATTTACAGTAAAGTATATAATACACATGTATATAATAAAATAACATTATAGATAACACCTTAAAGATAGAAAATGCCGTAACCAAGGTCCGAATAACCATTGTATTCCACATCGTAACCTGTAAAAAAACGTGTCCTAGGGCCACCGTATCCCGGGGTTCCACTGAATATCGTATTATTGTGATAATTACCAATCTAATACATCATAGCTACAACTGTTTCAAAATGTGTGCGTAGTAAACAGGATTTTAACAAGTTTACTATAAAAAAAGACTGTATCACCAGAGTTCCGAAATAAAATGTAAACAGAAAATAAAGGTCGCCAACTGACGAGAATAAGTTTAAAACGACACAGCAACCTGTTAATAACTCAATTCAAAACATAATCTCGGAAGAAAAAATATTACAAGATATAATTTCAAAAAGTAATTTGAAAGAAAAGCTTCTCTTTCTCTCCCCCTTTCTCTCTCCCCCTTTCTCTCTCTCTCTCTCTCTCTCTCTCTCTCTCTATATATATATATATATATATATATATATATATATTATTGCTGTTTTAGTAAAATATGTTTTCAATTATATTTCACTTATTGTGTATACCAATCCTTTTTGTTTAGAAGCTTAATGTATGTTAAATATAACAACAGAACACATATAAAGAATAACATTATCGTTACATTCCAAGATCTATGAACAACGATGGCTACCAGAATAAACACACGATATTGAGACTTCTATGTCGGTTTTATTCTTTTAGTATTATATAAATGTGTATAATTTATATAAATATGTATAATTCTAATCAAATTATATATATATATATATATACATATATATATATATATATATATATATATATATATTGATTAGAATTTATTTATTTAATCAGAAAATATACGACTTACGTTCCGCTCTTGTATATCTCCACCCTACCACTATTATTTCTACACACATTCGTTGTTTGGATGTAAAAATAATTATATATATATATATGTATATATATATATATATATATATATATATATATATATATATATATATATATATATATATATATATAATTCTCAGCAAATCCAGTTAGGTAATATTCCTTCAAGAACATTTTGATATAATGAGAATTATCACAATCCTTGTCATAACGAATAATTACTCTTTTTATTTCGTGATCATTACACACGTGATCACGTCTGTGTACCATTTAAAGCGTATATCGCAACGAGATTTCTTTCAATATAATTTCGATTCCTTTCCAGGTTGAAAGGTTTCATCACATCTGCATGTTTCGTAATTAGCTCTACTATATAAAAAAATTTACAATACGTACTATAAATTGCATGGTATTTTTCCTTTTTTGTATTATATATGTATATATATATATACATATATATATATATATATATATATATATATATATATATATATATATATATATATATAGCCTGAAGAGTCCTAGAGTGGATGAAACGCGGAATATTTTGTGTAGCTTAATCGCCATATATATTTTATGAATTACTAACTAGCTCTACCTTCGTATTGAGCACTTTTGAAGTAAATACTTAAAGTTTACGCATAAATCTATACTTTCGTACATTAATTTTATGTGAGTAAATGAAGTAGTTATATATATATATATATATATATATATATATATATATATATATATATATATATATATATATATTAGACTTATATGTAATTATACTGAGTTCGTGAAATTCAGTAAATTTTCATATACCAATGAGTTTTAGGCCAAAATGGTTGACTTAAAGAGTAAGCTACAAAATTATCCAATTTTATAATTGAGCATTAATATACTGTGTAAGCAAAAACAATACTTCAAAATAAGGTGTTGGTGGCAACAAAAAGTGTATTTCAATTTACGTTACAATTGTTTCTATGTCCAGTTCGACAATTTCAAGCATTATGTCGTTTGAAAATTTTCAAAACCAGCATTTCTTCAGACTTTATGAATAAGCACACTTTTGACAATGGGGCATTTTTTGAAAAGAAGGAAGGAAGGGGAATCCCTGGATAGAATGGCATGCGAGAAACATCTACCATTGTTGTGGTTATGGGAACTCCCATTTAAATATTAATATATTGCCTAATTTTCGTATCCTTATTTAAGAGAAGAGTCATGACAGGTTGCTACAGAGAGCCTTAAGCCATTTAAAAAAAAATTAATATATATATCCCATTCGTTTGGTTCCTAAATTAGATCTTGTTATTTCTTTGTTACCCAATACTTAATTTTTTAAATTTTTGTTTCGATATTATGGCCGTAACAGCCTTGCAAAAATGTTACGGTTAGTTTTAGTTTCGTATTAGTGGCTGGTAATATCTATAGATTATCGTTATATTTGTGCCCGGATTTAAGACCCTTTTAGTTTCAAAGTTTAATTGAATACGAGAGTGAATAAAATGGGTGTATTAAAGATATATATAAAAATCCTTGTATAATATTACGGGTGAAGTATTCTAATCTATTTATTGTTATTTAATGTTTTAAGATTCGTTGTTATTCTACTTGAAAAATGTTTTCATATCGTTAAGTGGGATAATATGAAGGGAGATAATCCAATTATATTGTTAATTATTGCTGGTTAATTTTGTTTGAAATTGGGTCGGTTTGTATCCTATAATGGTCAAAGGGAGGTAATTCAGGACGTTTGGTGTTTTTGGTTCATTGATTACTAGAAGGCGTCTATGATTTAATAATTAATTTAATAATTGGTTTAACTTAATCAGACAGGTCCAGAACATGCTACGATTTCTTACTTAACCAATTAATTATATAAATTTTGTTTTGACCTCAAAGAATGGTCTTAGTCCATAGGTTTACCCCGCCTCTGTTACTAATCATTTAATTCATGCGTTGTATTTGTGGGTGTCTAAATAATTAAAATATATATCCTCTAGTTATTATTCTGACAGCAAAACCACCCATGGTTACATGTGTGTTCCACTCTTGTGGGAAGATGTCTACTCCTGCATTTATGGGTAACAACATTTAGAACAGGGATTGCTGTAGGTAGATAAGTTAGTCAGTATGGATTCTACCAACTTGGGATGCAAGATGACAAAATCTGATGACATTATATTTACGTAAATTTTACAACCCCCAAATTGCTAATTTAATTTTTATTTTTTAATAATAACTGGTTTAATTGCTAAGTTGTTTTATTGATTTGAAGAGGGTAACCCTTATTTCACCGTCCATACTGATATGATTGAATACAAGGATGCTCACCGTTATGGAGAAGAAACCATTCTTAGATGAGCTGTATACCTTATTTAGATTTCCCATCCGGTTAAGAAGAATGGAAGTTTTATTCGCATGTGGGATTTTGATCATTCATTTAGATTGTAACAGTTCTAGTTATTTAACTCTACATTAAAATTTAATCCTAGCATCCGATGATCCTTATTATTGTGAAAAATGTTTTGCTTCAGTTACATTTAAGGCGTGATAGCAGAAATCTATTTCTGTGAAGACATCACTGTATGACATCATGTCTTTTATTCAAAATTTCCTCTTTGGAATTCACAATGCAGAAGGCTTCCAATAAGCATAGATTGCACCTTTTTGATTTCCCAGGGCTGTACTTCCTTCCCCTGTCCACTAATGACGATTTTAATTCAAAATTTTCATTATTTCTGATAAGTTCCCTAATCCAATCACCTAATGCAGTTGTGTTTCTCTTTTTGTTTTTATTTTTAATGCTTATTTTTGTGCCCACCCCCTTACTGTTGTTCACGCCATCCCTATTAGTTTCTGTCCCAGGTTCCTTTTTGAATGATACTACGTGGTTTCTATATCTGTCCTTAAACTCTGTTCTCGTGGCTCCCAGATATGTCTTCTTAGTGTTGTCGGTTTTTATCTCGCATTTATACTCTTTCTGAGGTTAGCCATTTCCCATCCAACGGACAATTTTCAGATATTCTGCAGTTACAATTTCTATTTAGGATACTTGCGTTTGATGCTAGTTCGTTGTTGTTCCTTATTTTGCTGATTTTTCTATTGTTGGAGCTGATTATAGTGTTAGTTAAGTTTCTGGACGTTGAGAAAAATGATTTTACAGAGTTTCTATTTATTATTTTGCTTAATTTATTTTCAGGGGGAAGCTTTGGTCTATTATTCTATAGAATTCCTTAGGTATATTATTTTTGATGTGCTCGCTGAATGGTGGATTAAACCAAACCTGTCTCTTGCGTCTATTTCTCTTATCAATGGTGCCACCCTCATCCTTCCCTATTCTTATTATTTCCCCCACCGTTCCTATTCTTAAGATGATTTTCAGCGTTTCCCTTATTAATCTTTGGGTTTTTTCTAGCTCCCATTGCCATGTTGTATGAGATTACACAGCTGGGTCTGTAGTCACTATTTTTGTTACTATTATATTCAATTTTTCCATTGTATCCTGATCTCCTAAGGGCCTCGTTGTAGTATTCCTTGTTTCTTTTTTCAAAGAGATTCCCATTCTTAGAAAGTTCTGAATTTCTTTTAGAAATGTTGGAGATCAGCGCTTTCTTCATGCATTTCGGATGGTTCGATCGGTAATCTATGTAGAAAGTTTTCTGGTTAGGTTTGTGATAAGGTTCGTATGTGCTATTGTTTAGGTTGAAAGTATATATACTATATATACATATATATTTTATATATGTTTCATATATATATATATATATTTCATATATGTTTCACACACACACACACACACACATATATATATGTGTGTGTGTATAATTATATATATACATATATTAAATTTGTTTATACAAACATTGATGGCTGTATATGTGCATACATGTTTCTGTAAATACCTGTTATTGGGGAGACTACGTGTTCAGGCCAAGAATTTTCGAGGGAAATTCTTTGCCTGAACACGTAGTCTCCCCAATAACGGGTGATTACAGAAACATGTATGCACATATGTAGCCATCAATGTTTAGCCCAACATTTACTTACCTGCCTTGTTCTATTATTTTGAAACACGAAATATTAAAAAAACTGACATTGCAATTGGTATGAAAAAACATTCTGTCGTAAAACAATTATTTCAGTTACTTTAGCATGATAGGGACATTTTAGCACCAATTACATTTCACATATCGTCCTCAATAAGAATTCAGCGCTAAAAAACATGATGTTCTATTTTTTGACCAGCACGTTTATATACCGTATTTGTTTTTACATAAGCAATAATATATTGCTACACATTCATGAGCATGTTCCAGTCAGCTAGTTACCTGAAACTAGAGACCTTTTTAGGCGATACAGTTTATATGAAAGCAAAGTATACATGAAAATATCAGGTCTTGCTCGTCATAGGGAGTTAACATCAGAAGGTTTCTTTAAATGTTGTGAAAAAAATAAGATTTAGTTGTATGTAAATAAGACCTAATAGGGTGCGGATTTAAGTCTGTTTATATATAGGATATAGGATGAATGAGAAAGGTGGGAGGTTAATGAAAGTGTTCGTATACCTGTTTGACTGCCGCCCTCAATCTTAAACATACTAGTGTGTATAAGTTCAAATAGTAGAGAAATGTGAATTTGACATATTTATGCTAAATGCAGTTTCAGATTTAATCTGGATTATTCAGTTATAAATTTTTTTTTAATTTGATCAGAATTTATTTATGTGGCCAGAAAATACACTTACGTTGCACTACCATTCCTACACACATCAGTGAAGAGGTAAAGAGACTAGGAAGAAAAGGAAAAGGTGAAAGGAAAAAAAGAAAAAGAAAGTACAGAAAGAGCAAGAATAAAAAGGGGAAACTATTATGTATTAATGGTGATTCTTAGCCATTCATTTCTCCTTCCTATTCGTCGCCCATTCACGTACACTCCCCCACATTCTCACTCTCATCTCTCATCATAGCTTTTTTTTTCTTTATCTAAGCTTGGAAAGTTTTATAGCAATAATAATAATAATAATAATAAGAAGAAGAAGAAGAAGAAGAAGAAGAAGAAAAAGAAGAAAAAGAAGAAGAAGATCTCAAAATGTATATAATTAATTTAACTTTATGTTTAGATATAATCATTTACTCTAATTGTGATAATAATAATTAAAAATAGAAGGTGATGGGGGATAAACATGTTGGTAACTGTGATATTAATGATAATTTTTAATGATAATTTTTAAGTAATAATGTTAACAATATTGGGAATAAAGTATTTAAAGTAAAATTCAAAATCAAAATGCAAAAAATAGAAGATAAGGTGCAAACCGCAAAGTCAAGATATATAAGACTAAACTAATATACAAGAATAAACTATTCATTTGAAGGTATTCACGCATGTACACACACACGTACACACACACACATACACACACACACACACACACACACACACATATATATATATATATATATATATATATATATATATATATATATATGTATACTTCAGAATAGTTTTTATTTAAAAATCAGTTGTTATGGAAACGTGAGATTGTAAAGTTTACGTGTGTATGTGTGTGTATATATATATATATATATATATATGTGTGTGTGTGTGTGTGTGTGTGTGTGTGTGTGTGTGTGTGTGTGTGTTCATGTGTTTATATGTAACCTTGTGTGTATTTAAATGCAGTTGTAGAAAATTTCGCCAGTTAAATATTATTAAATAGTATAATGTTATGGATATTACTGATTTTAAACGTTTTTCAGTAAGGTATTATTATTACTTTATTACCTTCGTTTTAGCTTATTTAGCATTGAACTATTACCGTAAGGATCATAAAATAAAGATAAAACGTTCCATTAATAATCTTAGAATTGGTTTCACAATTAGCTCATAAACATTAGTATATTCTAAACCTTATGTCAATCCTCCTTTCTAAGGGAAATATGGATACGTATAAAATTAATAATAATTAGCACCTCATGGGCAGTATATATAACTTGAGTTGACGGAACAAATACGATTTAAACTGACAAAGGGATTTGAGATGAAACTAGGATAAATCTTAAAAAAAACGAATTATTCCATTTACGTATTTGGCCCATTCTTTTATTTTTATTTTATTTTTATTTTCATCTCTATCTTCTTCTTGTTCCCCCTTTTCCTTCCCCCGAACCAAATCTCTATATCCAGTACACGACCTGGCCTCAATTAAGCGACCGGTCAAAATTCTTTGAATTCTATTTAAAGAAATATCTATTCTGCTGTATATATATATATATATATATATATATATATATATATATATATATATATATATATATATATGTATGTTTATGTGTGTATATGTATATATATGTATATATATGTATATATGTATATGTGTATATGTATGTGTATGTATGTATATGTATATATGTATACTGTGTGTATGTGTGTGTTTGTATGTGTGTTCATGTGTATATAGGGATGAATATGCACATGTGTTTCACCCCACTTCCTACCATTCACCACTACCTACTCTATCTACTATTAACACCTGATATAGACTTCTAATGAAAAGGATTCCACCAGACTTTGAATTGTTATCGCTAGATCCACAAACTAATTTATACAAGCACTTGCCCGATTCGGATATCTATACAGCTATGCGGATTACTCAATATATAACTTGGACCTTATTACCAAACGGATGAAACTAGTCAGAGTTTAGAATTCGCGATATAAAGTTATATTTAAGAGTCCTCTAATATAGTAGAGAAAACTATTAATTTCTATTTAAACAAAAAGTTAAAATTAAAGATTAAGTTAGTTTAGCTAATTATTAATTTCGTTTTATCTGTTTGGGGTAAGTTGTATCAAAGGTGATAAAATTTCTATGGTATATATATATATATATATATATATATATATATACATATATATATATATATATATATATACATATATATATATACTATTAAGCCGTTCCCCTTAAGTAATCCACTGTACACTCTTTTACCCTTATCCTCGAGTGACCTCTGGGTCTTGATAAGTGGGCCTTGATAAGTGGTTACTCCTATGTGAAAAAAATATAATTCCAAAATATTAATTATAAAAGTTTTTTTAGTTTAATCATATATTTCCAAATAGTACAGGGTGACCCCCCCCCCCAAAAAAAAAAACAGAGGGCATTCAATTGTTTTTCTGAGCATTTTACAGTCAACGGAGAAAAAAAGGCCAAAGACGCTCGTGTTTTGATGTGATGTTTTAAATATAATAAACTAGTCATGACCAAAGGTTCATTTCATTCGGACAAAACACTAAGAAACGGGACCTAATTAGAGTTGGGGCCCGTTTTTTTGGGTCCCCCTGTATATCACAATTAAAGGTGGAGTACGAAACCAAAATTAGTTAGCAAAATTACCATATGTTGTACACAGCTATTGTAAACAAAACTTGTATCATCATGAAAAATATTACTGAATAAAATAAAAACACATAAATCTCTATATTTTTGCATTATAAAAGTCTGATACCCTGAAAAAATTTTTAATTAAGTATTCCATTATATTATTCTTTATAATAAATATTTTAGGAATAAAATACTTATGATTTATTGATTGAATTATCTCCCCTGTCATAAAAAAACGAAATGCAAAATATTTTAGAAATATAGTTTTAGCATGTATTAAAAAGATGACGGCATATACACAACCATATTTCTTTTTCAGCTTTTCTATGTATGTCTTTCATTTAAGGTCAAGAGTGAAAGTCTCTTCAAAGTTTGTCAAAGTAGTGAGCTTCTTTAAGACGAGAGCCACCTATATTAATTGGAGCCAAGGGGAGACTTAAGCGTTAGTAATGAAAAGATAAAAGTTTGGTTTTGAGTGCATTAAAAGAATTTAGCTGTTTTTTTTTTTTTACGTTATTGAACTACACCATCAAGGTACTTCAACTAGTATGTTAATAAAGTAATTATGAAACATTCTTTTACTTGCAATATTTTAATGTTAATTCATATTGTGTATCCTTTTTCTTGCTTACAGCTCGCGGTCTGGGAATGCGAGTGGTTGGCGGTAAACTGGGAGATGACAACCGATTGGGCGCCTATGTGCGAAGTGTTGAAAGTGGAGGACCTGCCGATCTTCAAGGCAATATACGCGAAGGTCAGTCAGTTATTGAGGTTTGCCGAATTTTCTCCGTGTTTTAGTCTCAACAAAATGCGTTAAATAGCAATGGTATGAGTTTCATATAGAAACGTGGATTTAATTTGAATAAAATAAAATACGCATCACATGTGCTTGAAACAAAATCACAACGTAATATTAGGAAATAAACAAATATTTTAATTCTTTGAAATTTATAACAAATATATTTCGGAGCTATACTCCATCCTCAGTATGTTGTTTTCTTTCTTTTTTTCTTCGTCTTCTTTTTTACCATGTTGTAAAGTTGGAGAAAGAAAAGTCTGTTTGTAAAGAGCCGCGCGTTGTATCTGAGCGGCTGTATTTTGAAATGTTGGAATAGTGCGTAGGTAACGCGAGAATAACGTCAAGGGTGTGAGTTCCAGATGGAAACGCTGCTTTAATTTGAATAAAACAAAATACGCATCAAATGTCCTTGAAAGTAACTTTACAACGTTGCAAGGAAAAAGAAGAAGACAAACGAAAGAAAAATCCACACTGAGGATTACTCGATCCGAAATATAAAAATACTTTTTATTCTCTAACAATGCTTCAAGCAAACTACGCCATTACTTATATTGTTAAATAGAAATAGACAGTATTTGCATTAGCCGACTACTCAAAAGTCTACAATTATAAGAGAATTCAACTCTATAAGGATATACATTAAATAAAAATCTTAACTATTTTTTTTAACTAGAAAAATGGGGATCCTAAGCTGCCTACCATGTAGTCGTTTCGGAGATTTAAAAACAGGACAGCTGTTACATACACGGCTTTCAAGTGGAAAATACCACTTCCTCAATACGAAAATGTAGAACAATACGATACTATTTATACACACACACACACACACACACACACACACACACACACATATATATATATATATATATATATATATATATATATACATATACATATATATATATGAATGATTTATAAAATAAAAAATAAAATATTATATATAAGTAAATTTAATAATAATAAGATTACAAGATCTATTCGGCGACATGTCAACTAGCATATAAATGCTATGAGAATAAAAATGCATAAAAGCTTAAGTACCTTAGGTACTAGAAAAGGCAAATAAATAAGAGGAAGGAAACCTAGCCATACATATCTAAAAACTCAATATATCGTCTAAAGGAGCTTTGAGTAAAAAAAAAAAAAATGTAAAAAGATTTTTTAAAAATTCTGGGAATATATATATATATATATATATATATATATATATATATATATATATATATATATATATATATATATATATATATATATCACCCAAACCTCTGACCTTGATGGAGGGGAGACTAAAACTTGCTGCTATGTTTCAAATGATCTGAAATAACAGCAAGGGGATACTTGATTCCAAATATTTCTTATCTGTTATATCGCTCCTTTTGTTTTTGGAAATAGGGTACGATTATGAATATCTCCATTATCAAATAATCCTTATACACTGTGAAATTTACTTTATGTATGAAAACCAAAGAGGGGAGATATAACATATGAGAAATATTTTGAATAAAGTCTTCCCTTGCTGTTATTTCAGATTATTTGAAACCATAGCAGCAAGTTTTAATCTCGATCCATTAAAGCCAGAGGTTTTGAGGAAATATAAGATCTTTTGTAATTTATATAGGATTTACTTCCTTTGGTTGTATTTTGTGGAAGGGTAAATATAAAAACTAAATAAAGAAACCTTTTTTTAATTACGTTTTTGTTTCTTCTCTTATTTTCCCCATATAACTTTGTAAATAATGGATTCCAAATGTGGTTAAATTCAATTCCTTAGTTGAAAAGAACATAGAGTTTAAACCTGACGTCGGTCGGAGGGTTGATCGACCGAAACGTTGTGCCAATAAGATTCAAGATGAAAATAATTGTCCGAGCAATCAAAACAATACAAACATTAAATGCCTCATCTCCAAAATTCTGAATTGGCATTTAATGACTTAATACAACGTACATCAAACATTTGGGAAATTTTGCCTGAGAGGAATCCTTAGAATTAACTGGAAGATTAGAATATCAAATAATGAGATTTTTCAAAGAGCAGATATCAAGGGAAATCTAATGAGTTAGAAACGAACCTTTTTTTTCTTCAAAATTTTATTTTCTCGCAAAAATAATTAAAAGAAAACATGGTTCGTATTAGGAATAATTAAATTAAGTAAAAATAAAACATGATTCGTATTGCGAATAACTCTTTCTAAAGTTTAGACTTTAGAATGAGCTAGATTTTGAAGCATTAAAATTAATACGGATCCTATTATATATATATATATATATATATATATATATATATATATATATATATATATATATATATATACATATATATATATATATATAGGGAAACTCAACGTTGTCCGGGATTGAATAATGGTCAACAAATGTTTCACACTCCAATATTTTCATTGTCATTGAAATCGGTTAAATCGCTCACTTTTTAATCAAATCGATTAATTGCCTGCTCTAGTTGTGGACCCATCGCAGTGCACCGAGAGAAAGCTCTACACGCCGCTTCCACGCAGCGACTTAGTCTACAATACATTTTAGTTTACATTTCACTTTAGATAATCTCCTGTTTATCATATATATATATATATATATATATATTGTGTAATGACTTCAATTTAAGTTTAAAATACAAAAGCCAAGTATCATAGTTCAATTGTGCTTTTCGAACGCACCCCTGTCATATCGAAGAACGTAATGTTGATTTTATATGTCGGTCTTTTCTGCTTGTACAGTAATAAAACTTCTCAAAAACACTCGTGAAGTTAGGCTGAATAAGCGTATACTTTAGGAAAAATTGCCTATTCCTTCTGCCACTGGATTTTTCCAATCATCGTTGTTCGATACTTATCGAGGACATTCCGATAAAAAAAATCTTTCTAAGAACACTATCAGGCACATAAAGTACCTTCGTATTAAATTCCATAAAAATCAGGCCAGCTTGTTTTCATATCCATAAGGAACGGACTCACAGAGACATACACACAAAGATATACACACAGACAACATTCCTTATATATATATATATATATATATATGTGTGTGTGTGTGTGTGTGTGTGTGTGTGTGTGTGTGTGTGTGTGTGTGTGTGTGTGTGTGTGTGTGTGTGTGTTATTAAATATGATATTCTGTTTTGATTTTAATTTCCGTATGTGTTTTCTAATTTAGAGCTGGAACTAGTCAGTATATCTGTTGTATTCGCTTATAGTCAAGATCCATCTTCATGGAAAGTAATCGAGTAAAAAGCATAGTGGTGGTTTTTATATTAATAAGATACTGTTTGTATTATAAGCATTTTAGTTCAGAATAATAATATTAGGCAGAAACCAGAAAACGGAAATTATAAAAAATTATGAAGGCAATATTATGCAGACATTAATGGTGTACTATATTTAAACAAATAGGCTTAAGAGAAATGAGTTTGCCTAGATATGCATGTATACCCATGTGTGTTGAACAGAAGTGGTTAACTTCGGAAATGTCTACTCTTAATTGCATATAGGGTTTTCAAAAAATGTTTTATTTAGCAATATGGAAGAACAGAATTTTTGAGTGACCTGTAATATCAAATTCTTAACAAATCTTGAATGAGACTATTCCCAGAGCTATAATTTTTGTGCAATACGTTTATGGGAATAATGCGCGTTAGAAAAACAATAGTTTGTAAATCAATATTTCTAGAAAAGTACGTAATTCAAGAAAGGAAAATCCATCGGTCTCAACAACGTGGCTCAAATTTGGACATTGTTGTAAGACCACTGTCAGATTTTGATTTATACGATACCAAAGGCGATGAGGATTTCATATGGTTCAGTACTTTTGCTTGGACATGATGCGGGCGGCAATCTTTATGTCCGCTGGTTTGCAAAACCATTCCGCGAGATTCAGCCCAAAGAACGGACATTTTATGAGCTTTTCGAGCAAGATTGAACTTCATGACGAACCATAACTTGAAACAAAACTTGGATTTATCAATATGACATACGACACTTGAAATAGTGATTCAGATGAGTTTTGTTGAGCAAATATTGTTTCAGGAGCAACAGCTAGTTCATACACACAAACATATATATATATATATATATATATATATATATATATATATATATAGAGAGAGAGAGAGAGGATAGAGAGAGGATAGAGAGAGGGGAGAGAAAGAGAGAGTAAGAGAGGGAGGGATAAAAAAGAAACAAAACAAGCCACGCGTCCGTCAACGTTTCGTCTTTACTGTAAGACTTCTTTTGGGTGATACAATAAGAACGAAACGTTGATGGACGTGTGAACCGGTTTGTTCCTTTTTATCTCTCTATCTCTTCGGAATACAATTTTCATTATTCTCACACACACACATATATATATATATATATATATACATATATATATATATATTAAATATATATAGATATATTTAAATATATATATATATACTAGCGGGGGTACCCGGCGTTGCCCGAGTGTTTGTTTCCGGGACGGGGGGGGGGGTTTAAAAAATGTTATGGTAGGTAAGTAGGAAGGATCAAACCCGGAGTCATGAGTAAAAGTAGGAAAATAAAGTGTGAAAAAAAACACACACATCTGCAACGTTAACAGTTCGGCCACCAAGAAAAGTCCATTCCAGTAGTTTAGGAAAAAAAAAACGACTACGGTAGGTCGGCGCGAACGTGAAAATATAATGTGAATTGTCCAGCACGCTAACCACTACGCCACAGAGCACTGCAGCTTAGTTTAGTGATTTTAAATAACTTCACATGAAAGAACTACGAAGCCAAACCGGTGTTATCTTCTCAACTGTTCCTTGTGAACGATCCCCAAACGGTGTTAAGTGGTGGCAGGGGGAGGAGGAATTTTTTAGAGAGAAAATATTTTACCACTTCCATTGATCTTAACCGATTTTGGCCGTGACTTCTCAGCAGAAAAAGTATAGAAATCTAAGATTATCGAGGAATTTGAGAAATAATAAGCCTATAACACACCTCAGATATTGTTCTGCCGTTTGTGCATATTATATTTGCATGAAATATCTTGATTTTTAATCCTATTAATGTCAAAATCAGACGGGAAAAAACGAGTTCATTTTATTTATATAGAATAGATAGAAGAAGATAGATAGAAGATAATCATCTCAAGAAAGAAACAGAAAATAGTATTATTTATGAAGAAAGCGTATATCATTGAAATTAAGTTGATTGTAAATAAGAAATATATATTTATTATAAAATACAAACTTTAACAGATTTCAAATTACATAACGCTTGTATACCGAAGAAAACTATTCTTAACTTTAAAATTTGAAAGGAAATCACCGTTGAAAAACCTTACAGATTTTTCTAGTGACAACATGCAACGAACAAAACAAAATAAGCGAAAGACAAAGTAAATGTTATTATTTCCGAGAATACGTATGTCGTTGAAACAAATTGGATTTTTAATTAAAAAATATGTATTTAAAAATACATATATGCATTGATTTGGCTTCTAAACTTACACACAGACACACACACACACACACACACACATATATATATATATATATATATATATGTACACAAACACACATATATATGTGTCTGTGTGTGTGTGTACACAAACACACACATATATATGTGTGTGTGTATTTATGTATATATATATATATATATATATATATATATATATATACGTTTATATATATATATATATATATATATATATATATATATATATATATATATATATATTAGTGATGGGACGATTCCAAAATTTTTCCCGGTTCCGATCCATTTACCGATTCCATTCTAAATTTCCGATTCTGATACGATTCCCGATTTCGATGTCGATTCCTTTAAAATTTATAAATATTTAATTAGTCATGTGTTGTTTCTTTTTCTTTTCTTTTTTTTTGTTCTTTTTTTTTTTTTTTTGTAAATTGCAATTTTGCCCATTTTATCCATAATCCACCGGGTAATTTCCGCGTATATTTTTTCTCTAATGTTTCTTTTGTAACTGATCGGGCGAATGCCATTTTATCCATGCTGGTGAAAAGCCTACAAAAAATGAATGAATAGATAGAGAATGGTAACGAATTACGAGATTCAATAGAGCGAAAAACGCATTGCAACATATTATATAATCTGGCTATATAATCAGTGAATTAATTCAGAAATCATATATTAAAATAACATATGTGAGAAAACGATATTGTTTTTGCAGCAACCTTATAGTAGGAGCGCTAGGAACGATACTGAAAAACTTTGGAAATAGAATTGGAGAGATTGGAATCAGACGGATGACAGAGTTGATACAATGAATTCAATAATGAAAACTGCATAAATATTAAGAAAAACCTTGAATGTGGACTATGGAGACTAAAACTACACATGAATTACACACAAAATGGACACAGAAACGGTTACAGGTACAAAACACAAAAGAATATCGCATGGAATCATAAAAACTGAAACTTTATAATTGTAAGATACCGTCCCTCTTTTTGTGAGTATCATCATAAACCGGCACCAAATCAAATAATGAGGGCCAAGGAAGATGGAAAGACCGAGGAGAGAAAGCACTAGCCAGACTTCCGCTGGAGTAGTGCAAAGAGGAATTGGACCTTCGGGAGGCTTATTTCACCCAAATTCCAGAGAAGACCAATGGTCGCCGTCAATGAGAAATCAATAGTATGCGATAACGCAAATCTTTTTGCAAAGATTTTCGAAATAGGTGGAAAGTACTGGAGTTTGGGGAGACTTGTTGTCACTCAGACTTCAGAGAACATAAGTTGATCTGAAAGAGGAATATTTGATGGTTTGTGTGAGAACTAGTGAGTACATAATAATAATAATAATAATAATAATAATAATAATAACAACAACAATAACAATAATAATAATAATGACAACAACAACAATAATAATAATAACAACAACAACAATAACAATAATAATAATGATAATAATAATAATAACGACAACAACAACAACAACAACAATAACAATAACAACAACAACAACAATAATAATAACAACAACAACAGCAATAATAATAATAATAATAATAATAATAATAATAATAATAATAATACCAAATGTGGATATTAAGATCTTAAGTTACAATTAGCCAATCCCCCAAAACAGGATCCTACTATTTTTAGGCGATTTCGGTGAAATTCTTTTAAAGTGATTACTTTGAAAACTGTAAACAAATTATCGCGACTTGTTTTCTTTTTTCATCCATTTGCAATTGTAACATTTTGTTGTGAAAGAAATAAAGTTATCATTAGAATTCTGCAACCTATGTTAATCCACCAGAAAATAAAAATGTGAAAATGTGATTCTTCCTTTTTCAGGCGATTACGTGTAAACGGCCTGAAAAAAAAAAAGAAGACAACAAAAGTCGGTTTTGCATATAAAGTTAACGGCAAATTTTTGCTCTTTCGGATCAGACAGAGTGATCGATTTTATTTATTTTAAAGCCTATGTCATGTTAATTTTCCTGATCAAAATTCGTATTAAATATGTCATTGCGAATAGTCATTGTGCGGTAATGCGAAAAATAAAACGATTACGAGTGGTATTATAACATAGTCGGACAGACATAAGGTTAATGGTAAAAATAATTTGGTTAACTGCCCTAAAACTTAAAATGGCCCGGGAAAGGGGGATCATTTTACGCTAAATATATATGTGCAACCCAACCCACTTTAAATTCTATAATAATTATTTGTTGTTTTTTTTTCAGTGTGTTCGCACATAATCGCTTAAAAAAGTAGAATCTCGTTGAGTGAATAGTTTAAAATGTACATATAATTTTATAAATTTAATTTAATAAATCTCTAACGTTCATACTTTTACGTATTTTATCATTAGTTTTGATTAACTCATGATACTTTATGTGATTTTCACATGTGGCAAAATAAATAAATAAACAAATGTAATAAAACATAGGATTATTTCAAAGAGGACCACTCCAGTCAACACGAGACCAGATCGCGCCAGAAAAATTAAAAATAAAACTTGTCCGGAGCGGCTTAACCCTTTTAATTTAACTGTGAACTCTGAGGGGAAATGTATCGACTTTTATCACCTAGGTGCTAAAATAAGTGTGAGTATTTCAAAAGATTTCCTAACAGTAAGCGAACTCTTGATTATTTACTTTGTTTGTCATAATTTACCAATAAAATAATAACATTGGACCCAGAAACACTGGTTCCTTGTTCCCTGCTTTATTGTTATAAATACATATTCTTCTGATAAATAAAT
Source organism: Euprymna scolopes (assembly GCF_053919585.1). Classification (NCBI taxonomy): domain Eukaryota; kingdom Metazoa; phylum Mollusca; class Cephalopoda; order Sepiida; family Sepiolidae; genus Euprymna; species Euprymna scolopes. The sequence continues at coordinate 143,486,212 of NC_136484.1, read as the reverse complement.
AAAAACATCTGTGTTTGTTTCTTTATAATTTCCAGGAAAAAAATAAAAGAATCGTTTTGGATCGAAAATGAGGCTCAAATTTTCCCGATTCCGATATCCCCAAAAGTTCCGATTTTTCGGATTCCCGATTCCGATTCCGATTAATCGTCCCAACACTAATATATATATATATATATATATATATATATATATATATAAAAGTGAAAGTGTCTGTCTGTCTGTTTGTGTGTCTGTGTACATTTCCCTATGCAATAACTCTGTCAATTTTTAGTCTATAGATTCGAAATTTGATATACAGGTTACTGAGATTTGGGAAAATCGATGTGATCGGTTTTTGGTCAGAAATTTGGCGATTAAGGGGTCAAAGTTCAACCATTTGACCTTTCAGAACTCTACCAAACTCCTCCGACAATTTTGGGTCTAAACACTTGAAATTTTAGATATAGGTTTGTTCGGCATGGATCTAACTTAATAACTTGATTTGAGCCTCAAACAATAACTTTTAAGGGGTCATAATAGGGGTCAACGTTAAAAAAATTTACCTCTGCGGTCTCTACCAAATTACTCAGACAATGTCTGGTCTAAACATTTGAAATTTTACATAAAGGGTATTCAGAGATAGGGCAAGCTTTTTAATCGGTTTGGGTCGAAAATTTTTAGTTACAATATATGCATGTATGTATGTATGTATGTATGTATGTATGTATGTATCTATGTTTGCATATCTGCCTAAAACTTTCGACACAGGCGACAGATTTTTACAAGATCAGTATTGTTTTTGAAGTTCTACCTTTTAGACGACAAATATCGAAGAATTGGATAAAAACATTAATTTATTCACCCTAAACTGGGCACTTTTCTAGACGGAGGGGGGGTCGCTTTTTTTTCGCCCATATTTTTGAAAATCATCCTCTCCTTTCTATTGTCTAGCCTTAATTTAAACATAAGTCACTTCCGGTTTGGCAGTGAATGTAATAGCAACAATGTCAGGTTTTTTCCTTCGTTCTTTTCCTCCTTCGCGATACGGGTTCGAGCCTGCCTTCCTACTTCCAATTTTTTTTTTTTTTTGCTCAACAGACACATCCAAACACCCGCGCAACGCCGGGCTGTAATGCTAATATATATATATATATATATATATATATATATATATATATATATATATATATATATATATATATATATATATACATCTTCTTCTCTTCTCTTCTTCTCTAATATAATAAAATTCATGTCTACAATATGAAATAATAGCTAAAGAAAATATAGGTTCGAACTCGAATCCAAAATGGCCACGGTAGCGACATGTATCCCAGGCATGTTTTCTGCCGCTAATTATTTCATTTCATTCCAATTCGTAAATTGCTATCATTTTCTCCGCTCAGATTCACTCTCCCAATTAAGACATCCTTAGGGGTGGTTGCAGAGTACTTACCCACTATTATTTTTTACTTTCACTACCTCTAGTCATCACCGGGGCCACTATTTCATAGTCTACACTTATCGTGATTCAACGTAATTATTTTCGTTTGATCATTACCTCCTTGTAGCATTTAAACATAGCCTATTTTCTCGGCTAATAATAATCGTTCCCTGTTTTCTTTCAGTCAACACTTCCATTGGTAGAGTGAGCGATACAGAATGCGAGCGTGTATGTCTGTATGTGTGTGTGCGTGCATATATGTGTGCGCGGGCGTGTGCGTGCGTGTGTTTGTGTGTGCGTCATCATGTTATTCAGTATTTATGCATTACTAGTCGGAGATTATTAGCGACAACTGTGTTCCCTCTCATTAGATTACGCATAACACTCGATTTTTTTTTATACACGCTTCTTACATTTGGTCTAATGGTTCTCGTACTGGACTCATTGGTTTTGGTTTCAATCTTAGTTTGAGTAATTTTTTATTACAAAAAGAGAACTGTTTAGAAAAAAGATAATACTCGCATGCACATGATACGACTTACGACCGGGGAACGCCGGGCGGCCTGCTAGTATATCCATATAAATGACAATGTGTGTGATTACACTTATCAACCTATATACTCAACGAATTTTTCATCTTCAGACTTAAAATTTGGTATATAGGGTATTCAGACATGTAGACAACTTTGTTATCGGTTTTCATTCGGATAAAAGAGCTGCTAAGGGGTAAAAATTGAAAAAAATTGCTATAAATGGGGGCATTGGATTTTTATCTGTTTGTCAACTGTTTCACGAGGTTTGAAAACACTTTTTAAATATTTTGTTAATTTGGTCTAATGATTATCGTACTTAACTCACTGTCATTACGTTTTGATTTCGATCTTAATTCGAGTAGCTTGTTTTACTTGCAAGAAGAGAACTGTTTAGAAAAAAACATAATATTCACATGCATATGTATCGGTTTATTTTCGTTTATTTTTTACTTCATTTTTAAGGAATTTAACGTTACGTTTAATACCGGGCAACGCTAGGCAATCTTCTAATATATATATATATATATATATATATATATATATATATATATGTGTGTGTGTGTGTGTGTGTGTGTGTGTGTGTGTGCGTGTGTGTGTGTATATATATATATATATTGTCACGGGAAAACAGGGTATAATGCAGAAGTGACCATTCCCCCTCTCTCTTTTTAAATTCATTTTGAATATCTATCGACCAGACACCCCCACATCACCCATTGCTATCGAGACATACGACAACCAAATATCCATGCGTCTACCCATAAAAGGAAGCGAGTTAAACACCCCATCGCCATTCCCCCTTCCCACCGAGTGATTCGTCAAAAACACGTGCCAAGGTCACGGCGAGAAATCATCCAGACACCCCTACCTCCACCCCAAAAACGAAGCAGCGTGCGGGGGAAAAAAGGAGGAGGAAAGGAAAACCCCGTTTTGGCGGGAGTGGCGTGGACGGAAAAAGAGTTTAAAAAAAGAATGGAACTGATCACATCGTCGAACGAATGTCGATAATAAAAATGCGACGGATACCGGCCAACATGATTCGCTTGATAAATTGGAAGTCACTCGACTTAATCCTCATTTCTGGAGCCAAAAAGTGAACACAGTAAAACTATGAAAACACCTTGGCTTAGAGATAGGGATTGGACATATCCTCGAGTGGAAAAGACGCGTTGAACAGCAGCAACGCGACTCATGCGGTGAAATGGCGACTCTCTCAACTGTGCCTTATCCCTGGAGCCGAAAAGGGAATTCATCAGAACTACGAAATTACCTTGGTCCGAGATATGGGAAGGACACAACCGAACGTCGGTGGTTGAGAAAACAAGCGAGAAAGGAATATGAGGGAAGACAAGTGGACACGCGAACTTCGAAGGATATCGACTCGCGTGTCGGTGAAATGGGACTGCCTCATATTATAACATCAGAACATTGAATTTTATCGGATACCTAATCATCAGTTGAATGCACGCCCTCACAGTTAAGTATTATTCAATACCCCCCTTATCTCATAACGACTCTCTCAACTGAGCCTTATCCCTGGAGCTGAAAAGGGAATTCATCAGAATTACGAAATCACCTTGGTTCGAGATACGAGAAGAACCCAGCCAAACGTCGGTGGTTGAGAAACAAGTGAGAAAGAAACACGAGGGAATGCAAGTGGACAAGCAATGGAATGGGACTACCTCACATTATAACTTCAGAACACTGAATTTTTTCGGATACCCAATCATCGGTTGTGCGCACGTTCTCACAGTTAAGTACTATTCAATATCCCCACTATATTTCACAATGTCGACTTGCTGGACTGAACAGTTTTCTTTAGTGTTGCCCTCCTTTTATGACCCGTTGTACACTGTCTGCATGTTTTCTTATTTTCTTTTAATATTTTTCTTGATTATTGAATTTTTAACGCACAATAAATGACATGCGTATAATATATAAACAACCGTGTTGTTCCGTTATTCATTACCTGGTATTTCATCAACCGTGAATCTTATAAGGAAATTCGACGACGGATGTACTGTCCAGAACCTGGGTAAGTGCTACTGGGTTGTGATAATTTTACTGCCGGCACGTACATTTTTTTTTAATTATTTTATGATGCGTTTCGGGGATAAATTCCCTTTTGGGAGTTTTCAACCGGGACGTATCGTGACAATATATAAAGAGAAAGAGTGGCGGTGAGAAAAAGTAAGAGAGAGAAAGTGAGACTTAGTATGAAACACTTATCTCTCTAGGTAAAATTAATAAACATGTCTAATTAAATGTATATCTATTTTGTCATATACAAAATATTTTGTACTTCGTGTCCCGTTCGCCTTTATTTGAGACTATTACATCACTTTCAATAAGGAAAGCTAGTAGTTCTCTAACAATTTCACGTATATATATGGGATAAACTGGAAAGCAAAACTCGCCAAATTATTTCTGCGAACAGGTATAACTTTGAATGAGTGGCAAACATTACAACGTAAAAGATGGAACTTGCTTGATTGACATAGTCGATATTGTTCCTTGCGATTATCACATACCTTGAGGTGAATCATCTTAAAACCAAACGTCTATGCGATGCTTATAATAATATGATATAATAATATAGTTAGCATATCCATTAGCAAAATGGTCATCATAAAAAATGCATATTTTCATTTTTAAGCAATTCCTTACGCATTGCTCTCCTGTATGCACCCTGTATTTTAATTTCCTGTATTTTCGATCGAATGTTTAAACCATTACTGTTTTTCTCGTCAGTCGTATGCAAACTATTAACAAATGAAATGTATTCGTTGGTTTATTAAATTCTTCTCTTGTGTGGTAATAAAACATTCTGTATGTTAATTCTGATATCTGACAACACTCTCTATCTTTCTTCTCATTTGCCGTAGATAAACAATAAATAAAGAAAATGGATTTCTCCTCCACTGCGTTTTAACCGTTTTTTACGCTTCAAACTATGTCCGTATTGCCATTGAATCCACCGTGAATTTATCAGCGTGTGGCCTGAGATGCTAAAACGTCAAAATAAGTTAGTCTTCTGGAATTAAACAAGTAAAAATTAGTACAAACCTGTTTGTGTGCAGTTTGCAGAGTTCCATGCAGACAAAAAGAATGAAGAAAAAAAAAAGAAAAATATCGCTTTTTTAATATGCCTGTGATATTGTCACCTAATATGCAAGGAAGATGATTACGGTTAAATATAAACATCCTGATTTTTCAGGAACTGAGTCAATTTTGGATTTGGATGCCAGAGTAGCAAGTGTTGTTATCAGTGCTTCATGTTCTGGAGTTGAGTTTTGACAGCAAAGTATCGAGTTTTGGCGTTGAGTTGTGACAACAAGTCTCAAGATTTTGAGTTCAATTCTGACAGCAGTGCGTCGAGATTCTGAGTAGCGACTCTTTAGCAGCAGTGTGTCGATTTAACAATTGATTGCTTTTACCACAAGCTATTTCGGCTTGTAGAGATCATAGAATCAGGACAATTGAGATTGAGAAAGGTTATAAAATCGCTTTGTAGTGGAGAAGGTGATGTGCTCGTGTGAATCAAGAATGTACTAAGCTGAAAATATGCAAAACCTAGCGAGTTTTATTCCCCTCTTTCTCCATGGAGATGTGTTGGCTCTCTACCTTGAGAGGATCAAAGAAGGCCAGTTAGATGCGAAACAGATAAAACTAGAGTAGTAACGGCATTTACCGAAAGACTTTTTGAAGCATATGAAAAGTTAAAGTAATTCAAGTGGACACGAGAGTCAGTTGATGTGTAAGCAAATGCAATCAAAAGATTAACTGGACTAGCATGATACATAGAGATAGGGCTGGATCATACAGCCAAACTTGCTTTGATTAGGGATTCCCAGACGATGTATCAATAGCTCTAAAACAATTACCTCATGTAGAGGGAATTGAGGTTAGTAAACTAATACCAACCACACGGCTTTTACTCAGCAAAAGCAATCTGGACATGGAATTTTATAATGTAAAATGATCTTCAATAATTAGGGAGTGTGTAGTCTTAAATGTTACCAAAGGCAAAATAAGTTGTTCTTCTGTAATTAAACACTTAAAAATTAGTACAAACCTGCTTGTGTGTAGTTTGGAAAATTCTGTGCAGACAAAAAGAATGAAGAAAAAAGAAAAAAATGACCGTTTTTTCTCTTCCTATGCTTGCGATATTGTCACTTAATATGCAAATTGAATGCTTACAGTTGTATATTAAACAGCTTTATTTTTTCGAGACTGGGTTGATTTTGGACTTGGATGTCAGATTAGTAAGTGCTATCAGCAGTGCGTCGTGTTATAGAGTTGAATTTAAACAGAAGTGTCGAGTTTTAGAGTTGAGTTTTGACAACAGAATGCCGAGATTTGGAGTAGCGAGTTTTTGGCAACAATGTGTCGATTGTTTTAATCATAAAACCCCAGCAATGTGTGACAATTTAATTTCTCTATTCTCGCGTTATATTAAATAAATAAAATATTCCGATGCATTAATGAATCTATAAACATTAGGTTGATACGGTTGCTACGTTTAACCACAACGATGGGCTGTATAAAAACGAAAACGCTCAGTGGATATATATATATATATATATATATATATATATATATGTGTGTGTGTGTGTGTGTGTGTATGTATGTGTGTGTGTTTATATGCGTGTGTGTGTGTTTGTATGCATGTGTGTATGTGCGTGTCATTCGAACTGTATTACTAGCCTTCATATTGGTTGGCTTGATGCAGTGATTATCTTTCGTTTGTTTTTCATTATCTTGTCTCTTGTTCATAGGGGATCAAATATTGACATGGGACGGTCAATCCTTGGTAGACGTGACATACGAAGAAGCGCAGGAAATTATGGACAGGTCTGGAAACATTGTCCAAGTTGTTATATGGCACAGACCAATCACGTGAGTATTTCTTTGTTTTGGCTCTCCTTTTACAGTTTGAATTTCAGAAGTTGAATGTTTGCAATGATTTCTCTATCTAGCGATTTTATGATGCGGTAAACGGGTTTATTTCATACGCTCATATATATATATATATATATATATATATATATATATATATATATATATATATATATATACAGGGTGACCTAAAAAACGGGCCCCAACGTTATTTTAGATTTTGAAATTAAAAACATCAGCTCGAAGCCGGTCAGCTGACACATCAATTTTATGAATCAATTATATATAAATAGTTCTAAAACAGATCCTTTGTTCGATAAAATGCATGCCGATTGGCTGATAGGAAGGGGCGCGGTGGATACTAGAAAGCTGATTGGCTAACTAAAATCCTCAACAGAAGAGGACCATATAAAAACGAGAAACAACCACAGAATTCGCGCGTAAGCCTGACGAATTATAGAGTGGATGAAACGCCGAATATTCAGTGTAGCTTAATCGCTATATATATTTTATAAATCACTAATTCCTACTATATATATATATATATATATATATATATATATATATATATATATAAAGTAAAAGATGGTCACACACTTTTTGAAGGTAGGAAGTCAGGTTCATGATTTTTTTTCTTCATTTTGGTGTTATGATAGAAGTAATGCCTCGATATAGAAGAAAGGAAAAATCTACGTGCTTTTCCGGTGAGGCCACGTGTGTTATGCTCTAGTTTCGAGCAGGAATTTAAAGTAAAAGATGGTCACACACTTTTTGAAGACATTTATGTTTGAATAAAATTTAAATGAGAAATTTGAAAACTTTGAAGTGTCGGATTAAATGGTAAAATCATTTTTTTTTATTTTATTTACTTTTTTTTCTTGTAATTCCAATAGTTACTTTTTTTTCTTGTAAGCTCAATATTTACTTTTTTTTTTCCAAAGTCCAATATTTCGCTAATGAATAACTATAAATTAGTATGGAATGGGTGATTGCATCGGAAAAAACATTGGAATCTTCCCATCACTAATACATACATGTGGGTGTTTATACGTGCTATTTTCTTTCTCTTCATTGTCGTTGTTTTTCGTCATCGTCATTTCAAGACTGGTCTTTCTGTCTAGTGGTTATCGATCGCCTCGTCTTTTTAATTTAGACGGATGGATCTTTTCATGCATGAAAAACACAAAGAGACGTTCGCTAAGTTTTCATCAAGGTTTTCTTTGTCGGTGATTGACTTATGAAGATAGAAACTAAATAATTATTTCTTTCTTAACTTATTCGTTCTAACTTGAGCGAAATGAGTGACGTAGATCAACTAAAATCTCAATAACATTCGCTTATATCATCTATATAGCGTGTCCTGTTCGCATAGCATAGAACGGAGAGACAGCTGTGAAAACTAGTTTTCTCTCGTTCGGAAAACGTGACATAATTCATCATTCGTGATCTTTCGACTGTGTTTTATCTATCGTTTTTAACCTCTGTTGCTCAACTTTGTCACACATCACTGAGTACGATTCTCTTTACAGATTTAGGTCATCCTGATATGTACTAATATGACTATTGTCAAAGTTCACACTAGCTAACATAATAACTTGTGACGTAAGGTCCCTAAAATATAAAAAATGTACATACGTACAACTGATAATTCGTTGTGTGTCGAGTCTAAAGATGGCGGCCCATTCTCTGCTACCTGTAAATTTATTTGGTTTTGGCCTTCCTTTAGCTTATTAACTCCTTAATCCTTAACTAAGTAACCGTTTGATGTGCCATGAGCGACAGTGTCTTCCAGCTGGTCGGATTTCGATCGTACGTTTTCATTTTAATGCATAACAGTTATTCACATATCCTGGAATATTTTTTCTTGAAACTCAGCAGATTACTCATGTTACTCCGTTGTTTTGACTTGTTTTATTTTTGGAGCGTATCCTTATCAACACATTATTGTTTTTAAATTTATATTTCTGTAGATTTTAGGTATCTCCATTTGCTGTTTCTTGTTCAAATTCTTTTTTACTACATATATCAAAATTTCTAGCAGTTGTTGAGGAATATCCGTCCGTCTCAGAAGACGTCTAGTGATCGTTCGCTAATTCAACAAAACATGTGTAAGACGTAATATCATGTCAGTTCAGTCGTATGCCTAAAGAAACTATGAGTGTGAATTGATTCCATCTTTTGTCATGGACAAAAAGAATGTTTTTGTTATATCAAAGTTCTTAACTCTAGCTACATAGAAAATTGCTTCAAGATGAAATCAAAACGCCATAAATACAGAAATCGTAATGTGTTTTATATAAACAATGTAAGTTTCTGTATTCATTTGTAAAGAGTGGTGCATTATCGCTAAAGGTCACTTGAGATATACAATTCTCCCTACATCCGTGTCTATCGCTTTTTTTCTCGCTTTCATATTGTATTTTACTTTTTCTCTTTCTTTTTTTCTCTTTTTTTCCTCGTATATAATTCTGTCACTCCTACTTTGTCTTGTTTTCCTTTATTCATACTTTTCTACTATCAAATTTTCTTTCATGACAACTTGTTCATTAGATAAGTACAACTCAGTCTATTATTCATCTCACCAAGACCAATAGGGCCAATCACACATTCTCAACTTTGGCACTGAAATTTCTCATGATACGAGGGGCGTGTAATAAGTAATGCCTCTGGCACACTTCCAGTTGTCTGATCTAACTGAAATTTTGCATGTGCAATGATTTATATCTCTATGGGTTATGTGGCAAATTACAGCTCTGACCTTATTGTGGTTTTTGTTTTACAGGTGTGTGAACTGAGTCAGGTGTGAAATGGAGCCTGTTGAATGTCGAGCAGTGATCCGGTTTTTTTTATTTTAAAAGGACGCACACCACAGGAGATTTTTGATGAAATGAAAGAAACTTATGGTGATAATGCCCCATCATATGACCTTTTAAAACGCTGGCATCGTGAATTCAAACATAGCCGGAAGTCCCAGATATGGTCGCCCCCCTTCTGCCATTGATGAAGCATTTGCCTGTCAAGTTGAGGCTGCAATTTTGGAAGATCGGCGCATTACTATTCGCCAAATAGCCCAAGATGTCAAGATACGTACAGGGTCTGTGAAAAATATAATTCATGATTATTTGCATATGCATAAGGTGTCTACCAGATGGATTCCCAGGTTGATCACACCATTCCAGAAGCGAGAACGCGTCGAGTGCTCGAGGATGAATTTAGAGATATGCCAAGAAGATGAATCAAAGTTTTTCAAAAGACTAATTACACAGGATGAAACCTGGGTCCATCACTATGATCCAGAGACCAAAGTCCAGTCAATGCAGTGGAAGCACTTGGACTCACCACCTCCAAAGAAGGCAAGGGTGCAGCCCTCCGCTGGCAAGGACATACTCATAGTCTTCTGGGACCAGGACGGAGTAATGATTACAGATTTCATGGCAAAGGGTACCACAATTACAGGAGCCTATTATGCTTCACTTTTGAGGAAATTAAGGGAAGCTATCAAAATCAAGAGGCAGGGCAAAATCAGCAAACGTATGCTCCTCCTGCAGGACAACACTCCGGTCCAGAACTCGCATGTCGCCAGATCAGAAGCACGGGCGTATGGTTATGAATTCTTTCCCATCCTCCCCACTCTCCTGACCTTGCACCCTATGACTTTCACCTCTTCCCAGTCATGAAGTTGTTTTTGAAAGGAAAGCGTTTCCCATATGATGCAGCCTTGATAATATAATCTCCATGCATGTTTTTTCCAGCTCCTTTCCAACGCATCTCACTTATTACCATAATAGAAACCTTCATACGTTCTTTCAATAAATTCTCAAGTGTTCATACTTGGTGTGAAGTCCTTACATTCCAAGTACCTATTTTGATGCTGTGATTAATGCTCGCAGCTGCACGATGACGATCGGGCGACGCCTATTGCGTCGTTCCCTACCGGTTAAGACACCACTATTGTCAAACAGCATATTCAGAGCTTTTTCCTTTTGAAGGCTGTTTCTAATTTAAATTCTATTTATGGTAATCTCAGAAAGACAAATAAAAACCGGTAGTTCCCATTGCTTTCCGTCTTGATCCGTGCACTTGGTTGATTCCATTCAAACGTTGCTAGTTTGGCTCTCGAGATTCTGTGCACACCTTGCTCACAACGTCTTCAAGACTGTTAACTGTAAATTCGGATCGGCCGCCCTTTCTGTCGTTGAGAACAACTTTCTTTCCCGGCCACCAGACACACGATGGCCAATCCCTTCACTCAGTTCAGCACGTCGATCGACATGAAGAGTCGACGTATGCCTACAGATATGCGCTACCGGCTGTAGTTAATTCCACCGTGGGGCATGAGCGAGAGTTGTGTAGGGAATGTTTGGCGCCAGTGATTGTCAGCCATATGCAAGGCGCACTTATGAGCGTAGTGCAGAGGTGAAAATTGCCGTCAGTACAAAGTTCTAGCCCTCACCACGCGTGTAATTGTGAGGCAAGGGTCGCGCAATAACTAACCACACCTCTCCTGAATCGGCACTGTTTGAGTCCAGTGGCAAGGAGAAGACCAGGACGACTAGAAACAATGCCGAGATAAGTGGAGAGCACATATAGCACCTGGAAGCCCCAAATGGTTACTAGTACTGACTAGGTTCAACGTTGCTTAACTTCGGTAATCCAGCGGGAACCGGTGTGTTAACGTGATTATGCCGTTCGAAAAAGCAATGTCAACCAAAACGCACTTTGATGGACAACTTGATTGATTGGATGGGATTATCGTCAAAAGTTGATTTTTTTCGGGCTATAGATACCCGCCTTATTGGAGAGTCTTGGTCGCAAACGCTGTTAAACGGCAGGATCGCTTATGATGATGATAATTTTCTTTACTTTATCTACAAATTCTATCTTCATAATTTGTCTCATTTGTTTTTTATTAACTTTCTCTCTTTCTCTAGCTCTCTCAATTACGCACACTTTTTCTCCATCTCTCCCTTTATCTTCATCTCTTCCTTTTTCTTCATCTCTCACTTTTTCTTCATCTCTCCCTTTATATAAAGTTATGCAGGTGTACATGCTTATGTCCTTGCATCTACACTCTTGAAAATGAAGATCGAACCAGTTGAGTTTGATGATAAGTTTCTTGAAGCAGCTCTTGATAAAAATCCTGCTTTATCAGTTGAAGAATAGGAAATAAAACTGGGTTCAAACCATACAGCTGTTCATCATCTTCAACAACTTGAAAATTTCCTAAACTTAGAAAATGGGTGCCTCATGAATTGTCTGAAAGCAATCTCAAATCTCAAGTCGACATCTACTCTTCTCTCCATTCTCGCCAACTTGTTTCATCTTTTTTTGGATTAACTTGTGACTGATGACTAAAAATGGATCTTTTATCGAAATGTAAAGCGTCGTAAACAATGGCTTGGTAAAAGGGAATGACGTCAACCACACAGCCGAAAAGAAAACTTCATGGGAATAAGGTTCCTCTTTTAATATAGTGGGATTACCAAGGAATGATCCACTTTGAATTGTTACTTCCTAATGCAACAATTAATGCTCAAAGCTACTGTCAGCAATTAGAGCGTTTGAACCAAGCTTTATGGGGGAAAAGACCTGCTCTAGTGAATCGAAGAGGGGTGACGTTTCATCAGGACAATGGACGACGCTACACAGCAGGAATCACCACACAAAAGATCGAAGGACTTGGTTGGAAGAAAATTCCTCTTTCACCCCATTCTTCTGAACTTGCTCCTCCAGACTACCATTTGTTTTATAGCTTACAAAATCATTTGGAAGTAACAGCTTTTGCAACACAGAAAGATGTTTAAATTGGCATTTGTGAGTTCGAATCAAAGCCAAAAAAGATGTTACAGTAATGGAATTAGTAAGCTTGTTAATAGATGGAAGGAAGTCATAGATAATCAGGGAAAGTATATTGATGATTAAACCTTTAATAAAATGTAACGTTTGGTCACTTCTTTTCTTTAATCATAAATTCGGACAGAACTTATGGGACCTGATATATATATATATATATATATATATATATATATATATATATATATATGCAGTTATATATGTGTGTGTGCGTGAGAGGATTTTAGTTTCACTATTTTTCATTATTGGTGTCTATCTTATTTTTTACTTTTATTTCTATATTTGCAACATTTCAAATATGTTCCCGCTAACGATGGAAGTTCCGCCATTGAAAGTATAATGACTATTTCACGCATATACACACACACACACACACACACACACACACACACACACACACACACATATATATATATATATATATATATATATATATATATATATATATATATATATATATATATATAGCAGGTGCGTGTATGTTTATGTGAGAGTATTTTATTTTTACTGTTTGTATTTATCATTTGTTACTATTTTAGTTTTACTTCATAATTGAATATTTATATTTTGTAACATTTCAAATATTTTCCCGCTAACGAAGGGTGTAATTTTCCGCCATATTAAAATTCCAAATTAAGAAAGAAGCGCTCTAAATAATGTCCCTTAAAAAGATACCATGCGTCCATAAATAGATACAATTTATTTTAGACTCTTATTGCATTTGTACACTTTTCGTTATTTGTTTTATTTTACAGGGAAGAGGATACACTCACACCAACAGCAGCACAGCGTAGAGAGAAGTTCAAAAAAGCAGGTAAATAACGTTTTTTGTTTGTTTGTTTTTTACATGGGGGATCTCCTCTTATCAAGGTCCGGAAGCCACTTGAGGATAAGGGTTATTGTGTGTACAATATCCAATAGGATAATATCGTAGTAATAGTTGATATTGGAGATTTGATAAAGTGTTTTACTTAAGAGGGCGATTAATCAGGAATTTGTTTATGTTGGACTTGAAGACATCCAAGTTGTAGTCAGGTGGGAAACAGGCAGACGGGAGAGAATTCCACATGCCTGGTATATAGAGTATACTGTAACGTTATCCCTTTTTTCATTTAACGTATTAGCTTACTAAACAAAAATAACATTAAAAATTTCCGATGCCTATCAAAGTTATTATTAAACTGAACTAGTATTAAACAGAGATTGAGAAAAGGTAAATCCTATTTCGGCAATATGCAGCTACAAAATATAATATTCATGAGTCGGTGTGTATAGAGATTATTATTATTATTATTATTATTATTATTATTATTATTATTATTATTATTATTATTATTATAAAAGAGGTCTAGTTCTCATCAGAGAATGAGAAAAATGATAGACTATTCGGGTCACCCGAAATTTTAAAAGTTTGATTTTCATGTTTCAGTAATTTTGTAGATGAGGTATCTTTATTCGTCTTTGGGTTCTTGATACTATTGTTTTAATCTTGCGTGTTATTTACACAGCGTTTCGGTCAATGTAACCTCCAACCTTTTTCAATGTATCTAGTAGTCAGGAATCTTTCTGTCAGACCTGGGAATCTGCACGGAATTTCGAACGGAACCCTTTATTTATTCTACTGAGGTAGCATGTTCTTGTTCCGTCAGCCATGACTGAGTAGAAGTCTTTAGAAATTCGCGATTATATTTTGAATATTGCCCTCACTGAGGATTGAACCTTCAACACACAAAAGAGTGTAAATTACAAGTAAATTATACCAATATTATTTTTATATAGAAACACTTACTGTGCAATATTACAATCCTAGTAATAGCATTATATCTATAAAATCTAATAAAGTTAACGATTTCTCGCTATGTCAATAATTTTCATAAAGTTTTAGTTCGGAAATTAAACAACTAACTTTCTATTTTATTGATTTAAATGGAGCTTGTAAAACATGTGACTTTTGCAGAGGTAGAATATATCAATTCTAAGTTTCGAAATTGTGCATGTAAATCTTACAAACCGGAATCGAACAAAATAAAGTTTGGCAGATTAATTTCCTTTCAGTACGCATAGAAAACAAATAAATAATTAACAAAAAAAATCTTATAAAATAAATCACAACTATTTAAGATTGTAGTTAGGTGACTGGTGTAGAATTCATCTCAATGAACATGTATCTTCCTCAATTACGTGCGCCGCACATCGGTATGCAATTGACCGTCAGAAATGTATTTTTGCTGTCTTTTACAATTTCAGATGCCTCCACGCATTTATATGAGTTTGTCGGCATATCAAAAAATGTTGAAAAACGAAATATTTTAGTGTGTTCTCGGGTTTATATAACTGTGTATGTATGCCTAGACTATATAAGGCGTACATGTTTCTGTAATCGATGCTCGCGCACCGTCTAGTGTTTAGATTTATAAGGACAGTTACTTTTCTTTGTATATGGGGTGTTTGTACGTGTCGATCTGTTACGTGAATATTTAATAGTCTTTCTATGTGTATGTAGGTGTTTTCACATATTCACGACAATAACGAACGGGACAATAAAAGGAAAGTCTTTAATAATGACGAGTAACAACCTTGTTTGCTTGACGCATGCCTTATTCTTGTCTCCCTTTTCTCTGCGACAGGCACTTGAATTGAAGATATCTTCTTCCTAATAGAACACCTAAAACGTTGAGATCACTTTCAGATCTTTATTTGCAAGTGTCCCGCCTCTCCGAGTTCGCAGCTCTTAACTTGCTCCATTACACCTTCCTTAGTTGGCCTGTAGATGTTGCCATCCGATCACAGAAACAACTCGTCTCTTCGACTTCCCGTTACAGACTAACTCCTAATTTTGATATCTCCTGGCTTACGTGTCTCTTGCGTCAGCCAGAGTGGACAAACTTGTTTGTCACGAAAGCCACATCGTTATTTACTAAACTAAATTCTAAACTAGCTTTGTTTATGCTTTCCACTATTCATAACCGTAATTAAATATTTAACATAAATATTTTGACAAACATTCTTATCTTTTAAAACATTTTTCTGGGGATTTTTTAACCTGAATAATGTAACAATTAATCATAAAATTGTTCTGATCCTTGTCACTGCCCGCCCCAACATAACACAGATACTATGCTGTGATCATAGCTAAAAGGCCACCACAAAATAATTCTGTTGCAACAAAATAAATGAAGCAAATGAAGACAAGAAAAAGAACGATAACCAGAATGAGATGCACATATATATATATATATATATATATATATATAAATGTAAATCTTGGTTCGTTCAAAGTGAATAAAACCATATTTCTACGTTACCAATTTAATTGAAATTTTCAGAAAATTTATCTGTAAAGTCAAGGAATGTTTGCATGTTATTAAAATAAATTAAGATCGCAAATTACAAAAAATATATTTAATAAAATGAAAATATTTTTCGTAACTGCGAGACTGTCCACCATTTCTTTTTCGGTAGAAATGAGCCTTTCACGTACACCACACGTTGACGACTTTCGAATTATAACATTTAACTATCTATTTAATAGATGGGCAAAAAAAGTATATATATATATATATATATATATATATATATATATATATATATATATATATTTGTACTTTAACCTTACAATTGAATAAAAAAACATATCATAAAACTTTAATTAAACTTGGAAATACGATTTAAAAAATAGCGCGGATCGGTAAGTGCACTAGCACCATTTGTTTATCTTAATTTTTTATTTTTAAAAGCTTTCCTGGCAAAGCCTACCTAAAATAAATTCGTCTAATTCTTAATTTTTTATGTTATTGAAAAAAAAAAAGCATCCCGGAATTTTGATAAAATTTTCCATTAAGGCCCGTTTCACGTTCGTATATAACAAAATACCTTTTTGGGTGGCCGTTGAGTTGCATAGCGACCAGCAGACTTAAAATAGCGCGAATCGGTAAGTTCACTAGCATTTGTTTATCTTTATTTTTTATTTTTATAAGCGGCCGCCAAAACACCCCCCGCCCTTACAACCAATTTAAACAGGTAATTTTAAAGGATTTTTCAAGGGTAGAAAGAAAGCCCCCCCCCCAAAATAAAATCGTGGCCACAAAGTGGGTGATCATTTTACGTTAAATTATTATGGAAAAGTTATCCTCCACTTTTTTAAACTAACATTTCTTCATATCTTGGAAACTATTCATTTGCCTTTATTATAAACATTATTTTCGTTTTCAGCGGCCCCGAAAACCTATAAGAGTGGTAATTTTAAAGGAATTTTCGAGGGTGGAGTAATTCTTCATATTTACTTTCTTTTTTTTTTTTAAATTCTCCCCTAAAAAAAATACCAGTGAGTGCATTTCTTCATATCTTGGAAACTACGTGTTTACTGGAATTTTAAAGGATTTTCCGAGAGTGGAAAGAAAGTCCCCCGCTCCCCCCAAAAAATCGTGGCCACAAAGTGGGTGATCATTTTATGTTAAATTATAAGAGAAAAGTGATCCCCCACTTTTTTAGAACTAACATTTCTTCATACCTTGGAAACTACTCGTTTGCAGTAATTTTATTTATTTTTTTTACAAGGTAGTCACCACTTATCAGGGCCCGGAAGCCACTCGGGGATAAGGGTTATTGTGTGTACAGTACGTTAGTTTTGGAGATCTGAGAAAGTGTCTAACTTACGGAGGCGGTTAATCAGGAATTTGTTCCCATTGGACTTGAAGACATCCAGGTTGTAATCAGGTGGGAAACGGGCAACCGGAACAGAGTTCCACAGGCGTGCAGTTCTAAGAAAGAAGCTTTGTTCATGGAATCTACGTTTTTATTTTGTCACAGATAAGGAGTGGGGAAAATTTTTGACAGTGGTTTCAACTAGACGGGTGTTTTTCGTGAAAGATTGGCGAGGGGGGGCCAGAGATTGGAGCACCTGCTATAGTAGTAACGATAAAACAAAGACAGGATCGCAACGTCTCTCCTGTGGGAGAGAGGTTGCAGGGAAGAGAAAAGGGCATCACTCACTAAGCCACGAAGCCTATTTTGTACTCTGTCAAGGCAGGATAGGCTGTTTTTAGCAGCTCCTGCCCAGATGCGGCAGCAGTACTCCATTGTTGGATGTACTTGGCTTTTATACAGATAGAGAATTGCATCAGGGGTGAGATATCTTCTTGAGCGGTAGAAAGATCCTACAATTTTTCCAGCGATCTTGGAAACTGACTTGATATACTTATTCCATTTCAGGTCAGAGGTAAAGTTCAAGCCCAGAAGCTTGTCAAAACATGGAGCTTCCCCTAGACGAAAGCCACCCATATCAATTGATGCCAGATGGGGATCAGAGATTTGATGATGTCAAGATAAGAGCTTGGTTTCAGATGCATTAAAAGTAAACAGCCACCTCTTCCCTCACTGTACCACGCGCTCAAGATAAGAGGAGAGAAAAAGCAGAGAGAACTTTGTTATCTACGGCCTTTGATGTGTTTCCATAGATGGTCGTGTCATCAGCATAGATGTCAACGAATGATTTAAGCATGTGTTTTGGGAGATCATTGATGTAGATAAGGAAGAGAGTTGGGCCTAGGATGGACCCCTGAGGGACTCCATTATTAATACTGTGGACCTCTGATTTCTGCGCATGAACAATTACTCTTATGAGCCTATCAGAGAGAAATTATTTTATAATTGAGAAAACATTTCCAGTTATACCGTAGCTGGAAATCTTGTGAAGTAGGCCCTTATGCCATACCTTATCAAAGGCCTTTGATATGTCAAGAGCAATTTCAATAGAAATGAAGCTTTCGTCGAGAGATTCACTAATCCTATCAGATATAACCGTTAGCACATCTGCTGTAGATCTAGCAGAACGGAAACTATACTGCATATCGCTAAGAAGGTTATTTCTACTGAGGTGGTTGACTACTTCTCTATTTAGTATGGATTCCAGCAGCTTACTCATGAGACACAGAAGATTTATTGGTCTGTACTGAGAGGGAGATGATTTATCACCTGAATTCTTAAATGCAAGGCATACTGATGAGGTTTTCCATGGTGTTGGAAAACATTTCTCCTTAAGGCAACTCTTAAACAGTTTTGTAAGTATGGCGGCAAGTTCTAATTGAAGCTTTTTCAGCACAATGATTGGAATGCCATCAGGGCCAGTTGCTTTACTGGAATCAAGGTTCTTGATTAGCTTGGCGATATCACGCAAAGATATTTGTATTTTGCAGGACGTATTGTCCGTTAGAGGAGGAAATACAGGGAGTTGATGGCCTTCGTCGCATAGGGTAGGATTAGCTGCAAAGTTCTTGGCAAATAGTTTGGCCTTGTCTGATGCTGACGAGATGACCTCAGGTCCATTGATGATGTTTGGGATAGAACGCACACTTCTGTTAAGGATCCTGTTTGCTATTTGCCAAAATAATGGGAACCAAGCCACTGCTCAGCTACTTTGGATTTAACGGACTGCGCATATAGCTCTCTTGTATTTTTTATTATTATTTTACAGTTGTTGCTGGCAGTCCTGAAAGCAGCTTTAGTCTCAGTACATCTATTACGTTGGTAGTTATGGAAAAAGTGATTTCTGTGCGCGATGGCAGCAGCACATTCTGGGGAGAACCATGGCTGGCTGTTCGGTTTTTACTGGAATTTTTTTGATGGAATGAATTGGTCTATGCCTACAATTAACCATTCGGTCAGGTCTGATACTATAGAGAACACATCCTTTTTAAACATGGACTGCAAAAGTAGATCAGATATGAATGTACGGAAGCTGTCCAAGTCAGCTATAGAGTACCGATATACAGTACGGTGGAGAAGTACGTCTGAAGACTTATTACATTTCATTTTTATCTTAATTGATACAACGGCGTGGTCGGAGGATCCCAGAGGAGAACGGAACACGAACATAGCTGTATGAAATAGATCTAGAAAGCTTGCATACTGACCGGTAGTATCGGGCACATGGGTGGGTTCGTGAACAATATGAGTGAGGTCATAGGCAATGGCAAAACTATGACAGAACCTCCCCTCATCATCTGTCTTATTTGAGTGGGTCAGCCATTCTACGTTATAGACATTGAAGTCACCGCAAATGTGAATATTAGCCGACAGGATGAGGTCAATTTTCTAAGATATACTGTTAAAGATAGTAACCCCACTGTTGTGGGGGCGATAGAGTGCAAATATAAATGCGGTGGTGTAAGCAAGTGCAACTCGGAAGCACATAAGGTAAATTAGTGTCTTCTCTGGAGATATCCCTACCACATGGAAAGCCATCTTTATCTCGTCCCTGTGTTACATTTTACTTTGTAATAACATTTCAAAAAGAACCCTTCTATAAGTATTTCAATTCCTCTGATGGTAACAGATTCCGTTGAACTGTAACACTTAAGTTTATAATAACATTTTTATAAGAAACTTTATTCACCTGTTAGCCGGTTCGACGGTCTCTAACACGTTTGTAATATTTTTAAACAAAGACTTCTCTATAATATCTCAATTCGTCTCTCAGCTAGCCTGTCACATTGTAACACTTAAACTTGAAACGCTAGAAAGAACCTCTCTATAAGGAACTTATTCGCATTTTATCCGGTTAGTCGACTTGTAATACAAGTTTATAACGGCATTTGTAAACAAAACTCTCTACGATAACCTAAATTTGTTTGTCATCCAGTTTGGTGGTCTGTAATACTTAAGTTTGTTACGATATTTTAAAAAGAATGTCTTTGTAAGATTAGTAATTGGTCTGCCATCCGGTTCATCAGTGTGTAACTCTTAATTTTCTAACATTTTCAGAAGAACCTATATATAAGAACCTTAATTCGTTTTTCAGCCTGTTCGTCAGTGTATAATTTTTATTTTATAAATAAAATAATTTTAAGAATAATCTTTCTTTATGAATATTTTTTGCCTGGCCGCTGGTTTATCGGCCTATAACACTTAATTTTGTCATAACATTTTAAGAAGAAAATCTCTGTTAGGGCATCTAGTGTTCTTTCAGTCCGCTATAGTTTTAAATAACACTAACTGGCCGCCCGGCGTTGCCCGGTCACACAATACACTTAAACATGATATTTTAATTTATGCAGATTGCGTATGTATAATCATAGAATCAATCCGTTATTGATTATTATATATTAGGAGGAATAATTTGTCCGATGGACTAATCCAAAAGAAAAGAAAGAAATAATAATGATGATGATGATGTTGTTTATCAAACTCTGTCTATTTGTTTACAATATCACATCATCTGACATTTTTGCTTGACGATAAAAGCTCTGGAAAAGTAACCTCTGATTAATGTTTAGTTTTAAAATATGCAAACGAAGAAATGATTTGCAGCGATATTAAAGGGCACCTCTTCTTTTATAGTAAATTGAACTCATTAATAAGAAAAAAATTAAAATAAAATGGGGAGTTAAACTCGGGCTTGAACAGGGGGGGTCATTCAGTCTGTAGTGGAATGCTCTGCCACTGAGATATATCTCCAGATGATACCAAATCTTTTTTTTTTAAAGAAGAAATGATTTGCTGAGATGTAATTATTTCTCTTGCCGGTGCAACGTAAAACATTCCCCTGTAAAAATTATTCTTTTTATATATAAGAAAGAAAATTCTATTTTTAAGATCGGGTTTTACGATTTTCGATGCTTACAGTGTAAATTTATGTGCAAACTATATATAAGAAAACTTCCAGATATACAAATTAGCTTTGTGTGAAATTTGCAAAAGATAGATTCAGCAGTTTTGGAACCTACAAGGAAGGCATATCACAAAGTGAGTTTTATATAACAATGTAGATGCAAATTAGTTAGAATGGCCTTATTATGCAAGCAATTATTCTTATGCCAGCTAATCCGTCGGTGAGTCACGTTTAAATTTCTAGAAGCATTTTAGAAGCAACTTTAATCGTTTAATCGTCCCTCAGTCAGTGTTCTGTTCTATTATTTTAAAAGTTAAAATTAAATATTTATCACTAAACGTGCTGATAAAATGGACGTATCTCACATAATATCCGTTGTTTACATCATTATTCAAGCATCATTAAATGTTCAAATGAATCAATTGGAAATGAAAGATTTTAAATAACTATTTCTCTCGCCATTTAAATTCTTCATTTCCTTTTCAAATATTTCTCAGCGGCATTGTTGTTTGATTTAATGAAATTCATGAAATAATGTTGATTTATCATTCAGCATTTCAAGAACTGCTTTCTCATTTTAAAGAACGATTTATCAACCGTTATTTTTCGCTTTCTTTTCATTTATTCGGAGTAAATGGCTGACATAAATTGTTCAAAAATATTTCTTTACAATGAGAACGTGGTTCTTCGAAGGAAGTATTAAATAATAAATTAGTTGAAACTTTATTACCGAACGAAATTCTTTATTGCTTTAATAACAGAGCAACTCTAATAACAACTTTTATATAAGCGTACTAGACGAATAAATGTCTCATAAGGGATAACATACAATTCTCGAGTAGAATAGTTTGGCATCCGTTTTATGTGTTTTACAAAAAGTAAAATTAGCCTCCGTTGATCATGTCTGATTTTGGTTCTCTGCCCTGAAGTAGCGGACTTCACAGTAGATTTTTGACGTCAGGTTGCTTCTTCTGCCATGACCGATGGCGTTTATCCTCTCCTCTCTTGAAGCCGCTGGAGACCTGGTGTTTCCACAGATCAACAAGTGCCTACCATCTTCCAATATCTATGCCGACCATTTTCATATCTCTTTTACACGTGTCTTTAAGTCGAAGCTGATGGCCACCCTGTTTTCATTTGCCAATTATCAATTCTCCCCATAGATAAGCTATTTACGAATAAAATGAAGATAAAATGAAACCAAAACTGATGCCTAAAATCTTTATATTAATTTTGATTATAATACATGATTATAATTCATGTAAAAAGACTGAAATTTAAATCTTAAGCTTAAGAGACTGAAATTCAGGAAATAACGTTTAATTGGTGTCTAATGAATATGGATCAAATTTAATTCAAATCTGAAATATCAGATTTTTTAAACGGAAGATTGTCTATATCGTTCCCACTAAACGTTATTTAAAATAACCAATAGAAACTGAAATATGGCGAATATTTTTTAATTAAGGACTAACACCTATTTTAAAATTCTATAAACTCGATAAATATTTTAAAGATTTTTAAAATATACAAACATCTATAGTGCCTCTGTTACTTGCCGTGTTACTGAGAACATATATCTACAACTTCATAATGACGAGTTTATTAGTTTAGGTTTTAATCTTGTACAACAAAAATATATGTGTATAAACATACGCATATGCCTCAATTTATGTATTACCTGAATGTTAAAGTTTACAAAAATAATATCTCCGTGTTGCTTAGAATATATATTCCAAAATTCATAGTGATCATTTTTTTTTTAATTTAGGAAATTATACTTATAATACGCATAAATATGTACACATGCCTAACTTTATATATAGAGATAGGGTCACGTACCTTAATTTATATAAATAGATATAAGGTTAATAGGAAAGCATACCTCGAAAAGGAATGAAATATATCCCTAAGCAATGGCAAGGTTCAAATTATAATATTGGCCGCCTTATGTATGTGATAAATAATTGATTGGCAATTGTTTATTTAATCATAAAAAGTATCAACTGTTTCGGTGTTATTTAACACACAAAAACTAAACCTATTCGTAAAGAACTCACTACATACAAAACATAATAATGGAAGTATTATGTCCGTCTGTAACCGAAATCTCATCGCATTCAATAAAGATAATACTTCAGTTTGGAACAATCTGTTATCCTTATAGTAATTTGGCTGTTACATAACGAAGGCTGTGTTTTTATTTCGGTGTAAATGGTTCGAGTGACATCTTAAAGGCCAAAGGTAATCCCAGATGAGTGCCCCTTTTCGAGGAGCACGATTCTCCCCACATTAAAAAAACTTATGTCTAACTGTGTCCTCGTAAATACTCAAACTTTTTTGACTGGCTTCATTCTGTTATTGGCACCAAGTTTTCATGGTTCTTTCTGAGATCGAGCGTTTCCAGAAAAGTCACTTCCGATTAGTGTTTAGTTTTAAAATATGCAAACGATTTGCGGGGATTTTAAATGGTACTTCTTCTTTTATCGTAAATTAAACTCATTAATAAGAAAAATTAAAATAAAATGGTGAGGTACACTGGGGCTTGAACAGAGAATCATTCGATCTGTAGTCGAATGCTCTGCCATTAAGCTATATCTTCAGGTGATAATAATTCTGTTTTTTTAAGAAGAAATGATTTGCTGATTTTTTTATCTTCCTTGTTTAACGTAAAATATTCCCATAAAAAATTATTCTTTTTTTTTTCATCTATAAGAGAGAAAAACTATTTTTAAGATCGAATGTTTTTTTTTATTTTAATTACTTATCAGATGAATTTCTATTTAAAAAAAAAAACATATCTAAGAACACTGCCAGATATATAAGTTAGCTTTGTGTGAAATTTGCAAAGGGTAGATCCAGTCGTTTCGGAGCCTTTGAAGAAGGAATACACTCACAAAGTGGCCTTTATATAATAGATAGATAGATAGATAGATAGATAAGCTGACACAACCGTTTAAATGTGATTGACAATATACAAATATCGATGTATAATATAATAGGTGAAATATGAAAACTTTACAACAATCAAACCCATTGTAGATTAATTCTGATTGAATTGGAACAGCAAAACGCTACAAATAATGTGATGGGAAATTAGCCAATAGAAATGTATTTTCCATCTAAGCAAGAAAAGATAATTGATTAAAAATAGTTCAGTTTGATTGCCCTTTTTGCATCGACAGACTAGAGGCTTTTGTAGTAAAGAATAATAAATACAATTTGCTACCATTGATAGTATATGATGCTATGAAACCAATAGGATTCGAACTTGGCACGCTAAGGTTGACAAATCGACCTCGGCATCCACTTCACTCCTGTCACTTCTCGTTCTTTTATTATATCCATGCAAAATGTGAGTAATCTCTATGCTGCAGCTTGTATTGTAAGAGACAGCATCTTTTATTTTTCTAATAATAAATGATATTGTTTTATTGAACGGAAATGATTCATTTGGCTTCGTTAGTTCTTCAAGAGCAAAACAGAAATTATTTCCCAGCTTCAAGTTGATTTCGATTTTTGTTTTATTTTTTATCGGCTCAGATTTATTTCTTGAAGAATTGATTTCCATTGTCTCTAAATATATTTCCTAATTATATTTTTCTGTAATTAAACTTTAATTGCTTGATACTCTCCAAACACTTGATTATCGATTCGTCCATTTTTTATATTATTCATTGTTTTGTGTTTCAGTCATAAATAACCCCCCCCCCCCAAAAAAAAATGTCCAACTATACATTTCTTAAAAAACAATTATCCATTGTTTGGTAACAAGGATGAATGTTTTCATACTTTTATTTAACTCTAATAAAACATATTGCCACTTTGACCTAAAAGTTTACTATTTTGGGCCATTTCTGCATGCAGATGACTATGTTGGGAGTTGAGCAGCGAGATATCTGTTCGCATCATATTTTAACTTCTGCATCTTAGTACAGTCAGGGAAGCAGGAAACAGAGAAAAGAATGTCAAAGTCTAGCAATCTGAAGAAAAAAAAGCTATTAGAGTTGGAAGTTATTAGGCATCTAAGAATCTTAACAATGAAGGAGTGGAACTTTGCTGCTTGTCGGGTTCGTTGGGAATATGTACATCGAGAGGGGCAGAAATGATATGAGTTTATAAGAATACAATCTATTAAAGTACTTGTAAATCGAACACAATGATGCAACACTGCGTCGATGGGATGATGGTTCGGGCTTGGTTGATAATACGGATCAGTTAGATCCGACACTTTGTGACGCATTGTTTAAACGGGAAAAACTTGTAGTAGATGCATCATCCCAGATGTGGTAATGTTTAGATGAATTATGTCTTTGTAGAATACTCTCAGGTATGAAAAAATTTTCTAGCACAATAGCAGGAGCCCATTTTCTTTAAAGCAGCCTTGGAAATGTTCCAAATGTATTTGTTCTAACTCATGTTGTCTGTAAATGTTAAGCCGAGGAGTTTGAATGATGAGCTCTCGTGTGGGGTGCTATAAATTATAGCAATCAGTGATAATTATGTAACATTTTAGATGGCCCCCCTTGCTAAACTTTTACAAAAAACGCTCGACTAGTTACAACCACTATCTACGATTTCTCCCACTCTCTATCTGTGCCGAAATCTAAACGCAGATCTCACGAACAAAGCTTATTTACCAGAACTGCCAGTCTGTGTTCACTGGCTTGCTTCCCATTTGCATGCAACATAGTAGCCTTTAAATCCAGTGTAAACAAGTACTTATTTAGCCACCCTCATAAATAACCAAATTATACCCAATTTACACTATTGACGATTACTAAACTACCATATTACATTCATTAACCCTTATCCTCCAGTGACCTTCGGACCTTGATAAGACGTGACTCTCGAGTAAAAAAAAGGGGGAAATGGATTCATAATGTGTATTAGCTGGATTATTCAGATTACTATTCTCGCTGGATGTTTCGATAACTGTTGCCATTCTTACTATTCCGGTGATATGAACGGTTGAAAGTACTAAGTTATAATCTGTTTCAAATAAAATTCTTCTAGAGATTTAATGCTCAAACCATTTATGAATCTGATTTTAATTAGATTATTCGGACAACTGTTCTTTCTGGGATCTTATCCTTATAATATCTCGGCCGATGTAATCCCTGTAATTTAGATGCGTCTGTCGAACTCGGAACTCTTCATATCAAATCTGGAAATGTTCACGAAATTCGAACTGAACCTTTTAATACACGGAGGGAGATTATTCCTGCTCTCAGCCATAACTAGGTAAAAGTCTTAAGTGTTGCTTTAGTATATTATTAGTATCGTCGGAAACCTTCAGAAGACTGCCAATATTAGATCTGATTAGAACTGAGCACTTTATCCGTTGTGCCGGGGCAGCAATTCTGATGAATTCATTTCATGCTATTTTATAATAGTTTTATTACTGTGCGTAGCAAGACATGACCCACGCTTAATTTTACTTGTGATCATATCACAATGATTTTGTTTATCTATGTGATATGTAAAAGTGTATAAAAATATCAATGCACTCCTACATGCATCGTGCGTGTAAAATATGTGCAGTAGCGAATATCGATTATTATTTGTGGCAATGACCTATAACTCGGAAACCAATATATATACAACACACATATAGAAACCAATATTTATACAACACACATATAGAAACCAATATATATACAACACACATATAGAAACCAATATTTATACAACACACATATAGAAACCAATATATATAAGCACACATGTTTAATAGATTTGGTGAATCATTTACGAGTATCGATTTTTAGTCCATTGGTTAGAGCTTCCAACTGCCAACTCGATGGTTGTAGGTTCGATCCACGGCTGGGGATGTGCTAGTCTAGCTTCACTGATAAGTTGTGATGCAACGAAATAGTACAGTATGTGAATGACGATATATATATATATATATATATATATATATATATTGTTGAGCTGTAAGTATTTAAAAAAATATTATAGTAATAATCATGTGTTTGTGTGCGCGCGCATGAGGACAAAATACGGAATATATCATAAAATGAAATTCCGCGAAAACAAGATGTATGAAAACCACAAAAGGAAAAACAAATTAAGAAATCATCAAAAACGAGATACTTACCGGAAAAAATTCGGAAAAATTATGCTTCGCACTGATATTCATATAAAATCAGTGAAGTTAAAAATAGAAATAGGAAAAGTTCAAATAAAAAATCGTAGCAATTAGTATAGAAAGAACAAAAGGAAAGAGAAAGAAAACGCTTAATTAATGATATAAAGTAGAGGATTTCTTTTAAAATTAATTTCAGTTGAAGATTTTTCTTTCCTTTTCTTGGAATAGTTTTTTTTGTTGTTTTTTTTTCGGCAAATTTTTTACTTCGAGGGTTTTGCGTGAATGACTTAATGGATATGTATATAGCTATAAATAAATACACACTAATATTTATTATACAGTTGAAGATTTTTGATTAAAAAAATAACAAGACGCTCTTTTTCAAGCTTCCAGGGAAAAACTTTGGCGGCTATTCGAGCAATTCATTCAGCTTGTATCAACAGATGATTCTATTTTTGAAATTGGTTTTCCTGATATATTTCTAGTTAGACTTCTTTCTAGAAGGATATAGTGTACTTACAAGAGCGACCACGTGAAGGTTCCAACATCCTAAATAAAAGTGTTTTTGGTGGAATGTGTTTGATTTGAACTTGACAAACCCAGGTTATCTGCTTGTGTCGTTAACCACTTAACCACCGTTACCTTCGTTTGAGGAATTAAGTTTCTTGTTTAATCTATGAATTAAAAAGTTTAAGAAATTCAACGTCTTAATTTAATTTGTAATTTTCACAATATTTTTTTTATTTTGTTCGCTATTTTTTTTCATATTTCATATACAATGTTTCATTTTCTTTTCATTCTGTCTCTTTTGCATATTAATTGCTTTCATCGCGTGTGATCGCTGCGATGATAAATTCATTAATATTGATGCCGGTGATTTTTGCAGATTCTGCCGATGTTGAACTAACACAGACAAAGGATGCAGAATTTGAAAATCTAGGAATTAAGAGAAAACGAAGAATACTTCCCAAAACACCGGTACGTATTTACATTATATTTTGTGTCATCTTGTGTGGTTAAAACTCTGTACTTGCATCACAGGAGAAATACATCATATTAACTAACGAGAGAGAAAGGGTAGAATACCAGGAATGGTGGAACAATGTTGAGAAAATAGGTGGCTGGTCCACTATGATCCTATGGAATTTGGTGGCAGGAGTTTTAAGAGTCAGTCACTATGCAGAGCACCGACAGAAATATGTGCGGTGGAAGCAGGCAGGGCTCTTGCTTTAAAGAAAGTAACGAACAAAGTGCTAGCTGCATCCAGATGGAGTTGACCAAAACGATCAGAAGGGTGAATTAAAAAGTGATTTTTCGTATCTTTTACAATTACACATTTACATAGCTTTCGAGATGATCTGGCGTATCCAGTCATGTCGGGATTGCTGTCTGAACCGATATGATGCGAAATTTGAAATCAGCAATGAAGCCATTGCATCACTGAAGATCGTCTTTGAAGTATCTGAAGAATATATTTTACGATTGTTACATAAGACAAAATCAGAAATAGTGAGGCGCCTTTTTCGATAAGAACATGCCGAATGAACCGATCAAGCGATTTGCACCCTGACTAGAATCCTGCCACCCTATTTGGAGTGTTGGATTACAACTATAAGCGGATCTTGTATGTAACCTTGCAGTAATTGAGGGTAGGTAAAGAAGCCTTGTTATGTTTTGCAAAACCCTTACACATCTCTTCTATCTGGTATAATAATTACTAATAGTAAACTCAGCTGGGCGCTCCACAGCTCCCAAGGGTAAAATTTGGAGTTCTCCTTAACATCCGATATTCTGCTCAGACGAAGATTTTATAAGAATTCAATATTTTACACGAGTGTAAACGCTCTGTTAAAAATGCCAGCAGAAATAATGCTTCGCCAGTGTTAACGCGTCTACTTTTCAGTGTTGGATTGTATTCATATAAATATGGGTCATAACCATGAATATGCCGATTCACTAAAACTAAACCTGATACAGCTTAACCTTTGCCATATGCAGATTTTGTACACTTGATTATGACAAAATCGGTAAATTATTTTAAATAAAATACAGTTGGACAAAAATAATTTAACTCATCCACTCGTTTGTGACAAATTTGTGTTACGACTCCAACTGTAGCAGCTCTGTATATGACATTTTGATTTGAAACATCCTTGGAAGCGCATCAAATTGACTTTACTTACCCAATGCATATTTTGAAAATATACAACTCATTATATATGTAAGATATTTCGAGATAAAACTCCTGATCAAGTGGAAATGTAAAAATGTGTATATAATACACACACATATACACACGCACACACAGACACACGCATACACACACATTAATATATATATATATATATATATATATATATATATATATATATATACATATATGTATATATATACGCAAGTATGAAGGAACAATGAAGAAAGCAACTGAAAAATTTCTAGAGTTTCCGATAATATAAATCAAGAAAATAAAATGTTCGAATGATGCCTGTAAAGACAACTTTTCCTTCAACTGTTGTATAATGTAGATTAATGTTTGTCTTTTTTCAGTTAGAAATCAAGAAAGATACGACAAGGGTGATTGTAGGTCGTCTACAAATGAAGATCAACTACCTGCCCGAGAAGATGAAATTAGTTGTAACAGTCGTGAAAGTCGTTGATCTTGTGCCGCCGGACAAACCTGAACGGAAAATGCCAAGTCCCGTTGCAATGATACGATTACTGCCATCGAGGTAAGTAAATAGACTTTTTTTTTTAGGTTATTTTTAGTTTTTTTGTTTGTTTTTCAAGAAATAATAAAATTTTCTTTTATTTTTTTTTATTACTGAATAAAAGGTTTTACCCTTGAGATATTTAATGTTAAAATAAGAATGATTGTTTCAGTAAATTTCGTTTTCGATTCCTTTATGTCCAAGTAGTGTCTGCTTATATAAAGTTAAGTATGTGTATATGTGTATATATTTATATGTAAAGAATTCGATCCTAAACTAATTAACTGATCGATACGACTTCTTAAACATATCTTTCATTGTCACGTCAGATTTAGCATTATTTGACGGCTTAGTCTTAGACTGGTTGATATATATGATAGCTTATTTGAACCATCTGTTACCGTAAGGACTAATTTGCATGCATAAATACTTGTAGATTGAATCAAATAATAATCAGAAAATAATAGAAAAAATAACTAAAGAGGGAAAGACAGAGACAAAAAGATTAACATCAAATACTCAAACGAGATAAGTATTTCACAGATAAAAAAAACATGAGTAAACATTATGCTTATAGAGAATAATCGAGCAACCAATATATATATATATATATATATATATATATATATATATAGAGAGAGAGAGAGAGAGAGAGAGAGAGAAAGAGAGAGAGAGAAATAGCGAGTGAAGGAATGATAAATAGAGAGAGAAAGAGTGAGTGAGAAAGAGAGAGGGGTTAACATATTGAGGATATGATGGCATGCTTATGCAATTGGTATCCCATCCTCTTTGTTGTGATGTAGGTGATTGAGAAGCATGGGTCGCATAATAAAGAGACGAAACATGCCGATATACGATAGCAAATAAATGTAGATTTATTTACATCAAAATACAAGAGAAAGAATAAAGATAGATATAGTCAGATTTCATTTAGAAGAGACTAAGGTTACTTGCATTTAGTATTTGATGAGAGGCTGACGGCAAGGTCAGGAAAGCTGGTTGGCTGGCAAACCAGAGCGCGTTATCGTCACATCTTTACTTGTCGAGAGCCAGCGATACCAAAAGGCAATACCTGATATCAAGAGAGTTTTACATAAGTGAACGTGTTCCTTTTTTTTTTTTTTTTTTTTTTTTTGCAATAATCATGCTACGGTGAGGGAGGGAGGCAGGCAAGTAAGTAAAACTGATTTGAACATAACTTCAGAAATCTTTTGCATTTCTAAGAAGTTATTTGGGTGCAAGGGTGGAAAATGAATGGTCTGTATCTTTAGAAGCGGGAGTCGAAACCACTTTCAAACTAGTGAAGCGGTTAAAGCCCTGTTTATCAACGATTCCTATATATAATAAGTTGAATACGAGTTATTATTTTATCAATAAATGAAGAAGGTGTGCAAATTCACAATCTTTTTAAAGGTGCATTACTGAACAGAAGCTTCAATAAGATATGAACTCGAAATAGGCGTCAACATATCGTTTAGACTAATCATAAATATCACCGGGAAGAGAATGATAGAAAGAGGGGAGAAAGAGAAAGATATATAGAAAGAAATAGGGTGGTGGTGTATTTAGGATAATGGTGGAGGGATATCGAGACAAAAAAATAATAAAATGAAGTTTCGTAATCTTAGCTTGAAATTAAAATAGCGACAATACAAATATTAATTTTGTTTTTCTGTCAAAAGCAAAATTCATTAAGAAACCAAATACCAACGGAGTGGTAATCTTTCTCAGAAGATTGCGATTCAAGAAAGAACTATAAAAAAACACAGTTGCTTTTGTCTCAAAAGAGTCCGCAATTTTTAATCTGCTTTAGACCCAGACACATACATACACGCGCGTGCGCATATAAAAAAGAATATTCTCAAGATGCACGCATTCAGTTTATGCGTTTGATGATGAAACTGTTCATTCAAACTTAAGTATGACTACAATTTTCTAATAAACTAGTAAACCTATTTTAATAAATTATTTATTTACTACATTATAAATACCATTGTCCGATGACTGATATGATTAAGACGCGACCATTCAATTTACGTGCCCAGTTATGAAATAGTTTATTCAAGCTGTAATGTGATCGACTGATCAGCGAGCAAAGCCTCTTATAGGAATGCCTGGACGCATCTTATTTTAGATATACTTGTTTAATATTGGCGTTGAGACTACAACATGGTCGTCTTCAAATCCGATACCAATAAATATTTGGTAGGTCGTCTTTTTTAGTAATCAAATTTTGTTAATCTTTTTCGACGTTTTCAATCCTCTCCTCGTATTGCCTATCATCCAAGTGAGAATCTCATTAACCCGTTTTTAGCCTTTGTAATTCGGTACTCATTACTTATTGATCGTCACTTGAATCGAATATACGTGTTTCCAGCGGCTTCACTCGTGGGTTATAAAACGACAGCCCGATTCGGATTTTCACATCCTATCACAATTCTGGTATACGTTATCGTTTGAATATTGTGCACGTGGCTGGTTTTCACGGCGCACCATGCTTGTTGCTCTCCGCTACTCAGCGTTCACTTCTAACTTTTCCACACTAATTCGTATTCCATTCCTCTATTCTGCTCTCTCAAACGCACTCATCTCCTATTTGTGTGATTTCACATTTCTTCATATCCTCAGTCAAACAATCCTTGTATCACTTGTTCTGTCTTGTAACCCTTCTAGCTTCCACATTTCAGAATAAAATATTTTCTTAAGATATGCTGATCGCCGCCTCAGACAATTGAAGCTTAAGATATGCTGATCGCCTTTGACAATTGAAGATTTTATATTAGAGTAAACAATCTCTTCCAAGCCATTGTGTTGGTCTGACGATCTTGATAGTTAATTTTTCATTGTTTTTTTTTACGAAATTTTACGAATTTTTATTGATTAGATTGAAAAATTAAACACCCAATAAAACGTGACCGTTTGATGGACATAAGGGATTAACTGCGCAAATTCAATTTGACCAATTACCAACGTGACATGCACAAAACATTGATATTATTGTTTTTATTTCATTTCCCTTTGCAAAACTCAGTCCTATTGCGCAAAGCCAAAAACAGAACAACAATTTTCTTGTACGAAACAACCAAAATGAACACGGTAAATATTTAAAGATACAAAAACCTTTAAGCATAGTAATTATATTCACTAGGAGATCCACACAGGTCATTAACAGAGATTACTTGCTGAAAAAAACGGTGGTATGCCCTGTAGCCTAGCTGACAACAAGTCTCCCCAGATTACCAGTATTCCTCATTTCTTTCGATAACTCTTCCAAATGAATTTGCGTTATTGCAACAGTCGTTTACCATTGATTTCTCGCTGACAAAGAACATTGGTCATAACTTAAATTTGGGTGGCAATAAGGTTCAAGTTTCATTCGCACCCATCCAGAGGAAGTTTGGTTAGTGTTTTCACTTATTGGCCCTTCGACTTTTCGGCCAATTTGATTATATATATATATATATATATATATATATATATATATATATATATATATATATATATATATATATATATATATATATATATATATATATATTGTTTTAACAAAAACCAAGATATCAAAGAATGGATTGATAACAACAAATATAAATAAGATTATATATATATATATATATATATATATATATATATATATATATATATATATATGCGTAGAACTGCCGACAGTCAACGAGAATGGTTCTACGTTCAATCTTTGGCTTCGGAAAGGTGCTAGTCTAGCGGCACTGATGAGTTCTGATACAACGAAATAGGACTGTATGTTAATGACTACAAATATATATTTAAGCCTCCCCCTTTTGGGTAGAGCACTGTCATAAATAATCTCACCCGTTACTTAAATGGTTAAAAAATGCGAGGCTCGCTGTTTGTTTATAAACAAGCGGTTTAGGCAGTATAAAAGTGGTGGACGAATGTTTGTCTAAAATGGATATTTGTTGAGGTTATTTACGGGCGCCGCTTCCGTACGTCGATAGGTAGAACTGCCGACTGTCAACGCGATGATTCCAGTTTCAATCCTCGGCTTGGAAAAGGTGCTAGTCTAGCCGCATTGATGAATTTTGATACAACGAAACAGGAGTGTATATGGATAACTACATATATATATATATATATATAACTTTAAATTTATATAGATATATAATGCCCTAACATTGAGTTACTTGTTATATAGTAACAACATATTTATTGAATTTAATTTTATGTCAAGTAGATGTCAACTCCGTTATGTTAGACGGTCGAAGCGTATGTGAACACCGTCGGTACAGTCAATAACACTTACTTGGATGTTATTAACATAGTTGTTTTGCAAATATAATAAACCCAGCCATATTCCTTGTATGACATGATCACGTTAACACACCTCTTCCTATTAGACCTTGAAGTTAAATGACGCTTATCCTAGGAAGTAACATTTATTAAAGTACTAGGGACATACAATCAGATGTGAATCGCATGTAGATTTGATATTTCCTAGAAAATTGGTCCTTTGGTAGAAGCCGGTCCATCCCACCCAGGTCGAATACTATACCAGATATTACATAATGTAAAGATAGAAAGAAGTATCATATTCAAACCAATGTTATATTCACTGTTGTTGAAGTCCATTTTGTTTTGAGAATTCACATGTTTACTTATATTGTTTTATATAGATAAAAATTAAACAAATCTTTTAACATTTTCCAGTTGCTGGGAACAATTCGAAACGACAACAATTTTAAACAATTCTTCGCCAGAATGGAATGAGACTTTCACCTTCAACCAATTGCCGCCTTATCAAGTAAGTAGAGATAATCTTATACTCACTGTCATCACGAAGGTTAAGGTCTTGCGTGTTCGTTTCTCATTACCGTCTTAGCACTTTGTTTTAGCGAGTCCTGTCTCAGAATTGTCTGTTCTGCATGATATCCTCCTAGTTGGTTACTATTATTCGTTAACCTGCAGGATTGCAGGTGTTTAATCCCGACAGAGGATCAGTAGGGCTCGGCGGTTGCAGGCAAAGTCGGGAAATGTATTGCCCAGAAAACACGAAAGAATAGCACAAAAACACTTTCGCATTATTGATTTACACGTATTTTGTTTGTTTTCGCTTACCACGTACAGAGGTAGACACGACTGGGGACTGATCGATCATGATTTCGACACTTCGTTGATTTGCACCAGAGCCCTGTAGTCATGTTGTGCTGACAGTACATCTTTATTACCACCCCTACCACGGTAAGCAAAGGTTGGAATTTCAAGAAATATCGTCTTAAAGAGGTTAGTTTTACATAGAAATGCACGATGTTCTGTTTTTCTGCACCCAACGGGATATATATATATATATATATATATATATATATATATATATATATATATATATATATATATATATATATATATATATATATATGTATTAAAAATTATTATAGTAATAATTATATCAGCCCATTTAGGTTCCTATTGTTGAGCACTTTAAAGTTCAAATGGAAGTTGGTCACTTAAGCTAGCATGCGCAGATCATGATGTTATGATCATTAGATCACTCTGCATGGACGTCCCGACATTTATAGAAAGAAATGTTTAAATTTCAACGATATTTATCCCGGTTAGGTTGGCTGTGTAGTTTGTTCCTTGCTAATTAAGTTAGATATGGCTTCGTGGCAGGGTTGTAAACTCCCGACTGGCAGTAACCGTGAAAATCTGCACTGATGATTCCCAAATGGATGAAACACTAGTGTCTGTAGGTATTTAAAAATTATTATAGTAATAATTATATATATATATATATATATATATATATATATATATATATATATATATATAAAGAGAGAGAGATAAAAAGGAACAAACCAAGCTATGTGTTCAGCAATGTTTCGTCTTTATTTCGAGACTTTCTCTGGATGAATGAAATTAAGAAAACAAAACACCAGTAAATTTTTTTGAAAATATTTATTCAATGTAATGGAATGTATAACCTGTTTCATTTCAGAAACGGAAAAGGTCGTTAGAAATTTAAAAAAAAAGAGGACATAGCGTTGTGAAAGCGAGTAAGATGTCTTCATATATAACGTCATATAGTCGTTAATCTATTCATATTCTTTTGGGGGAAATATGTCCGTTATAATTCAAATATAGATGTGTAACTGAAATAAAATGAGCGTATTTTTGGTATGTAATTTATTGACTTATTACATGTATTGATTATTATAGGAGATGTTTTCTATATTTTGAGGGAGTTAGT
Organism: Euprymna scolopes; assembly: GCF_053919585.1. Taxonomy (NCBI): domain Eukaryota; kingdom Metazoa; phylum Mollusca; class Cephalopoda; order Sepiida; family Sepiolidae; genus Euprymna; species Euprymna scolopes. The sequence continues at coordinate 143,449,871 of NC_136484.1, read as the reverse complement.
CTGTGCCTAAAATTAAATTATGCTCTTTTAATAAAAGCTTACATATTAATGGCGATATATTATAGGGACCTCCACGTTGTTTGATTTGTACTTGAATTTTCGATAAGTGCTGATTAAAGAAGTCTCCGTCGCGGTTTATTTGAAATAAATTAAACTAGTTTTGCTTGTTTGCAGTTAAAAGTATGATTATGCTACAATGAATGAAAGAATAATGCATTCAGAAAATTTCTATTTCTTATATCTCTTTTATGTTCGTTTAGCCTTTTCTCTAATCTGCGTAAATATGGCAATTTTGGCAAGGAACAGTGTATATGCTTGTCTTGGAAACTGGTTTGTTTTGGAGATGTTTTTTTTGTTTTTGTTTTGAATGTTTGTTTTATAGCTTGTAATGTGGTTTGTATGATTGGAATTCCTGGTTTGTTTAATGTGTTGCAAATTATAGTATTATTGGTTTGTGTATTTAAAAATGGTGTCTGTTTATGAGAGAACTGTCTGGTGTATATGACATTTTCTTAATTATCCTGGGAAATAATACTGTGGACTTTTTCTTAGTATTTAATATAAAATACGTGGGATATTGCAAGATTTTTTAAAGTATTTGTGAGATATTTGAATCTTTAGAAGAATGATATGCAATAAAATTCTGTTTTAAACTTGGAAAATGCCACAGAAACGTATAGAATGCTTATGGACAATTTTGCATGAATCGAGCATCAGTTTTTGAGTGGCATAAGAGATTAAAGGAAGGCAGGTAGTCTGTGAGGGATAGTGAAAGGTGTGGGAGGAGTAAGAAAGTCAGACTATCAGAATAGAGAATTTCATGGATAAGGACCGTCGAGTTTCTATAGAGACAATAAGTGCACAGTTTGATGTCAGTGTAGAAATTGTACACACAATTATTCGCGAGGAATTGAAGACCCGGAACGATACTAAAGATTCATTAGTGTACTATCTATAAAAATGTGTCCATACGAAAAAACAGGAAACTTATAAAAAGCACCTTGTAACCTTTCTGCATAAACCGATTTTTCTATGTTGTGTTGTTATATCTTTTTTTATAAATCATCATCACACACATACTATCAACATAGAATAACGCTGAGCTTTCAAAATGTTATGCGTCTTTGAAATGTTTTAAAAGGTTGAAATAAGCTTGTTTTCTTCAATAATTACAAGAAACCTTCTCTACCACCAATAGTAATGGCCAAAAACACCTTACCCGAAAGTACTTCCTTTAAACTCCTCGACCTAACGTTCACAGGGAACATGAACTGGAATAAATACATTGAGAGCATTCCCAAGACTGCTGCGAAGAAGGTGGGCTCTCTCTACCGTGCTAGAAAATTACTTACACCTGAAAGTATCCTGTATCTCTAAAAGGCCACCATTCGCCCATGTATGGAGTACTGTTGTCATATTTGGGCTAGTGCGTCTGCTACTTGTCTCTCACTCCTGGATAGGGTTCAAAAGAGAGTCGCCAACCTGATAGGTCCTGAACTGTCATCTAGGCTCCAATATATATATATATATATATATATATATATATATATATATATATATATATACTTCGTCTATAGATGTATTTTACTTTTATATATATTTCACATATATGTATCTATACGGCATAATCATGCTTTCACAGCGATTCCCGCGAAGTCACGGAAGTTATGGAACGATGAGTGACCATATTGGAATATTAGGCACTCTACAGGATGGTGGGACAACATTACTGCAAAAGTCTAGTTTATTGGAGAACCCTGGGTAAGGTTAATTCCACACTTCAGGCCCCCGATTAGAATAACGTTAGGTCATGGAAAGCAAGTGAATGATGTAATACGGAAGCAATTAGGAATTATTTTGTTTATTGTTTTGTATCTCGTTGTGCTGGACAAAAGATCACTTTGGATACAATATTCAGGACAATCGCCCAGTATAGGCACTGCTCGGACTGAAAGAAACTGCAACCTATTGTCTGTACAACTGCAAAGAAAGCTGTGGCAATACATCAAAACACTTTCGAGAAACAGCGTGAATGGGGTGGTGAATGATGAGCAACAATGAATTCATGGAAGTGAAATGCAATTAACAAAATGAATAAATAAATATTTTGCTTTACAGCACATATATTGAAACCTGGCAGTAATATCCCGGAAACTATTGAACTCATTTTGATAGTGAACTGCCCAAGTTGTATTATATTCTTTTTCTATGACTTTTAAGCACCATTTAAATAACTTTTAAATAACATTTTCAATATATGTGCTGAAAAGCAAAATACTTGCTTATTCATAGCTGAACATTTTGTTAATTGGATTTCATTTCCTCTGATGATATGAGTCATTATTGAAAATCCATGGAGTAAGGAAATAAATATAATTCTTCTTCATATATTCCTTGTTTCAAACAATAAATTCTTAACTTAAATATATGTGTATATATTTTGATTTACATAATTTAACTTTAATCATTAAACTTATGTTTATATATATATATATATATACATGTATATATATATATATATATATATATATATATATAAAGCTGAACGTCTGTGTGTATGTGTGTGTGTCTGGTCACGAATAGGCTCCTATATGGTTGACTATTTTAAAAAAAATGATTATATATAATGATAGAAGATGTATCGAGGATCAGGAATGGGTATGTTTGATCTGGCAGCACGGTGATTCATAAAAATTGTAGGGTCTGCGTTCGCGCCTGCCTCCACAAGGTTTGGAAATAAAAAAAAGAAAAAAAACGTTTACAAGGGTTTTGATATACATGTACAAAAGAATACTTTGATAAGTATGTTTTAACTTAAATAGCGATGGTATAATAAAAATGTGGGGTCTGTGTTCGCGCCTGTACTCCATGGAAATATGGCACAAACTTTAAAAAAGACTTTTCATATCTATTTGCGTAAGTATACTTTGATAATTATGTTCCAGTTTGAAGAAATTTGGTATAATAAAATTATTGGGTGTTCGCTCGCGCCTGACCTCCATAGAATGTAAATACATCACAAAGTTTAACAAGTTATTTTAAAAGGGGTCCACAATGAGACATTAACTTTAATCTTAATTAACGTTAGCTTTTATTTATTTTTTTGAGTTGAATCATGTTGTTTCGAATAAATTCACCTCATAAATTCACGTTCTTATTAAAGTGTAAGCCAAAAAAGTCGGAACTTTAGACAATTCTCGACACAAATTTTGCATAACTCTGTTTTTTCCTTCTCCACTTGCACGTGGCACTCTTTCGAAAATAGATAAATAGATAAATAATAAAAAATAAGAACGTTACTTGTTATCGTGTCAAAAGAAGGAAAAAATTATTCTCACGTGATTTCGTCTCTTTTTAAAAACATTTACATAACCTTTTTATTTTTATTTATATATCTGTTTAAGCTTTTTTTGTCAGTGTACTAGAAGTAATTCACTTGATTACAACCCTTTCTGTGTGTTGTTTACATTACAATAGTACAACACTGAATCCGACGACGCAATACTACACCGTTCAATACTGTAAAACTGTTCTGCATGAAAAGGGCGCCATTTTCTTCTTATATTTATATCGATTCTTTGCTTTAAAAAGCTAAAGTAATTACGTGTTTACTTTTTTAATATTCCATTTTGTTGTTTCGGATTATTTTACTAAAGTAAGTAAAGCTTCATTATTTTTCAAAACTATTTTTGTTTCTTTGTTTTTCGATATTTCGTCGATATTATTTAGTAAGAGTGTTTAGCAAAAAAGCCAACATATGACTATCCGAAAAAAATATACAAGAAATAAATGTTCCCATTGTCAATAAAAGTTCAGTTCATGTTTTGTTTTGTTTTGAAATAGTTTTTAATGCTCTTTACTTGAAATAATTTCAGCGAACCGAAATGAAAACAAAATTTGAGGCGATAACTACTTAAATGCATTTTTATATAAACTACACATGCCATAATCGAATATTCCTCAAGCACAAAATAATGGAAACATTAAAATATGTTCATAAATATTCCTTACGTTCACGGAACTCTCTTAAATTGTTAACACAGAATGCTCAGGTGCCCTCCTTCCAATTGAAAACGAGGCTCTCCATTTCAAAGTCGCTGCCATTTTGATGTTTTTTAAACCGGTTTGTGAATTAAAAAAGTTTATTTTTTACAAACTACTTAAGAATACAAACCAATGAACTTTTCTACCATAAAAGTAACTTTTATTGACTATGATAACATTTATTTCTTGTGTATTTATATTATATACATATAACATTTTCTCTTGGTATGAAGCATCATTTTTTTGGTCACACTTGGCTTGATATAAAAAAATATATTTTCGCAAAAATTATCTTTACTTTCATGATATTTTGCTTAGGGTAAACATTTTTAGTATCAAAACCTATCTCTTTACAACCCCCTCCTTTTCATAACCTATCATACTTTTATCAATCACAGTCCATTTTCTGTAGGCTGTTTTTGAACCTAGTCAACGACGGATACTTCTGCTAGTATCTCTCTCTCTCTCTCTCTCTCTCTCTCTCTCTATATATATATATATATATATATATATATATATATATATATATAATATGAAGTAAAGGAAATTAAAAAAATTAATACAAGATCATTTCTCTTCATTAGCAGACGAGGTGAAGATTAATACCAAATTATCAATTATATAACAGCATTAGTATTTGGATTCCACATCGAATCGATGGGTAACTTGTTTTTTTATGATAATCATACTGCATAACTGAATTCGAAACGATGATATAGGTATGTGGGGGCGCCTTAATTCCCTGGGCGAGATGCACCCCCAGTCTTCGTTAAGGCACGTATCTAGGAGTACGAAATTCTGATGTAGAAACCTGCGGTCTGCTGTATACTATGTCCTGATGATATATATATATATATATATATATGTGTGTGTGTGTGTGTGTGTGTGTGTGTGTGTGTGTGTGTGTTAGCAGAGAAACCAAACGTTGCCCGGTATTGATTAAAGATCAAGGAATGTTTCACACTTTCATTACTTTTATTATGTTCGAAATTGGTGAAATTACTCGTACTTCAATAAAATCGATTAAGTATCTGCTCTAATAGGTGACCAATCGCAATGCACCGGAAGAAGATTCACATGCAATGATCTAGTTCGCAAGACATTGTATTTATCATTGCCCTGCAGAGAACCGACTGTTGATTTTATAAACTTATTTTATATAATGGCTTTAATTAAAGTTTAAATTGCAAAAGTCAAGTATCATGTCCCATGGTGCTTTCAACAAAAAACAATCATTTTAAATGCAGCCATGTTTTTTTCAAAGCCCCTGCGTTTGATTTTATACCCCGAACATTTCTGCTTGTGTGGTGCTTAAATTTCTCAAATGCACGTGAAAGGTTAGGATGTATAATGATGTGAACTTTTGTCAAAATAAGAATTTATAATTTTTAATCAGATTTTTTCGATTATCGATTTTAGACACTTATCAGAGGCATTCCGATATAAAACTAATCTAAAGACACCCACAGAAACATAAAGTATATTTATTTGAGATTTCAAAAAGAATCATTCCAGTTGTTTCGGAGTCAATAGGGAACGAACTCACACACAAAGTGCTTTATATAGATAAGCAGTATTGCGTAGTAAATGAAGGAAAGAGAAAGAGAAACAAAAAGAACTTTTTCTTTGTTTCTTATATTTAATAACAATAAGCGTATTCAACAGAAACTTAAGTTGTAGACAGAAAAATAAGGTGGAAAAAATCCATTCAATAAGAAACTGAAGTTTTAATATTCAATCTAATATTCTTTTTATAATCATTAATTTTTCTTCTACTGCTTTTAGGTTTTAGTTGAATATGCTTAAATAAATAAAAATACGTCCAAATAAAAAAAAATGAGCGACTTTCTAAGAAAAAAACGAGGCGGAGACATTAATCTTAACATCGTTTAAAAAATCAAAACACTTAAACAGATGAACGATAAAAACGAAGCAGTAAATCGTCTATGGCATCATAACAGCATGGATTAGGGCGCTGGAGTGAAATACATAACGTCCAAGGTTCAAATCCTACCAACAATCAAGCTAGGCTGATAAGGGCTCCGAAACACTCGTGTCCGTGGATTACTCTTTTTCTTTTTTTCTTTTCTTTTTTTTTAATAATAAATGAATAGATAAATAATACGTCCAAATCAAAATGGGCGACATTCTAAGAAAACACCAGTTCTTCGGGGCGGAGACATTAACCTTAATATCGTTTAAAAAATTCAAAACAAAGGTTATTCCTGCTGAGGTGGTTGACTATTTCTCTATTTAATATTGATTCCAGTAACTTACTCATAACACAGAGAAGACTTATTGGTCTGTATTGAGAGGAGATGACTTATCACCTGAATTCTTAAATACAGGGCAAACTGATGAGGTCTTCCAGGGGGGTCGGAAAGCACTTCTCCTTAAGGCAGCGCTTAAATAGTTTCGTAAGTATGGGAGCAAGTTCTGGTTGAAGCTTTTTTAACACTATAATTGGGATGCCATCAGGGCCAGTTGCTTTACTGGAATCTAGGTTTTTTATTAGCTTGGCGACCTCATGCACGGATATTTGTATGTTACCTAGCTTGTTCTGTGTTATAGAAGGAAATATTGGGAGTTGATGGCCTTCGTCGCATAGGGTAGAATTAGCTGCAAAGTTCTTTGCAAATAGTTTGGCCTTGTCTGACGCTGACGAGATAACCTCTGGTCCATTGATAATGGTTGGGATAGAACGCACACTTCTGTTCAGGATCCTATTTGTTATTTGCCAAAACGGGTGGGAACCAAGCCGCTGATCAGCTACCTTGGATTTAACAGACTGGGCATATAGCTCTCTTGCATTTTTTATTACTCTTTTACAGTGGTTGCTGGCAGTAATCATTAATTTTTCTTCTACTGCTTTTAGGTTTTAGTTGAATATGCTTGAATAAATAAAAATACGTCTAAATAAAAAAAAAATGAGCGACTTTCTAAGAAAAAAACGAGGCGGAGACATTAATCTTAACATCGTTTAAAAAATCAAAACAAAAACACTTAAACAGATGAACGATAAAAACGAAGCAGTAAATCGTCTATGACATCATAACAGCATGGATTAGGGCGCTGGAGTGAAATACATAACGTCCAAGGTTCAAATCCTACCAACAATCAAGCTAGGCTGATGAGGGCTCCGAAACACTCGTGTCCGTGGATTACTTTTTTCTTTTCTTTTTTTTTTAAATAAGAAATGAATAGATAAATAATACGTCCAAATCAAAATGGGCGACATTCTAAGAAAACACCAGTTTCAAAACAAAACCACTCTTTGTTTTATTTCTAGCTCTCTTGTTAATGCATAAGGTTGTCCTCAATTTACAATGTCTGTTTATTTTCTTTTTACAATTAAAAAAAATACTGTGAATACACACACATATGCTTATATTTAGACAGCACATCATTTTCAGGGCTTGTCTTTGAAATACTTTTTTTTCTTATTTTTGTGCCGATTCTCTCGATTTGTCCAACATTTCTGTTCGTCTCTGCTGGCAAATTGTTTAATATGTAGCCGAGTAATAGTCAGCCATTTTTCTCAAACTATTGTCAAATAGATTTTTCAGTTGTTTCTATAATTCATCATATTTTAATTTCTTTTGATTTTTACTTATTCGTTTCATTTTATTTATTTGTCAAGGAGAGAAGTATAAGAAAGGGGTGTGGTCGAGTCTAATTTTTGCTCTATAATTATATATATATATATATATATATATATATATATATATATATATATATAGTCATCCACATACAGTACTGTTTCGTTGTATCAAAACTCATCAGTGTGGCTAGACAAACACCTTTCCGCAGCCGTGGATTGAACGTCGCATTGACAGTCGGCAGCTCTTACCATTCGGCTACGAATCAGTGCCGTAAATATTTCTCCTAGAGTGCGTATTAAATCCACACCCTCCCGTCGCAAGTGCTCGAAGCACCAGCTTGTTTACAAACAAATTAATAGTGGGCTTCGCTTAATCCCTTTAAATACGCATCGGGTGGAAATATATTTACAAAGTGCTCAACCAAAAGAGGGGTGGCTTTAATTTTATATATATATATATATATATATATATATATATATATATGTATGTACGTATGTATGTATGTATATACACGTATATATATATTCTTAAATATCTTTAATATGTTAGTATCTCTATCAAATCTTATTTGTTAATATAGTATACAATCTAGTAATTTTAATCTTTGTGTGAAATTATTTAGGTATTTAATTTTAGTATTAGTAATTAATAGCAGATCGAAGACGTGTCCAAGCATTATATATATATATATATATATATATATATATATATATATATATATATATATATATATTATATTTATTTATACAAACATCGATGGCTACATATGTGCATACATGTTCCTGTAATCACCTGCGTTGGGGGGGGGATTACGTCTTCAGGCCAAGAATTATCGTCGAGAACTTCATGTTTGTGTTTTATGAAGACACGAAGCAAAGTGCTCAACTATGCAGGAGCATTTGTATTTAGCCAGTAGAGTTTAGTTTTCTAGAAGTACATCCAATGAAACAACATGTGTCTACCAAAGAATGCTCAATGAATGAACAGAGCAGGTATATTGGCCTGAAGATGTAATCCCCCAAGATGGGTGCATACAGAAACATGTATGCACATATGCAGCCATCAATTTTTGTATAAATAAATTTAATATACCTGTTCTGTTCACTCATTGAGCACTCTTTTGGTAGACACATGTTGTTTCATTGGATGTATTACTAGGAAACTAAACTCTACTGGCTAAATATATATATATATATATATATATATATAATTTGGCTGAAATTCAAAAACTTACATTTTTTTCTATTATATAAACCTTGCTTATTTCGTCTTAGATCTCTTCATTACAACCGTTTCATTAATGTGATGACAATTCTATGATTTTATGTTTTCATAGAAAGTTTCCTTTCATAAACTCGCCAGATGTGATTTCCATCCGACGTTATTAACAAAACGTTAATTTCTACGGTATAAATCTCGTATGCTTGTTTGGAAAAAGAAATTCCATCCCCATGTTTTTGCAGGTCGACCATGTTGGGTACCGTGCAAACCAAAATTCACGTTTGAAACTTTATTTTCGTATTTTTTGATTTTACGTTTTTGGCTTACTTTCCAATTTTTTCCTTATTATTCATTCTTTCCTATGTTTTTTCTTAATTTATGCGTATTTAATATGTTTTTTTTTTAGTTGCTATTAATCAGTTCAGCTCCCTGTTTCAACGGGAGGTCATTCTCATGGAAAATATATTTATTACTAGAAGTTCTTCCCCTACATCTTTTGTGTTAATTATATTATGCTGTTAATTTTTGTCAATATGTTCCTTTTTAATTGTGTTTTCCCTTTCAGTTTATTTATTTATGTTTAAGAATATTCATCCAGTTTTTTTTATTTTTATTGTCTTTATACTTTTACGTTCCATTATGTTGTTCTGTTTATGTTAATATTATTATTACATGGTTGATTGGCCTAATTTTTCTATTTGCATTTCCTAGCTACATACGACCCGAAACAATAGTGTAACTTAACAGAAAGATACGGTAATAAAAAATAAAACGTGTATATATATATATATATATATATATATATATATATATATATATATATTATATGCATGTATATGTATATTATATTATGTATGTAATTATATAATATATTACGTAAGTATGTATATATATATATATATATATATATATATATATAGTAAATCATGAAAAAATGTATTGCAACATTAGTTTTTCTAGCTATAAAAATAATTATTCATATTATTTTAAATATTATTGCTATAAAGCCCCTTTAAGAAATGTAATTGAGTCCTCTTTAGTGAATTAAGAAAACGGGGGTAAACTTTAGGACAAATGCCACATTCCTACTTCTAGTCATTGATTATTTTCTGTTTGTTTACTATGTATATTCTCTAGTTTTGGCATTTATAGGCACTTAATTCCCTCTATGATTTTGTTAATATTCTGTAACATAAAGATAAAATGCTACTCCATGGAGTCAAAGGTGACATTGTGACTGGGTTCGAACCTCCCTTTCAGCAATAATTATCACTTGCTACACTTTGCTACCCTGAGAATTGCGTAAGCATAAAACACTAATGCCCTTATGGATAAAATAATTGTTCATATTTAAAAATATTACATATATATATATATATATATATATATATATATATATATATATATAGAGAGAGAGAGAGAGAGAGAGAGAGAGAGAGAGAGAGAGATAGAGAGATATGAATTATTATGTGTTTTACTTCGCGTATTGTCTTTTATTTCGCTTTTAAATTGTATTTTTAGCTGAAAAACACGGCTCTGGAGGTGACATTTTGGTCGTTCAATAAAAATGCCGACGACACATTTATCGGTGAGGTATTGCTCGATTTATACGAAGCAGCTCTAGATGATCAGCCAATATGGTATGAGTTAGAGGACCACGATGAGAACAGCTCGCCACTGCCGGATCGAACGAAAATGTATCCAGAAAATTCACCGATGAGTTCTACTTCAACGGAAACCTCGAGGACGGGAACGCCCTGTCGAGGCTCATCGCCAAGCCCATTTAACAGAAGTCCAGCCGGTTCGTTCAGCCAGCAGAGGAGCATGTCCGTCACTCCGACACACGACAAACGGAAACATCTTCTGGGCAAAAAATCGCCAGGTAAATATAAAACTTTTAACAACTCCACTTTCATTCTCTCTCTCTCTCTCTCTCTCTCTATATATATATATATATATATATATATATATATATATCTTCATTTGCTCACCTTTCTCTGTGTTCCACCCCCTCTCTCTCTCTCTCTCTCTCTCTCTCTACTGATCACGTAGTGTTCAAGTGTTCATCCTTCAACATCTTACTTTCATTTTCTTTATTCTTTATAGCTTTTAATTATTAACTCTGTTACTACCTGTAGTCTTTTTTCTATTTACTGGGTTATATATCAGTTTCCAATTCAATTAATAAATTTAAATTCTTCATTAGATAAATCTAATTACGATTCTTAAAGGATTTAAAGTAATATCAGTCATATATGTATATTGTAATTATTATATCTTATCAGAAGTTTCCTCATACAAAGTTATGAATAATTAACAAGTTTATTACCCTATGTATTCAGGGTGAATTGTTTCAAGTGTCTAAAGCTAATACATATTTAATCTCTTTGATTTAGTAATTCATCTTTATCAGGAAACATAATAAACTTAACTGTAGTTAATAATTGTGCTAATAATTTAATTTATATTAATTTATAACATATAAAATACGACTTATACAAGGAACCGATCTATTAAATGTATTTTGTCTTTTAACCTACTTAAATGTCTTCGGCGTATAATTTTTTTTTACTGTGTGCTGATTGAAAATAGTTTGATTTTCTAGAATAAAGAAACATATAGAAACATACATCAAAAATAATAATTATTAAAGTAAAGTGAACATTTATCATTTTAATCTATTTTTAATGAGAAAAAATACAAGTTTTGCTTTCAAAACAAGCAACATATCAAATATATACAACAATTTATAAGTGAGAAATATTGATCGGTCAGCAAAAAGGGAACACTAAAGATATAGAAACATTTATTTCTAATGTTATTTTTACGTTTTTTTTTTAATTTGAATAATCAATCTTTAAAAAGTTTCAAAGAAATTCTGACATCGATAAGAACATCAAATAAAAATTGTTGATCCAAATATACGGTAAAGTTGGCCTTTGAATCAACTGTGTAACTTATACAATATAATTGTGTCAACACGTTAAAACACTGGAGTTAAGCAACACCGAGCCTGGCTAATGCTAGATAGGTGGGAATACCAAGCGATGTATGTGGGAGCCGTCGAAAACTGCACCAAAAATACCTTTAACAAGGGCTTAAGTGTAACCTGCTAATCCGCACATGTGTAAACTCAACGGAACAAGGGGCGGAAGTTCAGTTTTCAATCACGTGGTGAAGTTCGCAAGTGATAACATGTTTTCTTTAATTTGACTTTACAAGTGGATAAAAATTATTATATTGCATTTAATTACGGACAATAATAGCATTGGGAATTGTAACAATCCGGGATTTTCTCCCGTTCTAGGTTGTTGTGCGCGTGTGGCCTTTGTTAGTGCGTGAGTTAATGTGCGTTTGCGCGCGCGCGTGTGTGTGTTAAGACTAACATACATTTACCTTCTTCCAGGTAGGAAGGTGGGGATGATAGGTCAACGTGCAAGTTATGTGTGTGTGTGTGTGTGTGTGTTAAGACTAACATACATTTACCTTCTTCCACCGGGGGAAGGTGTGACCTCAGGTAGAAAGGTGGGGATTGATAGGCCAACGTGCAAGTTATGCTTGCACACTGACCGACAAAATATGTGTGATCATCTCGTTGCATTTCCGATGCAGGCGCCTCAGGCAATTAGTAATAAACTACCTATTTCTCAAAGAGAAAAGTTTAAGCCTGAGAAAACGGACCACCTCGAACAGAAGCTCTTAGAACAATACCATACCCCAGTCTGACAGATGTAAGGCTACCATCTAATGAAAAACTGACCCAGACTCTGTCGAACAGACTGTCGAGAGCGCATCCTCAACTAGCATGAAAAAATCTACCCAGACTGTGTCAAATAAGAGTAGTAGGAAAGTCATTTGAATTTCTCTTTTCTTTTCAATTTTCTTATCAGTGTGTTTATGTTGGGGATGGAGCACCCTACCGGATACCTAACATTCACCCGCTATGTCATATATTCTAACTGATAGATCTTTTTAAGATTTTGACCATCCAAGTTCAGTTGTTTGAATCGCTGTTGCACTTGGTTAACTGGGTATATTTACTAGGTAGTTTGTTATCAGTGTGTGTAAGTATGCGTTGGTTACAAAAATATGTGCGTATGTGCCTTTGTCAGTGAGTGAACTCGTGTGCTTCTTCTGCACGTTAGAGAAGTTTTCTGTTGGATTATACCGCCTTTTGTAAGGGCGTAAAAATGTTTGGACTTCTGTATCCGACATTTGGTAGTGCCTGAATATGTGTGGACTTCTGTGTATAGCTTTCTTTAGTGTGTAAATCTGTATGGATTACTTTGTGCGTGAGTTGAAAATTGGTATACCTCTCTGCTGATCTCGAAGTGCTTGGCTGTAACGTGTGGATAATCACCATTTGTGCTTCAATATAGAAATCGTAGGAAAGTTTAAATGTTTTTTTTAAATTTTGAGAACAAATTTAAATCTTTATTAAAACTTATTTTATTGCTGTAACTGTAAGCATATCGTTTGATATAACACACACAAAAACAAATACTGACTTTTATATAGATTGATAACAAAAGATGTTATATGTAGAAATAAACACATATTGTGTGAATTATCGATCATGAAACGTGCTGAAGTTACTAATTAATGTTTTCCGATGAATTTTCAAACGATTTTCGTTATCGATTATTTTGAATTTTCATTCTATGATTTATTTTAAATTGGAATTTCTATAGCTAGACGTTACGTAATGGATGATAATATTTTTTCCATGTAAATAATACGTTTTATATCTTTGGAAATACTTCTCATCTATATAAGATTAAAAGGCCAATATGTTTTGGCAAGCAAATAAAAATATGTGATCGGTTGGAAAAAACGGAATAGGCAGAGCTCACATTACTAAGTGAGTAGTTTCTACGATGTCTAATTGCATAAAACACGGAAAAATAAATGCAATTTTTACACCTGCTATAAGTTTAAAGAATTTTCTTAAATGAATATGTGCTTTATAAATTTCAAGAAATAAACACGATAATAATTAAAATGCATACGGTGTCTATACCCGAGTTCTAATCTCATATAAGTTTAAATGTATTTTATAACTGCATACGTGTTTTATAAATTTAAAGAAAATAACTAATAGCATTAAAACGATTACATAAATAGTTTTAGTGTGTGGTTTGTCTTCGTACAAAAAGGGTAGACATTAAGAGTATTCGGCATACGTTCAAGGAAAATTGTTTGCTTAAAAATATGTTTTTGTTTTTGCCAATAAAACATAATACGTGAATACATTCATGGTGGTTACTTGCTCTCTCATGCAAATAAAAAGCAACGTAGTTTTTACAGAAATTTTCATAGTTTTGTTCGAACTAGGCATAAAGAGGTAGGTTGGTTGGTTGGTTGTTTTTATTTTACGGCTTATCAACCCGTTTCGGGTTATTTAATGCCGAATCCAAAGATTTTGAAGAAAAAATTTTTTAATAGAATATATTTGTTGTTTTCACGTCGGTTTCTATTTAACCCATAGTTGGGACCCTAACAGGTACTACCACTCCGGGTCAGAGTGGACCTGGGAGCAATGGTAATTAAAGGGTGGCTCCACACTCCCCAAAGCCCACAAGCTGGGGCCTCACCACTGGATATAGTTTAAGGTTATATCCAGGACCCCCATTGAGGGACTTTTACCATCTGCAGGGGGGGGCAGTCGGAGTATTCTAATGCCTCACCGACAGGGCCCATAAAGAGGTAGGAGCTAAAGATGGAATTTAACATTTTGGAATATTGTATCAACATCGCTCAAGGAGATGGTATAGACAAGTCTTATTTTATTTACCCTTTCATGAGGTTAGACACAAGGTCAGCTGTCAGTTCGAAAGCCAGTGCAGTCTTATCAGCACACTCTGACCTAAAAATGCCTGAGCAGCTATATCAGCCTTCCCTAGTAGGGGTGTATCAGGCGATTAGCAATAAATATATCCTTTTATAAAGATAAGGTAAAGCCTGGGAGAGTTGATCTCGTAGGACTAAAAAGAACTGTGCATCATCTCGTCAGCAACGAGTGCCGAAGTGGTTTTTAGGACGCATACCTGATTGGTACGAACAGAAATATGTATATTATATAATCATATACTATCTTGATGATCAGAGGAAATCACGTTCACTCTTTTGGTTTTTATATTAGCATATCATTTCAGATAGTTATTGCTCGACTGAGGTCCAATATCTGCGCTTCGTAAACCATTCACAACAAAAACTCATCTAGCTACAGCCAGTGTAAAACTTTTCGATCCTCCTGTTTACATGAAGCAAAATGGAACTTCTATAGAGAGAGTTTCTTTGCAAGAATTTTCTATCTTTAGAACATAATATTGCGGGTTGCTTCCCAGCTTACTAATGCATCCTTATTTTTAGGCCTAATGTTAATAGACTAACTTGTTGGTCTGTCAACTTCAGTATTAAAATTCTACCCTGGTTCAACCAGCGTCTACAATCCTTAAAGTATAAACATGGCCATCAACCTGACACAAACCATTAACCATTCTCATCAAGTGGTCGTTCGGCCTTGATGCACATTTCATCGTAAGTGAATCAAAAGATTGGACGCAATGTTTAAATGCGTTCAAGAATACTCGCCGGTATTGCTGACTTTTCAAATTTAATAGTATTTTCGTCAATGCGTCAAAATATCTGTATTTGAGTCTCTGTCCGTTGGTCGGCTAGTTACGCTTAGGTTTGAAGTAGATTAGCATCGTTAAACGCTCAGATTAAATAGGCGCATCTCTAAAGTTGATAAATTTTTGTTGTTTTCGACTTTCACCTTCCTTGGTCAGAAATAATTGATGACTAATCAGAAACCCGTTCTGAATTTTAGTGCTTTTATGATATTCTGTCTGTATGTGAAAGAAAGTAATCTCGAACCCATTAAAGCTAAATCAGTTACTGTTTTTGTCCAACGAACATTGATAAATACAACACGCCTATATATATATATATATATATATATATATATATATATATATATATATATATATATATATATACATATATATATATATATATATATATATATATATATATATATATAAACATATTTATATATAAACATATTCAGACAGATATTGCTAAATAGCATGGAGTGTTTTTGCGTAATGTAATTTTTTGTAATTCTTCCATTTTCCGAATGGTCATTCTCATTGTGTAGGACAGTTCCGTAGTCGTTTTCGTCTATCTGTATTTTTTGCGAGTACTTTCAACTGATTTTCTTCGGTCGTCTTCGGGGAAATTTTGATTACTATTTAGTTTAAAATCTGGATGCTTTAGTTCAAATTACATTTCATCTTTCATTTCTGTAAAAATCATAGTGTTAGTGATTCGTTTGAAGGAGTAATAGTAATGTCGAATTTTATCGTGAAGCAAGAGTTGCCAACTCAATAACCGTGACTATGTATTTATTTGTAAAATCTGTTGAGTCACTTTCCAGAAATAACATCACTTTGCTAAAAAAATATGGTGTCGGTGGTGGGGAAGGACAATAACGCAACATAATGAAATTCAAAGTGAAACAAGGGTTGTATACTTACTTGTATTTATGTATTAATCTGGAAACTCCGTTGATTCATCTCCCAGAAATGACATCATTTCGCTTAAAATTATAGTGTCGGTGGTGGTTGTGGTGGAATAAGAAACACAGTAATGACGAATTTTATAATGAAAGAAGTGTTGCTTCATCACTGACGAAGACAATGCATTTATGTATCCATTTGGACATCCTAATGATCCATCTTCTAATAATGACTTCATTTTTCTTAAAATTATAGTGACCTTCTTGGGAAGCGAAATAAGTCATATCTGTATTAAAATATCTGTCGAGAGTACATTAAATTGTTTCATATATGTATTTACATTACCCGTCCAAGGGTAGGTAAAATTATTTTAAGTGTGTGTTGTACATTACCCGTCCTAGAAAAGGAAAAATAATTTCATTTACATGCTGTAAATTTCCTGTCATATTTCATACATATGTTTTATAATACCCGTTGCTCGAGATAACAAATGATACACAGACATCAAAAATTTCCTCTATCCTAAGAATAACAGATATGTTCAAAATCAACTTCATTTTTCTCATTGTTTTATACGGGCCCGAGCAAAGTGTGTGTGTGTGTGTTTTTATGTCGGCCAAAAGCTTGTTACAGACGCGACCAACACTGAAAAAACTGATGTCGTTAGATAGATTGATCTTTCAGCCGACAAATATCCAAAAATTGGCCACAACATTAATTCTTTGGCCGTCAACTGGGCTTTTTTTTAAGGAGATGTCAGTTTTTTCGTAAACATTTTTGCAAAGCCATCATGCTCCTTGCAATGACTTACCTCACGTGAGTGCGAGGGCTAAGCAGTCTGATTTTTTCCTACCTTCTTTTTCTTCTACGCGTTACAGGTTCGAGCCTACCTGTCTGCCTACTACTTTCTTCACACCTCTCTCCACCCAGGCTGCCTATTGCGTCTATTTTTTTCAATATCCTTACTACATCACTTCTCCATACCCAGACAACGCCCGGTACCCCCGCTAGTACTAAATATTTTCAACCTTAATCATGAACGCTCTCAAAGAATATTTGAGGATTTGTAAAAATCAACATGGAAAAGATTTCTTGTAATTCTTCAAGCACTGGTTTTAATTTTCAATATCCAATATTGTTTTCATTATTAAACAAGTATTTCTTTCTTTTATTATATAATTGAAGCCATTTCAATTACCAGAAAATTGATTTTAATATTTTAATATTTTTTTCAATCGATAATCCATCATTTTTCAGCGATTAATAATTTTACTATTATTTTATTTTATTTTCCATCAGTACATACACACACACAAACACGCACATACACACACACGTGTGTGTATGTGTGTGTGTGTGCGTGTGTATGTGTGTGTGTGTACTTGAATACTATTCGTCTTAGAAAAAGTAAAATAGATTTCTCTGAACAGAACAGTTTTACAATAATTTTATGAACCCTGACAAACATTAAGATCAAATAGATAAACAGAGGTGAAAACTCTTCGTGAAAACTTAAATATTCCGATTTTAGGAGATTTTAACAGCAGCTATTAGACATCACTTAATAATTAAAATTTTATTTTTTTTTTAAATATTTACAATTGGTTGAAGGTGCATAAAATGAACAAAATCTAGTTGAGTGTTCAAATATTTAATCTATGAATTAACTAAAATCTTATTACCAAATCATACTTCTATTGATTGGATATTTCGTATCTCGACAAATTTTTATAACTGAAACGCAATATCAAATGAATATATGCATGACCGTGTGTTATTTTGTTCGCGTCTATTTAATAAAGCTGTTCTTATTCATATATCCAGACTTGAGATTTTCAAATGTGGAAACTAATGAACTCAACAAGGTTGTTAGATAGTGCTCGATAACAAGAGCAGAATGTTTTTTTATTATTTATTTGAAGGTTGTTTGTAGCGACCAAATGTTATTGTTTACCTTCGAATTAATACTACTACTACTAATAATAATAATATATATATATATGTTTTTCATTTCTATTTCAGCCCGTGACAAATTAGAAGCGCCTACAGGAAGAGCCTCGCCAGTCCATTCTCCTGTCAGCAGTGAAGACTCTTATGTTCAGTCAAGTAAGCAATCAAGTTTCATCCGTTGCATTTTTAGAATGACAAATGATAAAACAAATTACGTAGTTTCAACAACAGATACTTTATTAATTGCAATGCATATGGATATTCAAGTCATGAAAAAGCTTCCGCAATGCACTGTAAATTATCTCTTTTGTTGTACTAATCACTGTTACTTGTATGGATTTTTGTCATATTCATGTATAGTTTTCCACGTGATTTTTTATCTTTATTATCTGAAACAGCTTGTGATATCAGCGAAGCGTTTGGCCCAGGAACCACTACTGAACGCACAGGACAATTGTAGTTTAAGAAATTTCTTGGCGGTGACAAGAGTCATGAACATGATGAGCGTAGTGGTCGGCCATCGGATGTTGACAATGATCAATTAAGAGGTTTAGTCGGAGCCAATTCACGCACAAAAGTTCGAGAACTTTTTTTCTGAATTCGACTAACGTATACGATAATATTCAACCACTTGAGAGAGATTGAAAATACAAAATATGCTTGATAAATGGGTGACTCACAAATTGAACGCACAACCAAAAGAAATGTCTTTTTTACACACAAAAAAAAACGCCCTGTTTCTCAACATTGTTGTGACGTGCGCTGAAAATTGGGTTCTTTGCAACAATCGACCATGCTTAGCTTAGTTGTTAGACGCCGAGTAAGTTACAAAACAAATCCTGAAGCCAGAGATGCACCAAAAGAAATTTATGCTGTTTGCTGATCCCAAGCATTACAATTTTTTTAATACAGGTAAAACCATTACGCCAGAGAAGTACTGTCAACAAAGGAATGAAATGCATCCAAAACTTTGACAACACCCAGCATTATTCACAGAAAAGGCCAAATACTCCTCCATGACAATGCCCAACCGCACGTTGCTAAACCGACTCTGCAGAAGTTGAACGAACTGGGCTACAAAACTCTGCCTCATCAGCGATATTCTACAGACTTCTTACCTACCAACTACCACTTTTTACATCTCGACAAGCTTCTGCGTGAGAAATGCTTCAAAAACCTAAGTGATATCAAAAACGCTTTTATCGCATCATTGTCACCAGAACGTAAGAGTTTTTACGTTATTGGAACCAAATACACTTATTTTGCGTTGGCAAAAGTGTGTTCATTCTAATGGTGCTTATTTCGATCAATAAATTGTTGTTTGAGCCGAGACATGTTCATCTGAATTAAAAAGTAAAAACCGTAGAAACTTTCTTGTCAACCTGATATAACAAAAATCACACTCAATAAGTCAAAATTGTATTTAGACGTTTGTCATTAATACGTGTCTATTTTACGAAATCAATGTTTACTTCTGAATAGTAATTTCTTATTTGGAATCATCCTTCCATGTTATTTTCAGAATAATAAAATGGAATTCAATTTAATTTTTCACAGAAAATTTTTTATCAAACTAGTTATATATTTAAGATAGATGTAATCGTTGTTATTCTTGCCACCGTTATATTAAAACACCGCCATCTTTGATATAAACAGAGAAGTATACTGCTAATAGTAAATATAAAGATTAATAACACATCATTTCATCCATTAAAAATGTTATATTCTATGAATATAGAGGATGATGCGGAAATATCGTGGATCTTAGAAATTTTGCTGCAGCATTCCGTCACATTACATCCATAACAATTGCATAACAATATTTGTTTTTCGCATCAAATCTCACCATCATCAGACATTTTCAACACGGTCCCTTTAACATCATAGATTAAAATGTACTAATATCTACAACAAATAATCGATATTGAGTGTATAGTTATAATTTATAGGCATATATAAGAAATATATTAAAAGTAAGAAAGCATATTTACTCAAATTTATATTTCATTTAAATGTTATTTTCTTTTAGACGAACCGGATGATATGATTATTTTAATCTTTATTTTCAAAGATAAAGCTTTCATCACACGAAGATTATAATACCTAGAACAGAATTGACCCCTTTAAAAATTAACCAAATAATATGTTTGTTGAATTTTTAATATCCCAAATATATTTAGAAAAATCGGTTGCATTTACTTATCCGTCAACACTAAAGAAATTATTGCGCCATAATATAATTTGTTTAATTTTGTTTCATTACATCTACTGTAATCGAGTATTTGTTAGTTTAGAGTTTTTAAATATTATTGTACTTAATGTGATTATATTTTAGTAAATTTGATTAAAAGAAAATATAATAATTGTAATTGTAAAGTCAAAAATGATTGCCTTTTAAATAATAAGTTCATAAAAATAATTTCATATTGATATAATGTCCCATGAAATAATAAATTTAATAATAATAATAATAATAAGAAGAAGAAGAAGAAGAAGAAGAAGAATATATGTGCTTACAAATTACAAAATTAAACACTCCCCTCACTTAAAACAGAAATATCGTTATACTGATAAAGCACAACTTACCAAAATAAAAAGCAACCCAAGCATAAATGTTAATGATTTTCAGTTGGATGATGAACAATATTATTAGAGAATTGAAAACTAAGAATAGAATCGACAAAATTTGATTACTTAAATACCTCGACAAGTATTTGTTGACATTGGTCTTGAAGAAAGTCATCTTATATTCTGCAAAGAAACAATCCCGTAGTTATGTGCTCTACATATGGAAAGTTCATGGAAAGACAAAAAACTATGTTCATAGAAATTCCGTTTGGTTTAACTACACATGGTAATAGGAAAGTTATTGGCAATTGTGATAAACATGCCTACGTGTATGCATAATGCACACGTGTATGCATATTGCACACGTGTATGCATGAATACATTTAACGACGCGTTCATAAACATGCATACAGATGTTTGTATTATTTTATATAATCAGACAATTATCCTCATCTTAGTTGTTATTAGCACAGAGGGGTTAGCTCTGCATTGCAAGAATTCGACCCGGGGGTTTGAGGGTGAGTCCGTAGATCATACAGAATGTTTAATCTTTAGGGGTCACTAAGATATTTTTAAGGTTTTCTTATAACTTGATTTTTCGGGATATCTATACTAATTGTTAATATTTTACGAAATAGAGGATCGATAATCACGTGTCTTTTTATTTTAAGAAAATACACACAATCCAAGGGGGTTCGAATTCTTGCAATAAAGAGCAAACCCCTGTTTTTCTTAGTAGAGAAAAAGGAAACATGTATTCAACACCCGAAGATACAGCAGCGAAATGTTGTTCTAATAACACCCAAAATGAGAATAAGTGTCCGATTAATCAAAATAATACAAACATTCATATCTCATCTTAAAAATTCAAAATTGCAATGCATACAGACATTGCGAAGATATCAAAAACACTTTTTAGTGTTGCGAATAAAAGAAATTCCCGACAGTCCATTTCACGTCCAGTGAAATTATTCGTTCAATGAATCAATACATGTTTCTATTCTTGATAGCTTAGAATTATTCGATAATTATCCTCTACCATTAAATTACACTGAATTGATTTTTGATGTCTTCATAATTTATATTCAGGTGTAAAAGTCTGTGTCCACCATCGCAGCATCAGTAAACCTGATTAAGGCCTTGCATAATCAATGATGTCGGCGTCTACAAAACAACCGATAATGCTAATCAATTCAAATCGCATTTTTTCAAACATGGAATTAGCATTATCGTTCTAAATAAGAGAATTCCATAAAACTGAAAAAAACTGTCATCTTAAGACGCATGTGTTGCACAATACGATTCAGTGATAGAGAGTAGCTATCCAAGTCATGGCGATTTTGTGTGTGTCTTTTTATACATCTGTTCTTAATTAGTATAAAAAACTTAACACATTAGCTTACAGTTCAATCAGATTGAAATATCGATTCTTATTGAATCATTAAAGTTCGAGAATATTAAACCTAGTCAGTATTTTCCTTTGAAACAGTTTTACACTTTTTATACAATCCTTTCTGTTGCAATATTTTGGATGTGTAATGGGGTATATATTTAATTGCCGCCCACATCGGCAATATTTGGCACAAGGCCTGGAAAGTGGGATACCCGCAGGCTCCCCTAAAGGAGGGGCACTCCTGCAATTTTAAAAATTGCCTGAGTAACCCCGTCGGCATTCCCCGGTCGGGGCGCCTCAGACAGCAAGCAATAAACTTTCCCCACCGGAAAGCCCGGTGGCAAGGCCTGGGAGGGTGGACCTCCTAGGTATTACCCAGGCGGTGTACCTCAGTCCAACAGGTGCTGGGCCGGTTCCCGGCCCCTCACCTGTTGGGCTGAGTGTCAAGTGACGAATCCTTGACTGGTACTACCCTGTCTCCCTGCAGCCGAGGCCGCTAGGAGACACATCCCATCATCCCAAGAGATTAATGGGGTATATATTTAATTGCCGCCCACATCGGCAATATTTGGCACAAGGCCTGGAAAGTAGGATACCCGCAGGCTCCCCTAAAGGAGGGGCACTCCTGCAATTTTAAAAATTGCCTGAGTAACCCCGTCGGCATTCCCGGTCGGGGCGCCTCAGGCAGCAAGCAATAAACTTGCCCCACCGGAAAGCCCGGTGGCAAGGCCTGGGAGGGTGGACCTCCTAGGTATTACCCAGGCGGTGTACCTCAGTCCAACAGGTGCTGGGCCGGTTCCCGGCCCCTCACCTGTTGGGCTGAGTGTCAAGTGACGAATCCTTGACTGGTACTACCCTGTCTCCCTGCAGCCGAGGCCGCTAGGAGACACATCCCATCATCCCAAGAGGTTAATGGGGTAGATATTTATTTGCTGCCCACCTCAGCAAAATGTGGCACAAGGCCGGAAAGTGGGAACCCCGCAGGCTCCCCTAAAGGAGGGGTACTCCTGCAATTTTAAAAATTGCCTGAGTAACCCCGTCGGCATTCCCCGGTCGGGGCGCCTCAGGCAGCAAGCAATAAACTTGCCCCACCGGAAAGCCCGGTGGCAAGGCCTGGGAGGGTGGACCTCCTAGGTATTACCCAGGCGGTGTACCTCAGTCCAACAGGTGCTGGGCCGGTTTCCGGCCCCTCACCTGTTGGGCTGAGTGTCAAGTGACGAATCCTTGACTGGTACTACCCTGTCTCCCTGCAGCCGAGGCCGCTAGGAGACACATCCCATCATCCCAAGAGATTAATGGGGTATATATTTAATTGCCGCCCACATCGGCAATATTTGGCACAAGGCCTGGAAAGTGGGATACCCGCAGGCTCCCCTTAAGGAGGGGCACTCCTGCAATTTTAAAAATTGCCTGAGTAACCCCGTCGGCATTCCCCGGTCGGGGCGCCTCAGGCAGCAAGCAATAAACTTTCCCCACCGGAAAGCCCGGTGGCAAGGCCTGGGAGGGTGGACCTCCTAGGTATTACCCAGGCGGTGTACTTCAGTCCAACAGGTGCTGGGCCGGTTCCCGGCCCCTCACCTGTTGGGCTGAGTGTCAAGTGACGAATCCTTGACTGGTACTACCCTGTCTCCCTGCAGCCGAGACCGCTAGGAGACACATCCCATCATCCCAAGAGATTAATGGGGTATATATTTAATTGCCGCCCACATCGGCAATATTTGGCACAAAGCCTGGAAAGTGGGAAACCCGCAGGCTCCCCTAAAGGAGGGGCACTCCTGCAATTTTAAAAATTGCCTGAGTAACCCCGTCGGCATTCCCCGGTCGGGGCGCCTCAGGCAGCAAGCAATAAACTTGCCCCACCGGAAAGCCCGATGTCAAGGCCTGGGAGGGTGGACCTCCTAGGTATTACCCAGGCGGTGTACCTCAGTCCAACAGGTGCTGGTCCGGTTCCCGGCCCCTCACCTGTTGGGCTGAGTGTCAAGTGACGAATCCTTGACTGGTACTACCCTGTCTCCCTACAGCCGAGGCCGCTAGGAGACACATCCCATCATCCCAAGAGATTAATGGGGTAGATATTTATTTGCTGCCCACCTCAGCAAAATGTGGCACAAGGCCGGAAAGTGGGATACCCGCAGGCTCCCCTAAAGGAGGGGCACTCCTGCAATTTTAAAAATTGCCTGAGTAACCCCGTCGGCATTCCCCGGTCGGGGCGCCTCAGGCAGCAAGCAATAAACTTGCCCCACCGGAAAGCCCGGTGGCAAGGCCTGGGAGGGTGGACCTCCTAGGTATTACCCAGGCGGTGTACCTCAGTCCAACAGGTGCTGGGCCGGTTTCCGGCCCCTCACCTGTTGGGCTGAGTGTCAAGTGACGAATCCTTGACTGGTACTACCCTGTCTCCCTGCAGCCGAGGCCGCTAGGAGACACATCCCATCATCCCAAGAGATTAATGGGGTATATATTTAATTGCCGCCCACATCGGCAATATTTGGCACAAGGCCTGGAAAGTAGGATACCCGCAGGCTCCCCTAAAGGAGGGGCACTCCTGCAATTTTAAAAATTGCCTGAGTAACCCCGTCGGCATTCCCGGTCGGGGCGCCTCAGGCAGCAAGCAATAAACTTGCCCCACCGGAAAGCCCGGTGGCAAGGCCTGGGAGGGTGGACCTCCTAGGTATTACCCAGGCGGTGTACCTCAGTCCAACAGGTGCTGGGCCGGTTCCCGGCCCCTCACCTGTTGGGCTGAGTGTCAAGTGACGAATCCTTGACTGGTACTACCCTGTCTCCCTGCAGCCGAGGCCGCTAGGAGACACATCCCATCATCCCAAGAGGTTAATGGGGTAGATATTTATTTGCTGCCCACCTCAGCAAAATGTGGCACAAGGCCGGAAAGTGGGAACCCCGCAGGCTCCCCTAAAGGAGGGGTACTCCTGCAATTTTAAAAATTGCCTGAGTAACCCCGTCGGCATTCCCCGGTCGGGGCGCCTCAGGCAGCAAGCAATAAACTTGCCCCACCGGAAAGCCCGGTGGCAAGGCCTGGGAGGGTGGACCTCCTAGGTATTACCCAGGCGGTGTACCTCAGTCCAACAGGTGCTGGGCCGGTTTCCGGCCCCTCACCTGTTGGGCTGAGTGTCAAGTGACGAATCCTTGACTGGTACTACCCTGTCTCCCTGCAGCCGAGGCCGCTAGGAGACACATCCCATCATCCCAAGAGATTAATGGGGTATATATTTAATTGCCGCCCACATCGGCAATATTTGGCACAAGGCCTGGAAAGTGGGATACCCGCAGGCTCCCCTTAAGGAGGGGCACTCCTGCAATTTTAAAAATTGCCTGAGTAACCCCGTCGGCATTCCCCGGTCGGGGCGCCTCAGGCAGCAAGCAATAAACTTTCCCCACCGGAAAGCCCGGTGGCAAGGCCTGGGAGGGTGGACCTCCTAGGTATTACCCAGGCGGTGTACTTCAGTCCAACAGGTGCTGGGCCGGTTCCCGGCCCCTCACCTGTTGGGCTGAGTGTCAAGTGACGAATCCTTGACTGGTACTACCCTGTCTCCCTGCAGCCGAGACCGCTAGGAGACACATCCCATCATCCCAAGAGATTAATGGGGTATATATTTAATTGCCGCCCACATCGGCAATATTTGGCACAAAGCCTGGAAAGTGGGAAACCCGCAGGCTCCCCTAAAGGAGGGGCACTCCTGCAATTTTAAAAATTGCCTGAGTAACCCCGTCGGCATTCCCCGGTCGGGGCGCCTCAGGCAGCAAGCAATAAACTTGCCCCACCGGAAAGCCCGATGTCAAGGCCTGGGAGGGTGGACCTCCTAGGTATTACCCAGGCGGTGTACCTCAGTCCAACAGGTGCTGGTCCGGTTCCCGGCCCCTCACCTGTTGGGCTGAGTGTCAAGTGACGAATCCTTGACTGGTACTACCCTGTCTCCCTACAGCCGAGGCCGCTAGGAGACACATCCCATCATCCCAAGAGATTAATGGGGTAGATATTTATTTGCTGCCCACCTCAGCAAAATGTGGCACAAGGCCGGAAAGTGGGATACCCGCAGGCTCCCCTAAAGGAGGGGCACTCCTGCAATTTTAAAAATTGCCTGAGTAACCCCGTCGGCATTCCCCGGTCGGGGCGCCTCAGGCAGCAAGCAATAAACTTGCCCCACCGGAAAGCCCGGTGGCAAGGCCTGGGAGGGTGGACCTCCTAGGTATTACCCAGGCGGTGTACCTCAGTCCAACAGGTGCTGGGCCGGTTTCCGGCCCCTCACCTGTTGGGCTGAGTGTCAAGTGACGAATCCTTGACTGGTACTACCCTGTCTCCCTGCAGCCGAGGCCGCTAGGAGACACATCCCATCATCCCAAGAGGTTAATGGGGTATGATCCCATACAGTCGGACGATTCTATTTATAATCGATGCTGCTAGGAACTGATGAATCGAATTAATTCACGTTCTGCTACCAACCAATCAGAAACCAGATTTGCTTCATAAATATAACACCTTTTCTGGAGCAATTTCACATGTTTTTTTTTCGTCTCGACACGGTAAGAATATTTTGCTCTGTGGAACTGTCTACTGCAAACAAGTCACCTCTCAGAACTTGTGTGTAACAACGAACCATCGGAAACTGTTCTGTCTACTGCAAACCAGTCACCTTTCAAGACTTGTTTAGAACAACGAAACATCGGAAACTGTTTTGTCTACTGCAAACCAGTCACCTCTCAAGACTTGTTTAGAACAACGAACCATCGGAAACTGTTCTGTCTACTGCAAACCAGTCACCTCTCAAGACTTGTTTAGAACAACGAAACATCGGAAACTGTTTTGTCTACTGCAAACCAGTCACCTTTCAAGACTTGTTTAGAACAACGAAACATCGGAAACTGTTTTGTCTACTGCAAACCAGTCACCTTTCAAGACTTGTTTAGAACAACGAAACATCGGAAACTGTTTTGTCTACTGCAAACCAGTCACCTCTCAAGACTTGTTTAGAACAACGAAACATCGGAAACTGTTTTGTCTACTGCAAACCAGTCACCTTTCAAGACTTGTTTAGAACAACGAAACATCGGAAACTGTTTTGTCTACTGCAAACCAGTCACCTCTCAAGACTTGTTTAGAACAACGAACCATCGGAAACTGTTCTGTCTACTGCAAACCAGTCACCTCTCAAGACTTGTTTAGAACAACGAAACATCGGAAACTGTTTTGTCTACTGCAAACCAGTCACCTTTCAAGACTTGTTTAGAACAACGAAACATCGGAAACTGTTTTGTCTACTGCAAACCAGTCACCTTTCAAGACTTGTTTAGAACAACGAAACATCGGAAACTGTTTTGTCTACTGCAAACCAGTCACCTCTCAAGACTTGTTTAGAACAACGAACCATCGGAAACTGTTCTGTCTACTGCAAACCAGTCACCTCTCAAGACTTGTTTAGAACAACGAAACATCGGAAACTGTTTTGTCTACTGCAAACCAGTCACCTTTCAAGACTTGTTTAGAACAACGAAACATCGGAAACTGTTTTGTCTACTGCAAACCAGTCACCTTTCAAGACTTGTTTAGAACAACGAAACATCGGAAACTGTTTTGTCTACTGCAAACCAGTCACCTCTCAAGACTTGTTTAGAACAACGAACCATCGGAAACTGTTCTGTCTACTGCAAACCAGTCACCTTTCAAGACTTGTTTAGAACAACGAAACATCGGAAACTGTTTTGTCTACTGCAAACCAGTCACCTCTCAAGACTTGTTTAGAACAATGAATCATCTGAAACTGTTCTGAAAGTAAACATGGCTTACATTTCTACACTTTGCGATATTATTGAACTACGTAAGATATTTTTAAATCTATCCTTCTTAGTGTGCAAAAATCCAGTACTGCATTTCAAAGCTTTTTAATTATCGATTAGGACGTCTTTAAAACATACACCATCTGTTATTCTGCTATACGCGGGTTTAACTAAAAATACACTGAGTTATTTCCCTTGGTGTCAAAGAAAGGAGCGTTCTTGACGTGAAAACGTCACCGATTACATTTTCAGTAATAAGTAAAATTTCCCAATATGTTACAGACAGTAATCATAACGCATATGCTGGGCGAC
>NC_136484.1:143291471-143416471 GCF_053919585.1 Euprymna scolopes | reverse complement strand
TTTTAGCTCAGTTAGGCTTATTGGCACCCCCACTGTCGCAAGCGAGCAGCATTTCAAGCTGTTTTGTGGAAGACACTTCCGAGGAACTTAGCAGGTAAGGAATCATCACGATTTGGTTCTTTCCAAAACTACGGCATATACTTTATTTTATTTTTTCCTCCAAGAAAGAAAATATACATTATTTTCCACATATGATTTTTTATATAATGAGAAGTTTCATCTTTAAAATATAATATCGCTATTCTTTTGTTATTTTATACCGATATACTATATGTATGGAGTACTGTTGTTATATTTGTGTTTATCAATCTACCCCATTTGAGGCTTATTTATAAGGAGCAAACACGTATCTATAATTTGATTGATTGACTCCTATCCTTTCGTCTCTGTACTCTGTCTTCATCCCTCTCTCAGACGTGATGTTGCTAGTCTATGTCTTTTATTATAATACTATTACGGTTTGTTTTATTCAGAACTAGCATTTCAGCTCGGCGTTGCCCGGGTGTTTGGATGTGTATATTGAGCAAAAAACGCGGTCAATTTTTTTTAACTTTGACCCCTATTATGACCCCTTAACATTTATTATTTTGGACTCAAATGAATTATTAAGTTGGATCCATGTCTAAGGAACCTATATCTAAAATTTCAAGTGTTTAGACCCAAAATTGGCGGAGGAGTTTGGTAGAGTTCTCAAAGGTCAAATCGTTGAACGTTGACCTCTTAACAGCAAAATTTCTGGCTGAAAACCGATCACAAAGATTTTCCCAAATCTCTATATCCAAATGTCGAGTGTGTAGACTGAAAATTTACAGAGTTATTGCGTTGGAAAATGCACACACACACACACACATACACACACAGAGATACACACACACATACACACACACATACACACACAGACACGTTCACTTTTATATATATATATATATATATTGTCTGATCTATTCTCTGTTACTTTTGTTCTACCTCTTTTGACTCGTTGATCTAATGAACTCCATCAATACACTGTTTTGTAATAAATGTAATCCATGTCATGTAAAATCTCAGTGTAATACAGCTTTCTATTTCAAGTAGCTTTTTTCCAACAACTGCAGTAAAATTATTTTCCTCTTTGCTGTTTTCCATTCTATCTACAACCTTGGTCTTTACGATAATCATCTTCCATACTTGTTAATTCCTTACATCAAATTGCTTCACTACTTTGCTCGAGTGTAATTCATTTATCGTTTTCATAGTCTACAACTGTGAAAGGTTATATAAATATTAGTTGAAATTATTGCGGAATTCTAGCAGTTACTTTTTTATACTAACGATTAGCTAGTGCAATCATACATCAACTAAATGAGGTCATAAAAGCATAATTATTTCCGCAAACTGGATCTTATGATAATCGTTGAACCTGTAGTTCTGTCAGTGCGCATTCATGTACTATAAATCACAAGTAGTTCAATCAATACGTACCACACACTGAAAACATATTCATAAATTGTTTTTATATTAGCCTCAGTTCTTTGTGGCGCTTAATTACAAAAGGAATTCATCGGAGTAGAGTCACATTTTCGTAGTAAAGCTTGGCATCAGAAGGTTCTATTATGATCATAACAAAAATTATATCGTAATAAGAAAGATAATTAATCACACATAAGCACTAATTCTTACAGAACTTTTTCTTTTTGATCAATCAGATTATATCTACTTTTTGTACGTAACTATTAACTAGTGTCTTCTTTTAACTTTGAAGCTTTTGATATATCTACTAATATATAATAGTCACTTTGTGTGTGTGTGTGTGTGTGTGTGTGTGTGTGAATACCTTCCTCATAGCTAAATATTAACTGATGTGATATTGTAAACAAACACAGACGCAATTTAATGAACGACATTATTATTATTAATTTTTCATTTTTAATTATTTTTTTTTTTGGCGAATTAGTCCACCGTGCAAATTATTCCTCGTAATATATAATAATCAATGGAAGATTGATTCTACAGTAATAGATACGCAATCTGCATAAATTTAAATACCATTAAATACCAATTGTACGACCGGGCAACGCCGGGCTGTCAGCTTGTTAAATATAACTTTGAGTCTTCACATATTAAATATAACAAGTATGCATTTTTTCTTCAGTTTTATTAATATTTTGAAAGAAACACTTTATGTTGTGCCTGAATATATGCGTGAGCATCAGAACAATTCATAATAGATTAAATTAGCAAATACGATCATTGTTATATGTCTCTTGTCGGGGTCCATCGAAAGGTTTGTCTTTCATATCTGTTCTTATCGTAGACGTTGCATTGCTGGAAAAGTTGGAATATCCAAATTATTCAGAAAAGGATATTTGTAACTGAATAAAATACAAATATACGTATAAATGAATGCGTTTGACTCCAAGATGATTCCTCACTGAAAGTTGGTTCGATACTTAAGTCTCCTATACGGCAAGGCATGAAACTACTTAATGTAAAGAGCTAAAATAATACTTCAAGGTCAAATACTAAATGTTTTATGGATAGATTCCGACTCCGATAAACAGCAATCTCTCTCCTATTGTCCCAAACTTTGCTCATGGAATGTGAGAATTAAATAAGAACATAAGAGAAGTGAGAGTTATGAGGTTGCCGGAAGTTGACATCCGAAAATGAGGTGGAAGCAAGATACTCTAACTTACTCTTATTTAATATCCTCTCTTGATCGGTGTCTTCAACTGACACGCTAGTCACTGACTAAGTTATCATTTAGCAATTCCGGTGTGACGTCACTATTTATTTGGTTCCCGTTGCCTACTTTTCTTCTCACGTTTACAGCATTTTAACCCCGACAGACAGCACATCCCTGAATGATTATAAGCATAAAAACGGAATATAAACAGTATTCAAAACTATTTAGCATACCAGCTATTCAATACCTGATATGATAAACGATTAATGTTAACTGCATTCATAACTATAATAGCATAACTTATCTTAGAAAATGGATTATTTCCACTACAATCAATTGTTTTATTGTTGTCGTGTGTTTGTCCAAATATCTATCTTGTATTATTTTGATGTAATTATTTATTTGCTTCGTATTTCTTTTGCAGTCATAGCACTCACACACCACCTGATTCGACGCAACAAGAAAACGCAGCACAGAAACCTTGTCTCGGTCCAGGACAGATCCAATCAGTTCAACCAAGTATAGTATCCACGTTTTTCGTAAAACTTGCAGCAAAAGAATACAATAAAACTAATAAGCAAGCTACTTAATTCTTCTTACATCAAATACGTGTCGAATTCTTAAACAAATCGCCTCGAGTTTTCTCAAATATGTCCAGGAAAATCGTGCCAATTTAAACAAATATTTAGTGACAGAACTGAACACTTTGTAAATTGGAAAACAAATCCCAATCAAAGAAAACATAGAAACCCCTTTCTCTTAAGCGAACGACTTTGTGGAAGCCGTTTGCTAATTACAAGACAAATCCCAATCAATATATTTGAATTATAGTGCAGAAATTAGAAAGTCAAATATCGATAATTTTGTTTGTTTTTTTCTTACAATAATTTATTTATTTAGCTTAAATGATGAACAAGCTTTCGACTTTAACAAGTCTTTATCAGGTTCTGACATTTTTCATCTTTTTATATGCCATTTTTCCTGCCAGAGATATTAAATCTCTCGTGCATGCAGGTGTTAACCATGGACTTTATTTATATCTCTGACGAGAAACAATTTTCAAGTAAAGGGGAAATTGTCAGAACCTGATAATTACTTGTTAAAGTCGAAAGCGTGTTCATCCTTAAGATAAATAAACAATTTAATTTAGAGAAACAAAAACTAAAAAACATCTTTATTTAGCTTTGTAATTTATATACTATACTTGAAATGCAAAACGATGTTTTCAAAATGTCAATATTTTATCGTATTAAACAAAATATATGTTTGATAGATAACTCAAAGAAAGTCTACTTTTTGTAATTAACGCTTCCACAAAGTAGCAAAAAATTATTTCTAGGTGAACGGATCTATATGATAGCCGTTCGCTTAAAAGAGAGGGATTTCTATGTCTTGTTTGATTGGAATTTGTTTTCAAATTTACAAAGTGTTCAGTTCTGTCACAAAATATTTGTTTAAATTAGCGCGATTTATTTAACAATTAGTCATAACTCTACTTCAGTTCTAATTTTAATAAAAAACCGCAGGTTTGTGGAAATCCTTTCCTGATGACTGTTTCGTTCTGCTTATATCCTTGATTTTTTTCAAGACTAAAGCAAATAGGCATCTTCTGTCTTTGCGATGATGGTATTTCGTTTTTGTTTACTTATATGAAATGGTTTTATGCCTTGTGTGGAGCGATTTACATAAAAAATGAATCATTTAGTATTATTTGCTTTACTCTGACTACCGTTCTCATTTTGTATGTTTTTCCCACAATGTTTCTGCTGATTTCATATCCGACCTTCTTCGGGAACTCGAAAATCTGTACGGAATCTGAAGCAGAACTATTTATTTAATCTACCGGATTTCATTGTTCTTGATCTGTCAGCCTTACTCAGTCGAACTCTTGAGTAATTCGTTATTATATATTTCATATCGTCCGTATGAATGATTTAATCTTTAATATCCGAACGACCGTTACTTGGAACTGATTTACTTAGCACTTTTATCCGTTTCGCCGTGGGTGAATGGATTATATAAAGGATTCAGTTCGAAATTAATTATATGTTCTCGTGTTTGTCGTAAAGATTTCTGAGTTCGACAAGACACCTGAAGAAGGCCGAAGGTTACATTAGCCTAAATCTTGTGAGATTAACATAAAAATGATAATCGTATTCTAAATAATAAAAATGATACAAATTATCAATTCTCTTCTTCAAAATTCCGGAACATAATTTACATCATTTAGTTCAGGTTATCTTTTTCTTGTGCTGTTCTTCAAAAGAACAGCATTTTACTATTCAGTTATGTTTATATGTTTGACACTGATTACTCGACCGATCAGACATTTAACACCCACCCTCTCTCTCTCTCTCTCTCTCTCTCTCCTTCTCTCTCTCTCTCTCTCTCTCTCTATATATATATATATATATATATATATATATATAGTAATTTATAAAATATATATGGCGATTAAGCTACACTGAATATTCTGCGTTTCATCCAACTATAGGATTCGTCAGGCTTAGGCGCATAAGCCTGACGAATCCTATAGTTGGATGAAACGCAGAATATTCAGTGTAGCTTAATCGCCATATATATTTTATAAATTACTAACTAGCTCTACCTATGTATTGAGCACTTTTAAAGTAAATACTTAAAGTTTACGCATAAATCTATAATTTCGTATATTAAATTTATGTGAATAAATGAAGTAGTTATATATATATATATATATATATATATATATATATATATATATATATATATATATATATCTTGCTACAGGATTTCTGACTAATTAATTATTTTGACTTTGGCTTTCAATGTCTCACTGACTTTAGCAAATAGGGTATACATCTTTATAAATATTTGCTAATATTTTCTCTCCTCTGATGAGATGATAGACATAAGGAGATTAATTTTCAAACGTATTCTTTGTCTTGCTTAGAATAATAAAAATCTTTGACATGAAACTCAACCATTTCATTTCAATAAGGGTTTTTTTTTGAAATTCATTGAATCACAATTTAATTTATTTGCTCTATCTTACATATCGAGCAGTTCTTATTTAGATAAGATAACTTATGGAATATTACCGCCAATAATATTTTGTAAATATTATAATCACAGGTGTCCATACAAACTAATTGTTAAATAAAAAAAATTTTTTGAAGTATATATATATATATATATATATATATATATATATATATACAGCGTAACCCCCCCCCCAAAAAAAAAACAAACAAACGCTAAATGGAGGCCATCTAGAACATATGCTGTAGAACGGAGAAAAAAGGCCAAAGACCCTAGTGTTCTAATGTAATGTTTTGAATATAATAAATTAGTTATGACCAAAGTTTCATTTCATTCGGACAAAACAGTAAGAAACGGGACCTACTTAGAGTTGGGGACCCGTTTTTTTTTAGTCACCCTGTATATATATTGGAGAGTAGATAATACACTGCGGTTGTGTTATCGACAGCTCCAGTAACTTTCGCTTCTCCTTTTTTGTCCCTCAGTCCTCATTTCCAATAAGTGATTTTTCTAAAAAAAAAAGGTGAAGAAAAAGCTGCTTTCGAGGTCGGTAGTACTTCGTGAACAATAGCCTGAGATGTCGGAAATTTTTCTGTTCCTATGTCTATCGTTGTGGGCACGTCACTAGTAAGAGTGCTGGAGGTAAACGTTTCATCTGGGCTGATGTTACCCGCTTGATAGTCAAGGACCCGAACCTTGGATTAACCACTGTGGAGGCTGTCCTATCAGCAGGTGTAAAGTACTGAGGCTGCTGTATTGCCATTTGGTGAATGGATTCTGGACCATGCAGTAGTTTCTGATGGGGCCTCTCGATGCCATACTAGTGGGTAATTGTTACGGCTTTACCTTATCATGTGCTACAAAAAAAAAATCCTGTCTTTCTCTCTTACTTTCCCTCTCGATCCTACTCTAACCAAGTCTGCCGACCTGTTCCACAAACTCCAAAAACTCAATATGACATATCTAAAAAAAAAAAAACACGAATAAACCTAGAACCCCACTCTCCAACGTAGACCCTCTACTACCATGTCTCCTTCTCTAACATCAGGGGTCTACGTTCCAACCTTCCAGAAGTTGAAACCCAATTACAGGAGACGGAACCGGACTTACTCTTTCTAAGCGAAACTGGCATAGGGCCGATCACTTCCCTAGACGAGTTCATAATAAAAGGATACTCTAACTTAACATCTAAATCTGACCCCAAAGATAGCCATGGACGTGGAATATGTGCCTACATTAAAGATGGCTTTCCGTGTGGTAGAGATATCTCCAGAGAAGACCGTAATTTACCTTATATGTGCTTCCGGGTTGCACTTGCTTACACCATCGCATTTATATTTGCCCTCTATCGCCCCCACAACAGCGGAGTTAATGTCTTTAAGAGTATATCTGATAAAATTTACCTAATCCTGTCTGCTCATCCTTCGGTTAACATTCATATTTGCGGTGACTTCAATGTCCATAATGTGGAATGGCTGATCCACTCAAATAAGACAGATGAGGGGACGTTCTGTCATGATTTTGCCATTTCCTATGACCTCACTCAGATTGTTCACGAACCCACCCATATTCCCGATACTATCGGTCAGTATGCAAGCCTTCTAGACCTTTTTCTCCCAACTTCCCCTGAGCTATGTTCATGTTCCGTTCTATCTTCCCTGGGATCCTCCGACAACTCAGTCGTATCAGTTAAGATAAAAATGAAATACAATAAGTCTTCAGATGTACCTCTCTACCTACTGTATATCGATACTCTATGGCTGACTGGGATAGCTTCCGTACATTCATATCTGATCTAGTTCTGCAGTCCATGTTTAAAAAGGATGTGTCCTTTATAGTATCAGACCTGACTGAATGATTAATTGTAGGCATAGACCGATTCATACAATAAAAAAAATCCAACAAAAACCTAACAGCCAGCCATGGTTCTCCCCAGAATGTGCTGCTGCCATTGCGCACAGAAATCACTTTTTCCATAACTACCAACGTAATAGATGTACTGAGACTAAAGCTGCTTTCAGGACTGCCAGCAACCACTGTAAAAGAGTAATAAAAAATGCAAGAGAGCTATATGCACAGTCCGTCAAATCCAAAGTAGTTGAGCAGCGGCTTGGTTCCCACCAGTTTTGGCAAATAGCAAACAGGATCCTGAACAGAAGCGTGCGTTCTATCCCAACCATCATCAATGGACCTGAGGTCATCTCGTCAGCATCTGACAATGCCAAACTATTTGCCAAGAACTTTGCAGCTAACTCTACCCTCTGCGACGAAGGTCATCCTCCGCGTATTTCCTCCTACAACAGACAACACACTATTCATCATATAAATATCTGTGCGTGAGGGCGCCAAACTAATCAAGAACCTTGATCCCAGTAAAGCAACTGGCCCTGACGGCATTTCAATTATAGTGTTGAAAAAGCTTCGACCAGAACTTGCCCCCATACTTACAACACTGTTTAAGCGTTGCCTTAAGGAGAAGTGCTTTCCAACAACCTGGAAAACCTCGTCAGTATGCCCTGTATTTAAGAACTCAGATGATGTCATCTATCTCCCTCTCAGTACAGACCAATAAGTCTCTTGCGCGTCATGAGTAAGTTACTGGAATCCATATTAAATAAAGAAGTAGTCAACCACCTCATCAGAAATAACCTCCTTAGTGACATGCAATAGGGTTTCCGTTCTGCTAGATCTAAAGCTGATGTGCTAACCGTTACATCCCATAGGATTAGTGAATCTCTCGACAAAGACTTCCTTTCTAGGGCAATTGCTCTTGACATATCAAAGGCCTTCGATAAGGTATGGCATAATGCCTACTTTACAAGGTTTCCAGCTACGGTATGATTGGAAATGTTTTCTCAATCATTAAATCATTTCTCTCTGATAGGATCATAAGAGTAGTGGCTGATGGGCAGAAATCAGAGGCCCACAGTATTAATGCTGGAGTCCCCCAGGGGTCCATCCTGGGCCCAACTCTCTTC
Source organism: Euprymna scolopes (assembly GCF_053919585.1). Classification (NCBI taxonomy): domain Eukaryota; kingdom Metazoa; phylum Mollusca; class Cephalopoda; order Sepiida; family Sepiolidae; genus Euprymna; species Euprymna scolopes. The sequence continues at coordinate 143,407,807 of NC_136484.1, read as the reverse complement.
CAGATATACAACAATGATCTCCCTAAACACATACTTAAATCATTCGTTGACATCTATGCTGATGACACGACCATCTACGGCAACACATCAAAGGCCGTAAATGACAAATCTCTCTCCGATTCTCTCTCCTCTGATCTTGAGCGCGTGGTACAGTGGAGGAAGAGGTGGCTGGTTACTTTTAATGCATCTAAAACTAAGCTCCTATCTTTACATCATCAACGCTGTGATCCCCATCTAGCATTAATTGAAATGGATGGCTCTCGGCTTGGGGAGGCTTCATGTTTTTACTCCTGATCTGAAATGGAACACGTATATCAAGTCTGTTGCCCGGGCTGCTATAAAAATGGTGGGATCCTTCTACCGATCCAGAAGATATCTCACTACTGATGCAATTCTCTATCTGTATAAAAGCCAAGTAGTCTAAAGATGGAGTACTGCTGCCACATCTAAGCTGGAGCTTCTAAAAATAGCTTACTCTGCCTTGACAAAGTACAAAATAGACTTCGTGGCTTAGTGGGGGATGCCCTCTTCTCTTCCCTGCAATCTCTCTCCCACAGAAGGAATGTCGAGAGCCTGTCTTTGTTTTATCGTTGTTTCCATGGCAAGTGCTCATCCGAGCTCCAATCTCTGGTCCTCCTCGCCAATCTTTCACGATAAACACCCGTCTAGCTGAAACCACTGTCAGTAATTTCCCCTACTCTTTATCTGTGCCTAAATCAAAATGTAGATTCCATGAACAAAGCTTATTTCTGAGAAGTGCATGCTTGTGGAATTCTCTTCCGTTTGCCTGTTTCCCACCTGACTACAACTTGGATGTCTTTAAGTCCAACATAAACAAATGCCTGATTAATCGTCCCCCTTAAGTAAGGTACTTTATCAAATCTCCAATACCAACTATTACTACGATATTATCCCATTGATTATTGTACGCACAATAACCCTTATCCCCAAGTGGCTTCCAGGCCTTGATAAGTGGTGAGCCCCCATGTAAAAATATATATATATATAATTCCATATTAATATTTTCCAGAGGTAAAGCAACCAATGAAATTTCAACAAGGTTAGTGCAATAGGGCTCACTATTGAAGCTATACATTTTTAATCTGTTTTACGTAAACATTAATATGTCGCTACACACTCTTGTGCATTTTACGAGTAGCTAAAAACCTCTTCAGGCGATATTGCTTATACAAATTGCAGATTACTTTTATATAAGCAATATCGCCTGAAGAGGTCTCTAGTTACTTGTATCTTGCTGATCGAAACAGGCTTATGAATGTGTAGTGACATATTAAGGCTTATGTAAACAAATGTATATATATATATATGTGTGTGTGTGTGTGTGTGTGTGTATATGTATGTATGTATGTATGTATGTATGTATGTATGTATAAAACAAAGTGGCTGTGACGACTTTTTATGGATGGGATTTCAGAAATTAATTTTATGATGATTTTGAGTTTTGTGATTGAATTACTGGACGTAAGTGTGGGCAATGTGGACTATATTTAGTTTTATGTAGTTTTAATCAAGTGGGGAAAACTGTCTTGGAATCCATTTCGTGAAAATTCAGATAATCCTAATTTTAATGAAATGTTAACAATAGGTATTTAATATCAATTATAAACTGTTCCTCAGATTTTAGTTCTTTGGTGTATTTTAAATGGCTTGTTAATGAACATAATACGGACAGAACATTTTATTAGAAAATTTATGTACATCTGATTTGCATAACATTCTTACCAATAATTGTTATAGGTGAATTTAACCAAGTCTACTTGATTTTTTCTTAAGATCCCTTACGCTTACTGTTGTGGATTTACCCTTTCAAAGTTCGAATCCCTCATTGTTAAGTTGTTGTGGCCCTGGAAGGGTCGATAAGGAAAACACGGATACGGAGATCAGTTAGAAAAGGTCAAATATATTGAAGCAAAAAAAAAAACAGCATATACTAAGAGCAACCGTCGTAGTAAGTACAGCGAAGATGGCGAACTACGAATGCACACTGACAATCACAAGAGTTGGTATCTCCCGATCTATTTATTCAGTTCGGAAGAGTTCATCTTTAGTTCATAGGTGATTCCCCACAACATTTAAGTTTCAACTTTTAGACATTTTCATAATGGATTTTCGTTAAAATCTGAACAATTATTTGACCCTGACAATATGATGTAGACTCCGAAATCATTTACTCATCATTATGAATTTTGGAACATAATGATTGAACGGAAGGATGGATAATGATATATTTATGTGATATATTTAGTTTAATCTGGTTTGATAAAGCAAGGAAAAGGGGCTTAAAACCCCTTCATTAAAATTTAGATACTAACATTTCAGTTCTATAGTGTATTTTAAAGCGTGATTAGAGATATTAGATGAGCATAACCTTAAATTTGAAAATCCATAATTCAGATTTGATTTGAATATCATCTGTAGACATTAAGCATCATTTAAGCACGATCCATTGAGATTTAATTTCTTCATAATATCTCTCAATCTTAAACCTAAAATTTAGACAATTTAATCGAATCAAAACCATTTAATACATTTTTATTAAAATTCGAACTAGCATTCTTTAGACATAAGCTTAATAGCATATATAGAAATCTTAATTTTCTTAAAGGAACATCACAGTGGTGCAAAACGGTTTTGTTTGGTTAATATTTATTAACAAACATTGTGTCAGTTTTTTATAAACTAAAATTTGTCGTCATAAGGCACACGTCGTTATCTTTCGCTTAAATCACTTTATATTAAAAGGCCTCCTATCAGTCTCAAGAGGCAATGGATACACCCTGTAAAGGTAAACTGCGTGAGAAATCTATAATTAAGCAAGTGTAGTGCAATATTAATGATCGCACTTTTCTTAAACCGGCATTAATTACATCCAGTGACAAGAAGAAATTCAAAACGACCAGCATAAAACCGGAATAATCAGAGAAAGGCGTATTTCGCAGCTTTTCCTTCTCCTAAGTTAGTTGCAAAACTAAGGAATGAGAGTCTAGTCTATCTTATAATTGAATCTATAGCTATAGGAATAATATTTGGAATAATACCGTCTGCAATGTTATGCAGTATCTCCGATCGAACTTGAAACTGGCACGCTGATACCACAATACGCTTGAGCGCGTAGTATAATTGGTCAAAAAAAAAATGGTTAGTTATTTTTGCTGCATCCAAATCCAAACTTTTATATTTTTACAAGAAACGCTCTAATTCCCATTTGACCAGAATTGAAATAAGCGGCTCTCGTCTTGAAGAGGCACCCTTCTTTGACAAAGTTCTGAGATCGCTTTCCGAAATTGCTGGAAAAATGTTTGGATCATTCTAACGCTCCAGAAAGAATCTCACTCCCGACGCTGCCCTTTATCTGTACAAGAGTTAAATGCGTTCTATACTGTAATACTGTTACCATATATAAGGAGGGACTGCTTATAGTACCATTTCCTACCTTGACAAAGTACAAAAATGCCTTCGAAATCTAGTTAACGAGGACCTTTTTCGCCTCTCTGCTTCCTCTTTCTCACAGAAGAGACGTTGCGAGTTTACTTCTGTTCTATTGTTACTTTTATGGTAGGTGCTCTACTGAGCTTCAATCTATGTCCCCCCCTGCGAAACATTCACAACAAATACTAGTCTAGCTCATACAACTGTCAGCAATTTTCCTAACTCTCTACTGTGCCTAAAACTAAATTTCCTGCTCTCGGGCTGACTATAAATTTATCGTTTACAAGTTTAATGTAAACAAGTTCTTGTTGAGCCGTCGTCTCATTTAATTAAACTCTATAAAAGTTTCGCCATTACCGATCATCAATGCATTAACCTTTATCCTAAAGTAACCTTCGGGCCTTGATAAGCGATGATCCCAAAGTAATAAAACAAAAAAGTCACTTCTATATACCTCACATAAAATAAGTATATAAACTTTATATAATAAAAAAAAGTTTTCCTTCTGATCTTGCTTTGGGTAAAGTGCGTTTTATTTATACTCCGCAGACAAGTTTCAATTAAATATTCTTTCCAAATACTACCACTTTAGCACGACGTGTGACACCTGCCTGTCCAGTTTTGTGAAAATTAGTGTCGATTAAAGACATTAATAAAACATAACGTTTCGCCATAAACGTATTAGCTGTAACACCTGTGGTCCCTTTCGTTAAAATAGATGAATAAACCTAATAGTACGTTATTGGAAATGTATATTTTAAAAGGATGTGATGCTTCAGCTGGGAATACACGATGAAAGAAGCAGCTGATGGAATAAGACAGCGTTTCCGATACTCACTTTCGTTCATCTCGCGATAATAAATAACACAAATTGACAATTATATCAAGAACAAGTGGGGAGAGTTAGCGTTAGGGATGGTGTATTTTTCTGTCGTATTTCTACGTTCGTGTAGAATCTACTGTCAATGACACTTGAAAAATTGTCTCCAAACTCTGATCAAACCATCTTCTATGATCTTAGAATTTATTTAATTTCAGCATCTAGGACACGGCATAATAACGTTGACACACCGCGTCTCATTAGATCACCGAAGTTAAGGAACGTTGAGCCTGGTCAGTATCAGATATGTGACCGTTTGAGAATGCCAGGCGTTATATGTAAGAAAGACCTCGACATCTCCTTGCATGAACTATAAAAACATAACGTCATCATCTCCTTTGAGCGGGATATAAATTGACTGGCGACCGCTTTTTGATTTAGTAATTCCTTGACATTTCCTCCTTCAGAGCAAGCCGATTCAAACCGGCTAGAGTTAATGTTGTTATTATTTGTCTTTCTTTGTGTATATCTGTCTGTCTGTCTCTCTCTCGCTCTCGCTCTCTCTTTCTCTCTCTCTCTCTCTTTCTCTCTCTCTCTCATTTAGAACAAAGGTGAAGATCACAGTTATGGAGAATTTTACACTTTTAGCAATAGCTTCGAGTTTTTTTTTTCTTTTCATCCTAGACTCGATAAACTTAATGTATGGATCTGATACGCTTTAATAGCAGAAACCATCATGCAAAATATGGTTTATGAGTTATGCAAGGTTCCAAAGCAGAAATTTATGATGTTTCAGAAATCCAGAAAAGAGGTAGTTGTGCAGTTTACGGACCTTACTAAAATAATAACATTATTTAGAAATCTATTTTTAATATAGGGGGATGACTTTCTGTATAGCACAGTCCGTAAACTGCACAAGTACTCAGAAAAGTAAAATTCAGATAAGATTTTGGCCGCTCTTTGCCGACTAATTTCCTTGTTTTATGCAAATTATTTATCTAAAAACGGCCAAATAAACGCAGAAATATTTATTGCTTCATCAGCAGCATTCTCTTATTTTGCCCTTTAATCCACACATTCCATGATCAATGTTTCTGACAAAAGGGGAAGAATTAATGTTTTCTAGTTCACAATCTACCCCATCTAACACTTACCGTTGGCAAGTTTTTTTACTTTGAGATAGTTTTGTGAATTCCTTAAATCAAGTGGCTTCATGCATTGTCTTGCGCGATTTCCATAAAAAAGAGTGCCGTTAAAGATTGCCCTATCGGCAATTTTGAAGAGAGATGGGCTCACGTCTGTAATGCAATCTACAAATCGGGAGTGAATACTTTTGGCAGGAAAGACAGACAAAACTTGGCACTTGTTCGAAATCGTCATTACTTAATTAAATCCAGTAATCAATACCAAACGAGAAGCCCTCGTTAATTAGAAGAGGAAGACTTCTGCAAAGACAGTCGTTTCACTCAGGGAGGCCAAGAAGGATACTTAAAGGATCGCTCGGTGTTGTGCTAACGACTACTGGTTTAAGATTTGTGAGAGTATCCAGCGTTTGTTCACTTTCTCTGTTTTTCCAATACAGACCAAAAACACATGCTAATTATAAATTATCAGACACTGATGATCGTTCATAGCCAAAAAAATATCGGACAAACGTCTTGATATAGATCGGTTTTCAATTTAATACTGTGTTCTGATTTGATAACCAATCAAGTAAGGGAGATAATTCTCTTTTTTAAGCTATGCACAAAAAATGAATTTCTGAAGTGAAGACTGTTATTTGGAAGTTGGAAAGGATAGAAAATAGAATTAATAAACAAAAAACGTCTATTTTATTTATGAAATATTCCTTAAAGAAAAAAATGCTGCCTAAATACACACACACACACACACACACACACACACATATATATATATATATATATATATATATATATATATATATATATATATATATATATATATATATATATATATATGTATATATATTCAGGCAAACATTATTAAAAACAACAGAGATACCTTGCTTAATGATTCTTTTTTTCATTTTTTCGATCTTTCGTAAGATTTTTTTAACTTCAAGATGGAAGGTATTTACAAATGTTCCATGGTTCACACGAGCGCTTTCGATTCTTTCTTGAATCATCATCAGGTGGAGATAAAATATTAAAAATAGAAGTGAAATATATAGTTACGAATGATAAAAAGAGTCAATGTAAAGTCGATTAAAATATACATTTACGAGCGATAAAAAACTCGATTAAAAATTAGGATGATAAAAGGCAATGTTAGTAAAACCAGTCGTATACTGGTTATGCTAAACATTTCAGCACATTATTGCTACTTTTATTATTTTTAAATATTTTATTTTCTAAGTCTGCCATATAAAATTCACTCAGGGTAAGTCCGAGGACTGATCCCATTGCGCCGCCATCTATTTGATTATATATGTTGTCATTAGGATCATAAATCTCCGAAAATAAAAACGCATATATTGGACATACAAAAACAACATTGTCCCGTCGATTTATGATGCATTTGAACAGTACTAGCTCAATATACCAGCATTTAACAAATCAACATAGCTGTCCCACTTTAATCTTAGAAAGGTCCTCGTGGACAACGCAAGGATTTTGCAACGAGAAAGTAATTGGAAAAAATTAAAAAGACTTGAAGCACTATATACAAAAACCCAGCATCCATCTATAAATAGCATTAATTTTGAAAGTAGCAATAATGAGCTGAAATTTTTAGCATAACCAGTATACGACTGGTTTTACTAACATTGCCTTTTATCATCCTAATTTTTAATCGAGTTTTTTATCACTCGTAAATGTATATTTCAATCGATTTTTCATTGACTCTTTTTATCATTCGTAACTATATATTTCACTTCTATTTTTAATATTTTATCTCCACCTGATGATGATTCAAGAAAGAATCGAAAGCGCTCGTGTGAACCATGGAACATTTGTAAATACCTTCCATCTTGAAATTAAAAAATCTTACGAAAGATCGAAAAAATGAAAAAAAGAATCATTAAGCAAGGTATCTCTGTTGTTTTTAATAATACTTGCCTGAATGAAGGAATGCTGCCTAAATACACTAATTATTTATATATGTATATATATGTATATATATGTATAAATACTAGTACATAGTATATATCTATGTATATGTGTATGTGTGTATGTTTTGTATCATTCATACTGACGATTCTTAAAAAAGGATTAAACATATTTGCATGTGAAGCATAATTGAAAAGATATATATTATAATATTGTTTGACAGATATTTGAATGTGTATATATTAAATGTGCAATGTTACATTCCTATTTGATTGCAAAAACGTGTAAGTAAAAAGTAAATATAACAATAGTCGCATATATAACACCTCGATACACATTGTAACTAAAACGTACTTTACGTTTCATAATTTTTAAGTTGACATATAAGTAAGTTAACAGTGTTTTGAAATTTTATGTTATGTTAGTCCTTCCTTTCAGTAACGCCGGGTAATTGTACTAGTATATATATATATATATATATATATATATATATATATATATATATATATATATATATATATATATATATATATATATAACTTATTAAAAACGAGTTAGATAAGTTTACCCCGTACGATGAATCCTGAGTATTGGAAAGTACCCGGATATGATGAATATAGTAATTACATTAGCCAGTTCCTGCCAGATGTGAAGACTGTTATTTGGAAGTTGGAAAGGATCGAAAATGGAATTAAGAAACTAAAAACGTCTATTTTATTTAATGAAATATTCCTTAGAGAAAGATTGCTGCCTAACTATACATATATATATATATATATATATATATATATATATATATATATATATATGTAACGTAATGGTTAGGAGCCTTGACTGCCGTACAGACGGTCGGGTTTCAATCCTGGCTTGAGGTAGTTGCCTGTCTAGCCGCACTGATGAGCTGTGAAACAGCGAAACAGTCCTGTATGTAGATGACTATATATATATATATATATATATATATATATCTTTTCTCTTTTTTCCATGTTGTTGTTGGAGCAGAGAATCAGCTAGAAGCAGAAGTCCGAAGATGAAGTTTTGCTTCGAAATATATTTATGAATTTCAATATAAATTTCAAACAAAATAAATGCCTGTTTATTTTTTAATAATGCGTTGTTTTGGCTTCAAACGTATATAATACGTATTTGATTTTATTCAAACTCAACCAGCGCTACTAAGGAACAAAAATCTTAACATGAATTCCGCGTGACCAAACGCACCGTTTCGAGATTTAAAAAAACTACCGTAACAATAACAAACGGACTTCTACTTGCTGATTCTCTGCTCCAACAACACAATGGCAAAAAAAAAACGAATATAATATGTATTTGATTTTATAACAAAACATAATTTCATGATTTAAACCATGTCTACAAGTTAAATAAATACTGAAGTTTATTTGTATTTAATATGTTTAGACTGTGGAAAGGAGTGTGGATTTTATCGAATATAAGCTGGTTTCCATGGCAACAATGTTTTTGATAGATAGGATACAAGCAAGGGTGGTCGACAGAGATTTATAATCATGCAGATTAAATACTTCTCTTGCGATTAGGTCTTTTCAGAGAATTTAAAGTAAGCTGCAAATTGAACGCATAGTGTCGAACAATATACAACCACGTACTACATATGTCCGTTTGTAAAGCCATAAACGGACTTTTATTCTCGGCATTTTTGCATAGCTTTTTATCGGGTTGACAAGAACGTTCTTGCGGTTTTTAACTTTTAAATTTAAATGAACATATCTCGACTAAAACAAAAGTGTAATAATCAAAATAAGCACTCTGAGAATCAACAGACTTTCATCAACACAAGACAGGTGTATTTATGCAAGCAACATAACAATCTTGCGTTCTGTTGGCGATGGAGTCGTTAAAGGCGTTTTTGATATCGTTTAGATTTTTTAAGCATATCACGCGAAGAAAGTTGTCGATATGCTTGAAAAAGTCGTAGTCGGTAGGTCAGAGGTCTGGAGAGTATGGCGGATTAGGCAGAGTTTCGTAGCCAAATCTGTTGCTGGCTGTTGTGAACCCACTTTTTCATCGCAAGTCACAATCCGGTCGAGAAACGGGTCGTTCTTGTTGTGTAAAAGAAGGGGAGATAGCACTTGATAACGGCGTTTCTTTTGGTTGTCGTTCAATTTATAAGGCATTCATTTATTTATTTCCAATCTTTCTCAAGTGGTTGAATATCGTCGTATACGTCACCTCTAATACAGAAAAAAGTTCTCGAATAGTTGCGCGTGGATTAGCTCTTAATTGATCGTTGTGAACATCTGATGACCGACCACTTCGCTCAAAATCTTCATGACTCTCATCGCCGCCACGCCATTCCATAAACCATTATTGTGCTGTGGGTTCAGTAATGGTATCTGGGCCAAAAGCTTCGTTGATATCGCGAGTTGTTTCAGCAGCTTTTCGGCCTATCTTAAACCGAAATAAGAAAACTTAGCAAATTTTCTACTATTTCATCTTGTATTCAACGTTCTGAAAAGAAGACAATTGTTTAAAAATGAGTGTAATTTAAACGATTAGATTGAGCGAAAACGCTTTTTAAAATGATGCATAAAGTTATTATATGGAAAACTTATTTGAAAATACTTCATTTGAAATCAAAATTAAAAATCCGCAATAACTTTCTTCTTCAACTTAATAATTGGTCGCATGAATAAAAAAGTTCAGATATTGACTTTGATTTAAAAGGTAATTCGTATTTATGTGCCGTAATTCAAACCTAATAGCAAACACTTTAAAACAGTTCAAAGTGTGCTATCTTTGTACGCATTTAGTACACCCTTAATTTCTTTATGATAGGAGGTAAATACCCGTTAGTACATTAAATCATACAATCACGGTATTTACTTGTTTGAGGGATTCGTCAATACGTTCCCTTAAAAGCTGAATATTGTCAGGAATTATGGTTAAACGATGTTGACCACTTCCTATCTCCCAGAATTGATCACCAAACGGTGGATTATCTTTCTATCAGATACATTAATCCTGCCGAAATCTTTCTTGCATTTCTGCTGTCTTAGAAGAACTGATTTTGTGGCAAAGTATATCTTGGTGATTTTTATTCGCTGCTGTGAAATATGGCATCCAATTAAATCCATATAAATACCAAAAGAATCTTCCAAACCTGCTGTCAACGCCATCTAAAAAATAAAGAAAATAATTGTAAAACACAGGTCGGGAGGAACTTTTTGGGTGACTTTGTATTTAACAATAACTTCTCTTGCCATTTTCTGGGACAACACGCGTGTCGTTAACTTATTTTTAAATGTTAATTATGTTCATAGTTTAAAAAATAATAAAATATAAATTGATTTAAATTGTATTTTTAATTTTCTCAATTTTCTTTTACATTTTTGTGACGTAAACAAATATTTTTTGTTTTTAATGAATTGTTAATGAGACAAACAATTACCTTTGACATATCCGCCATTGCGATATGTCAAGATGAGCTCCGTGTAACCTTTCATGTTGATGATGCATCAGAGCACCCGGAAATCAAAAATAGCAATACTAAAATAGTCGGCCATTTTAAAATCATTAAAATCACAACCAAATGGAATAATCACGTTGACACACCGATTCTCGGTAGATAAATGAATTTAAGCAGCGTTAAACCTGGTCAGATGGGTGACATTTTGCGAATACTAGGCGCTGTATGTAGGAGAACGTCCAACCTACCTGCAAGAACTGCAAAAACCTAAAATCATCATGCAACTGGGGATCTCTTTTGAATTTGATATTCCCTACTTTGGGGAAATCAATTCAACCTGCTTAGAGTGAATTCCAATGGCAAATGGATAAATCTACATTGAGATAATTTCAAAATTTACCAATGCCATAAGAATAGTTTTCATACTAATGGGTCATTATTTATCAAGTTTCGGAGAGAGGGCATTCAACGATAGGAGTAAAGAAATTGCCAGTTGGATAATGATCACGACTATGGGAGAATTGGAGAACGTACGTGGAAAGGGCAAAAAGCTTCTTTGAATACCCAAGAGGATGGATGAACAAGCATTTGTTTACGTTAAATTTAAGGACAACCATGTTATAGTTGGTCGGGAACATTTTCTTGTTGGTCTGTTTAATAAGATGACATGTTTCAGGAAAGAAGCCTTGTTCATGGAAATTCTGTTTGGTGTTTGGTACGGAGAACAAGAAATGAAAATTCTTTGCTTTGGTTGTAGCTAGATGAGTTCTTGCTGTGAATGTTTTACAGAGGATCTGAGATTCGAGCTAGGTTTAATTCGCACCATGAGCATAACGATACAGCAGAGAGATGTTAGCAGCGAAGTTAAGCAGCGTTTAACCTAGTCAGTACTAGATCGGTGACCATTCGGGAATATCGGTGGCTGTATGTAGTAGAACGTCGATATCTATCTGCAAGACTTTTAGTGTGAAAATGTTTGTAGGGAAATATAGATCATTCTGCACTAGATTGCGACGCCAGTTTCATACTCTGTCAGAGTGACACCTCAGGACAGCTGTGTATTTGTTGCGGACAAAACAGAGTGGAAATTAAAAGACGAGTTATATTTTTTATTTAAAATATTTACTTTATGAAAGAAATAGAGTATAAGTTTCTCAAAGAATATTTAACTATTACTTGTTACTTATTTCAGTTGTTTATATTAATGAACGTGTCAGCATGACGATCAATCAGTTGGCATCTTCTGTTTTATACAACTCATGATATGAGAGATTGAAGTCAAACTGCCGTTGGTTGTAAGTTGATATTTACTTCACTCCCGCCACTGTAAGATGTGGCACAAGTTAGTCAAGCCAGCGCCTCTTAAGGGGGGGGACACTACCGGATGACAAATATTCACCTGCTATCTTATGCATTTATACACGGCTATTTTTTTTAGATTCTGCCTGGTCTTTTGAATGCAATTGAATCTCTCTTGCACTTGGTTCGCCGAGTATATTTGCAATGTATTTTTTAATTTATTTTTTATGGGTCTAGTTGTTCCTAAAATTACTGGATCGGCATTGTTGTGCCAGAAAAAAAATGAATATTAACTTTTTAAATTCAGATCAATAATTTTTACAACTAAAATGTGAATTTTTATCGAGCATGCTGAACTCTCCAGTTTCAAACCTAATTTAAAATGTTTCTGTTAATGTAGTTCTATATCTGAATTATTATATAAATGCGGTAAAACATTATGACAATTATCATAAACTATATTCTTGTAAATCGATAAACTGGAATTAATAACGTTTCTGAATATTAAATAAGTGTTTATAGCCAGAATGTCTATTGTTGTGGAGCGTTACGGTACTGAACGAATGACACAAGTCAGTATTTAATGGAAATAAATTATATCATAAAGAAAAATATATATACCTACTAGAATGGTTATACGTCAGTCTCATAGCCAAGTGTGGATAACTTGTACATTATCCCGAGAAACACATTCTCTTATAGTAAGTAGAAGAGTTCAGTATTATCTGTAAGGTGGGCACAAAATGTACAAATTACATAAAGAAACAAAAATAATTTTTAAAATATTTATAAACTTATAAGAAATTGGATCTATCTATCTATTTATTTCTCTCTCTCTCTCTCTCTCTCTCTCTATATATATATATATATATATATATATATATATATAAGTGAACCTGTCTGTGTGTGTCTGTGTGTGTACATTTCCCAACGCAATAACTCTGTCAATTTTCAGTCTACAGACTCGAAATTTGATATACAGGACACTGAGATTTGGAAAAATTTTTGTAATCCGTTTTCACCTTTGAGAACTCTACCAAACTCCTCCGACAATTTTGGATCTAAACACTTGAAATTTTAGATATAGGTTCCTTGGACATTGATCTAACTTAATAACTTTATTTGATCCCAAACTAATAAATATTAAGGGGTCATAATAGGGGTCAAAGTTAAAACAATTGACCTTTTTTTGTTTTTCTCTCAACGCACAACTTCAAACACCCGGGAAACGCTGGGCTGAAATGCTAGTATATATATATATATATATATATAGCTATCTCCTAATAGTAATAATACTACAATTCATAACATCTCACTCCCAATATCTTAATTAACTAATAAATGAACCTAGGGAAGATTTGAAAGGATACAAAGTAGTTCCGATACAACACCAATTCATAACTATACTTACTAAAAACTGACACACCTCTAATTATTAACCATATTCATGGAAAAGCGTCAAAGTATAAACTAGCATAAATAACTATCCTCTTGTTACCCCTCAACACCATCTCAACCATAACCGTTTAATACCAAGATAAACGAACAGAAACACAACATGCTACCAACAAGAGCTACCGTTTAATACTAAACTAAACGAACAGAAACACAACATGCCACCAACTAGATAAAGGTGAGTGCATTTTACATACTTAATAATTAAACACCCGAAAATCATTAACTGAAATAATACATGGGTCTAACACGCTTGCAATTGAAATGTTGATATATACCTAATAGAAGTATTATCGTAAAGCAGGAAACAAACCACATAATTGATTCCAAAATATAACAAAATACTCTAACTAGAGGGCTTAGGGAACGGAATACTCCACTAATATAGACAAATATATGCTATTTTATACCTGTTCGCATGTATATGGTCTGTAAAACCTATCTCTATAACGAAGCATGTAAACCTATAAAATATATTTATATTCTAGTATTGAGGAAAAGATAAACAACCCAAATGAAAAATTTTACTCTAAGCAAAATATGATGAAAGTAAAGATAATTTTCGCGAAAATATATTTTTTTTATATCAACTTTCTTTCCATTCGTAGCCAAGATGGACCAACAAAATGATGTTTCCTTACAAAGAGAAAATGTTATATATATAATAATATAAATATACAAGAAATAAATGTTATCATAGTCAATAAAAGTTACTTTTATGGTAGAAAAGTTCATTGGTTTGTATTTTTAAGTAGTTTTTAAAAAAATTTTTTTTTTAAATTCACGAACTGGTTTTAAAAAAAATCAAAATGGTAGCGACTTTGAAATGGAGAGCCTCGTTTCCAATTTGAAGGAGGGGCACCTGAGCATTCTGCATTCTGTGTTAACAATTTAAGAGAGTTCCGTCAACGTAAGGAATATTTATGAACATATTTGAATGTTTTCCCGTTATTTTGTGCTTGAGGAATATTCGATTATGGAATATGTAGTTTATATAAAAATTCATTTAAGTAGTTATCGCCTCAAATTTCGTTTTAATTTCGGTTCCTTGAAATTATTTCAAGTAAAGAGCCTTAAAAAAAACATGAACTGAACTTTTATTGACTATGGTAACATTTATTTCTTGTATATTTATTTTTTCGGGTAGTCGTTTGTTGGTTTTTCTACTGAACACCCTTACTAAATAATATCGACGAAATATCGAAAAACAAAGAAACAAAAATAGTTTTGAAAAATAATGAAGCTTTACTTACTTTAGTAAAATAATCCGAAACAACAAAATGGGATATTAATAAAGTAAACACTTAATTACTTTAGTTTTTTAAAGCAAAGAATCGATATAAATATGAATAAGAGGAAAATGGCGCCCTTTTCAAGTAGAACAGCTTCGTTTCAGTTTTACAGTATTGAACGGTGTAGTATTGCGCCGTCGGATTCAGGGTTGTACTATTGTAATGTAAAGAACACACAGAAAGGTTTGTAATCAACTGAATTCCTACTAGTACACTGACAAAAAAAGCTTAAACAGATATATAAATAAAAATAAAAAGGTTATGTAAATGATTTTTAAAAAGACACGTCATCATGTGAACAGGAGTTTCTTTCTTCTAACACGAGTAACGTTCTTATTTTTTATTATTTATCTATTTATCTATTTTCGAAAGAGTGGCACGTGCAAGTGGAGAAGGAAAAAAACTGAGTTATGCAAAATTTGTGTCGAGAATTGTCTAAAGTTCCAACTTTTGGGGGGGGGGGCTTTCACTTTATAAGAACGTGAATTTATGAGGTGAATTTATTCGACACAATATGATTCAACTCCAAAAAATAAATAAAAGCTAACGTGAATTAAGATTAAAGTTAAGGTGTTATTGTGGACCCTCGCCTCTTTTAAAAAACCTTGTTAAACTTTGTGACATATTTGCATTCTATGGAGGTCAGGCGCGAACGAACACCCAATAATTTTATTATACCATATTTCTTCAAACTGAAACATCAAAGTATACTTACGCAAATAGATATGAAAAGTCTGTTTTAAAGTTTGTGCCATATTTCCATGGAGTACAGGCGCGAACGCTGACCCCACAATTTTATTATACCATCCCATTTAAGTTGAAATATACTTATCAAAGTGTCCTTATGTACATCTATATCAAAAACCCTTGTAAATATTTTTTAAATTTTTTATTTCCATACTTTGGGGGCCAGGCACGAACGCAGACCCCACAATTTTTACGAGCCACCGTTCTGCCAGATCAAACATATCCATTCCTGATCCTCGATACATCTTCTATCATTATATGTAATCAGTTTTTTAAAATAGTCAACCATATAGGAACCTATTCGTGACCACACACACACACAGACAAACACACACATACACACACACACACGTTCAACTATATATATACATATATATATATATATATATATATATATATATATATATATATATATATATAGTGGGTAGCAAATTTATTTGGTACATTAGTTTTTTTTTGTATTTCTCAAAAAATATCGAGTTAATTAGAATGAAATTTACACTCAATCTTTGATCAGATATTATCTATTAAAAAATAAAACAGTTTTTCGTTAATAAATATTTGTCAACTAATTCTTTTCGTTAATAAACTTTTCGTTAATAAATATTTGTCAACTAATACTTTTCGTTAATAAACTTTTCGTTAATAAATATTTGTCAACTAATACTTTTCGTTAATAAACTTTTCGTTAATAAATATTTGTCAACTAATACTTTTCGTTAATAAACTTTTTGTTAATAAATATTTGTCAACTAATAGTTTTCGTTAATAAACTTTTTGTTAATAAATATTTGTCAACTAATAGTTTTCGTTAATAAACTTTTCGTTAATAAATATTTGTCAACTAATACTTTTCGTTAATAAACTTTTTGTTAATAAATATTTGTCAACTAATAGTTTTCGTTAATAAACTTTTTGTTAATAAATATTTGTCAACTAATACTTTTCGTTAATTAACTTTTCCTTAATAAATATTTTCATTTCCTCTTTTATTTGTAAATAGATAATATCTGTTCAAAGATTGAGTGTAAGTTTCATTCAAATCAACTCGATAGCTTTTTGAGAAACACGAAATAAAAACAATGTACCAAATAATTTTGCTACCCACTATATATATATATATATATATATATATATATATATATATTACTCTTGATTTCTTTCACTCTCTCTCTCTCTCTCTCTCTCTCTTTCTGTTTCTTTTTCTCTCATTCTCTCTCTCTCTCTCTCTCTCTCTCTCTCTCTCTCTCTCTCTCTCTCTCTCTCTCTCTCTCTCTCTGTTATAGGAGTGTAAAATTGTATTTTCGAAAATGTAATATTTACGATTGATTTATTATTTCTATTGTCATTATTGTTCATTTTTACTTGTATAGTTTATTTTCGCTTGTTTTTCATCTTTTTCTTGTATTTCTGTAGGTGATGAAAATAAAGGATCCTTAAAATTAGGCTTCATGGTAACCAAAGGTCAATTAGAGGTCAATGTCATAATGGCACAAGGTTTATCCAGACCAGACAAGACTCCACCACAAGGTATGTTATATACTTTGAAAAAATTGTGCTATATTAATAACGGTCTGCAATCAAAACTACAGAGGATGGATAAGACAAGTCAGGGAAAGTTTGAATCTGTTGGCATTTGTTGTGTTCGTTTATGTATTGATATCATTAAAGAAGGAATGAACTTAACTTTTCGCTTCAACATATGAAGGTAATATTCTTTAAGAATAAAATATTAAAACGCCTTACTTGAGATCCTATCCTGCAAGCTCCTCCGCTTAACATTGACAAGCAACAAAAATTTGAACATTAGGGACATTGACAAGGCTGCTGCAAACATGACGGACTTCCTCGACTGTGCTAGAAAATTACTCACACCAGAGAGTATCCTATATCTTTATAAAACCCATGCATGGAATATTGCTTCACGTATCCTACGTAGGATAGAAGTACAAATATGATCCCTACTTAACAACAGCCCCCCCCTTACATCTCAGTGGCAATGTGACTTTTACGGACTATTTTAAAGTAAAGAAAAACACAATGGCATGCATAAATATTCACTGCTTTCACGATTATTACCAGTGTAAAAGAGAAGAAGAGAATTTAATGAATATGGACAGAACAGATGAAATGGCTTGATGTCGATCATTTGATGTTTACCATTCAATGATAATTATTTGATAGGATGGCATAATCAACTGACATTACCTTGTCAAGAATGATTCACGATTGTCAAACGTAACACGAAAAGCCAGTATATATAAAGTATATAACAGATCAGAAGATGATAGCGTTGTATGTATTTGATTCGTGCAAAAAAATGGCAGCTCGTATAAATAAAGCCATATTCCACAACGCTTTCATCGATATTGATCACGTGATATCAGAAAATGCATTCATTATAGTAATTTTTCTTTCTACATTCACTGAAGGGAATTCGTGTCGAGATCAAATTATATACTTATATCTTCAAGACAAATCTATTATCTATATTCTACTCATAATATAAGGAACCTTTTCTCTGTGTGTGTGTTTGTGTGTGTGTGTGTATGTGTGTCTGCCCGTCTGTCTGTCTACCCACCAGTCACATTTTTATAAACAAATATCTAAATTTCTTTTAGAAATTGATAATAACATCCGCTTTATCTGCTGAGAATTTATTATCTAGTATTAATTCTGATCAATACTAAAAAAATAAATTCCAAGCAAATAAAACGGATGGCATGATCGGAAATCGAAACCTTCAGATTTGCAATCTGATGTCATACGAACTGAATTATGCAGATCTTCTTTTAAACACGTCTTAAAACGTTACTTTAACAAAATAATTATATTTTTGTGTTGACATCATAGATTTATTATTCACCTCTTCTTTCAAAACATATATCTATATATATATATATTTATATATATATATATAAATATATATATATATATATATATATATATATATATATATATAGTGCACCAATGTGTAGTTTTTAAATAATTTGTATAAATATTATATAATTCTAAAATTGCCCCTTGTATTATAAGTTGATCTACTAGCTTAGTAAAAGTATATGAACACAGGCAGCATATATTTATTATTCTATATATAAAGAATAAATAATATTATCTGTCTTCCTATCCACTGGGGTATTGCGTTGTGCGAAACTAGATATAAAGAGATATTAAATACAACGCTCTATGCAGAGCGCGTTGACCCCTAGTGGGATGGAACCCATATTTGTCTATCATGTTATCGCTTATTTTGTATTCCTCTGGCTCCAATCCTTCTTACTGCGCGTTTGTATTTAATCTCCAACACAATAACTATCTTATTATATAGACTATTATAATGTTCGCTTCGTCTATATATGTTCTACATAGACGAAACAAGCCTAAACGTGTTATACAAGAAAGGTCGTTATTCGAATGATAAAGAGTGACACCTAGCGACCAGAGGTGGCCCCAGAAACAGAATTTGACGAAATCACGTGACATCAGTTCAGGGATAATCTCTTACTGGTGACATTTAAAGCACGCGAGGCGTGTAAAAGCCCCATTCCAGATGGGAAGACGGGCGTGCACAATGTAGCTACCTATCTGTTTCTTTCTTTCTCTCTTTTTTCATCTCTCTCTCTCTCTCTCTCTATCTATCTCTCTATCTCTCTTGCTCTGTCTACCATCTATCTATTTTTCTATCTATCAATCTATCCCACTCCTTTCAGACAGGTCAACAAAGAACCCGCATCTCTGGTTGTTTCTGTAACTGTTCTATTTTTTTTTATTATTAAAAACTTAAAAGCTTCGTCGAGTGACTGTACCTAAAAACAATCAGCGGGTAAGTTTCCGACAACAATGGGTGTATAATGATTTTTAAATTCTACGGATAACAGAAACTGGTAGATATTTACGAAACACTGTTGTGTAAAATCTAGAATGTTATTACATGAGAACCTATATATATATATATATATATATATATATATATATATATATATATATATATATATATATATATATATATATATATATATATATACAATCTCCTTTTCGAGTAAGAGTTTTACTCCCGTGAACGATAGAAATAGCCACAACCGAATCATGACCTTAACTCACCGATTATGTATCGTATCCTTTTAGAAGAACGCCATTTCACGAAATACACATGCACCCATAAAACAAAACAAACAAAATACTAGGTTGATGAAAAAAAAAGTGTTTTATTACTTACCCAAAGAGCACAGAATCAAATCACTTGACTAGCGACGAGGACTAAGTTAGAAACAATATCAGTTTTTAATATTGCGAAAGTTCAACTCCCCCATAAGGTCACACTGGTTGCTGGATTGTAAAAAAACATACCATAATTCCCCTTCATTGTGCGCGGAAGAATAAACCAAATGCAACATCTAAACAGATACTCTACTTTCTTCCTAGCTAAAAGGCCAAATCCATAAAATGCAGACAGTAGTGTTCCACTTTATGTTATAATTCTCTTTATACGTCTGTCTGTCCGTTCAACTTTTTCATGGAAACTACTGGGTGGATCTGGCTGAAAATAAGTATGCTCTTTGTAATAGGATACAGCGAACTTAGCATTATTATATCTGTCTGATATGTAGTTAAGGATTAATAGGGATCAATAGGGCTTAATAACCATAATATTACATTACTCACGGAAACTACTGACCCGACCTGACTAAAATTTTTGGTGGACCTTTGGTATGATCAATTGCAACGATCCAGTATTATGGTATCCGTTCGGTGGACAGTTGGGAATTAATGCAAAAAATTAGTACAAATTTAACCATATTCAAACATCAATTTGGCATAAATCAACAATTCTAGGTCAACGGACTATAACTTTTGCACGTTTTTAATGAACTAAAATTGTTTAGTATATTTCTATGCCGTTATAAACTCACAACGATAACTGTTTATAATTTCGTGATGCATTCCATAATGGAGTTTATCATTCATTTTCTACATCCCTACCCTAATTCTAATCGACCCTCATCCTGACTATAAACATGTCTAAACACGCCGTAAAATAATTTAATGGCGTATTAATGCCGGCTATTTATTTATTTTTATTTTCTTGCCAATCTAAACTTTCTATTAGTGATGCGATTCTTCGACCAGAGATTTCATTTATTTTACTCTGCCATTTCTAGTTTGGTGAAACGACATTTTTTATTGTGCCTTTTTTCGAGATCTAAATTCGAAAGAAATGCAAGAAACTGAAAACGATTCACTGATTATTTTCCCATTCGTGTTGCCAGTCACACCAACTTATCAAAACCATTAATAGTCCAACGACACACCTGTAGATGAGAGATAAATTACACCTTGCTGTGGGGAAAGGGCGGGTGATAAAAGTTCCTGGCAGACCAGAGGAGGTAAATCGGCTCCTAAACTGTCCGAATCACATTTGTCAATCGGCAAAAGAGTAATGGTTACTTAAATGATTGATTAGCCTTTGGTAATAGAACAATGGATAGGATTTTTGCGGGTGAGATTATTATGGAAGATTGATTTGGTTCAAGTGATGAGTTGGTCGTTCCGTTTTACATCAAGCGTCAAAGTAAATACTGAACAAAGAATCAAACATGTGAAAAACCACTGAATTTACGTGATGATTCATAGAATTAGACTCAAGAGTGATAGTAGAACTGGAAAGAAGAAAGAAATGGTGTTGGGGCAAATAATGTTATATTAAGGTGAGGGGAAACACACAGAATAAGGTAGTGAATAGGAAGGGAAAGGGTGGTAGAAAGAAAGAAGGAGGGAAAGAAAGAATAAGTTGGGACAAAAGGGAAAGAATTTCAGAAGGAAAAAAAAGAAGGAATCTATTATATAAATCTCACCTGTCTGTTGAAATGTATGTTTGTATATCTGCCTAAAACTTTCAGATTTTCACGACATTGATATCGTTTTGAAGATCTATCCTTTGGGCGAGAAATATCGAAAAATCAGCCCAAAAAATTAATTCTTTCACCATCAACTAGGCATTTTTCTACAGGGAGGGGTCGCTTTTTTTCGAAAGTCATCCCCTCTTTTCGATTAACCAGCCTTAAATTAAACATTCGTCACTTCCGGTTTGACGATGGGGGCAACAGCAAAGACGTCACGGTTTTTTCACGTTATTTTCCTCCTTCGCGGTACTGGTTCGAGCCTGCCTGCCTACTACAACTTTTTTTTTTTTTTTTTTTGCTCAACACACACCACCAAGCAGACGAGCAGCGCCGAGCACCCAGGCTAGTTGTGAAACAAAGAATATGGAAATAAAATCGGAAGAAAAAAAAGCAGTTGAGGTGAAGCAACAGTTTATTGGCCTGGACATAATGCGATGAAAAATGGTGTGCAAGCGATTAAGATTTTATAATTTTTTGTACATATGCTGAAAGAATTACTGAGAAAAAGTTGTTTCAGCATATGTACACATTTCAAGCTTGTTCTCAAAATTACACGCGTAATACTAAATAGATTTTAATTCGAAATTTTTCTTCATTTACTAATATTTAACAAAAACAAGATAAAACAATATTTATCGTCTGTACACAATTGTTTTATTGCATTATATTCAGGCCACTAAACTGCGGTTTTACCAGAAGAGGACAAGGAAGAGGAAGTAAAATGAGATAAGTAAAAAGAATTGTGGAAAAAGGAGGGGTAATACAGAATGAGATAAAGAAATAATATAAGGGAGCAAGGAAATAGAAAAAGGAAGAATGAACAGTGGGACAAAAAAAAGATAAAACAAGATGAGAAAACACACCAAAAGAAGGAACGAGAGAAAAGGAGTATTATATGAAGAAAATTAAAAGCAAATAGAGAATAAAAGTAAAAAAAAAAAACTAAAACATTAGTTAGAAAAATACACAGAAGACATTGCCAAGACTGCTGTAAAGAAGGTGGGTTCCCTCTATTGAGCTATAAAACTACTCACACCCGACAGTATCATGTAGCACTATAATGCCAGCATTCGTCTACGCGCCGAGTACTGTTGGCAAATTTGGACTGGTACAACCAAGCTCCCACCATTACCCTATCGCCGCAATGCTGTATCTACCTCCTTGTTTTGCAAGGACTTTAATAGAATCTGATCTGACGAGCTCCTAGCATGTGTACCTCCTCCACAACCATTAATCCAACAAACAGCAAAATCTCACCTGGCAAATATTAGTGGCAGTTATGATCCCAGAATCATAACATATGCTTTTGTAAGATAATTTTATTCGTGCATTTTTTGTTAATTATACCAATGTGTATTAATTAGTACCGGATTTGATATTGACAATGGGTTGATATTGCCATAACAGAGAATAAGATCCAAGATGAGCAAAGTAATCTAAATGATAAAACATAATATCAATTATCAATTTTCATCTGAGATATTTCGAAACATAATTGGAAAAAGTTATTTTCTCATTTTTGTTAATAAGAAAATATTGAATATTATTAAACAAAACAATTATAATGTTGACTCATATAAACTTATACTTCGTTCTATTAATAACTTGTTAATATAATGAAAGATCAAGATTTGGTAAAAGCAAAGTTCAGAGTGTTTCAAAAAAAGTTTCGGGTGGAGACCATAACAAAGATAATAACAAAAAGACGTGAAGAAAAGGAAGGAAAGAAGGAAGGGAGGAAGTAAGGAACGGTGGAAGATATAAAGAAGAAACGAGAACAGAAAAGAGAGAATTACGGACTGAAAGAAGAAAGGAAAGAAGGAAACCGGGTAATACAGACTGAAAAATAAACGAAACTAAAGATAAAATGAACAGTTGAGGAAAAAACAAGGAAGTAAAATGTGAGGAAAGAAAGTGAAAAGAAAGAAAGTATGAATGAGAGAAAGGAAGATAGAATAAAGAAATAGACGAGATAAATACAAAATAAAAGAATAAAGGAGGGGAGCAGTGAAAGGTGGAAATAAGAAAAGCAGGGGAAAAATAAAGGACGAGGAATGAAAGAGAGAAAGAATAAAAGATAAAACAAAAAATGGCAGGAAGAAAAGAAAAAGGATTGCGAAAAAGATAAAAAGCATATAAAAATAAAAGGGATTTTAAAAAATTGACAAAGGGAGAAATATTATAAAATGAAAGAAAAGAATGTAAACCGTAAAAGAAGAAAAGAATGAATGAAAGAACCAGGAAAAAAGAGGAAAAGAAAAGGATCTAAAACGAAGAAAAAGAAAGAAGTATCGTTAGAAAAAAAGCTACAATGAATATTAGAAAGAGAGATAAAAAGAGAATAGAGGAAAGGAATGAGGAAAACGAGAATGAAATAAAAAAGGGGGGAGATGAAGTAGGAAAAAGACAGAGAAAAGAAAAGTAACAAATAAAGAAAAGAAGGAAAAAGGAAATATTTTTTACAAGAGACTCACCACTTACACAGGTCCGAAGACCACTCGAGTATAAGCATTAATGAGTGTAAGGTGGTTGATATCATAATGACTAGTAGTGATAGAAATTGTGTGGAATTTGATTATTAAAGAAGACGGTTAAGCAACAGTATAGAAGTGATAATTACCACTAATATAATATTTCGAACTCGGTTTGTAAAGTAAACTTTCGCTCGACAACCTGATATTCAACCCCGAGACCAACGTAAATTAACAAGAGAAAGAAGTGAATTTCATATCAGATCGGTGGATATGTACATGTAACTTCGTCATGTAGTGTTCAACAGCAGCACCGGAAGGATCACATTATATATATATATATATATATATATATATATATATATATATATATATATATATATATATATATATATATATATATAATTGTTTTAAGATAAACATTTACAAATATTATTAAAAAATAATGGGCGAAAAACTCTCGAGCTCATTCGACTATAGTATAAATGAAAATAGTATTGACGACAATAAAGTGCACTGATAGAAATTAAAGTGTCTCGACCGTTTAAAATAAAAAATTTAATTAAAAAAAATAGTTTAAAAACGATTAAAATTGCACAGTGTGGAGGAAATAAAGAAACTTTAAGAGAGGGGTGAAAGTTTCTGAAAAAAATCTCTTTGGGGATCTTTGACCCCTTATATTTCCTATCGTTTTATAGAATATTGAATATATATATATATATATATATATATATATATATATATATAGAGAGAGAGAGAGAGAGAGAGAGAGAGGGGTGAGTGAAAGAGAGAGGGAGAGAGAGACAAAAGAAGCAGAGAAAGATATATATAGATAGTCAGATAGATGGATAGATAAATATATAGATAAATAAATAAATAAATACATACATACATACATACATGCATACATACATACATACATACATACATACATACATACATACATATATAGGTGGATGGATGGATAATTAAAGAATGAATATAAAGTAAATCTCAAAATTGAAGCCGACAAATTATTATTGACAGTACCAATCACGAAAATGGTATTATTCTCCAAATCGATTTTAGTTGCCGCAGAAAAAAGATGGTGGCTATTATTTCAGACAAAGTGTTATTTTTGGAAGACGATTGCCATAAATATTTATCCATCAAATATTTACACGAATTTTACTCAGACAATAAGAAAACAAGCGAAAGTCGAGGTAAAAATGAAGCCGATCTTGTAAACCGACCAAAAATTCAAAACAAATAGTTGTACTCTTGTTATTTGCGACCACGCGTAGCTTGGACACAAATCGTCGCCATTTTGAAAAGAAACAATAAAAAACAGGAAATAAATAAAAAGAAAATTGGCGTAATTGAACAATGACAGGAAGAGAAAAAAGATTATAACTTCTAATGGACAGATTATAGAGCTGATTGGTTTTGTAAGCAAACAATATTGTATAATTTTCAATAACAACCCATAAATACGACTGTGAAGCGTCTCTTATTCTGGTAAACAATCTCTTGTCTCCATAATTACTGCCTTTTTACAGACTATCACGACAGACCCCGCCTCCACTTTGAGAACATTTTCCTTTCTTTCTGTGTATGTGTTTTTTTGTTATTTTATTTTTTTGTTTTTTGGGGGTTTTTTTTTTGGTTTTTTTGTTTTTTTTTCACATTCTATCTGTTTTTCGGACATTTATTTGCATATGCAATAAACTGAAAACGCGATCAGGAGACAAATACATAAATAAATTGAACCAAAGGCAAGATAAGTTACTCTTCTATTTACCTGAAATAGTTTTGTATATTTAACTTATTTTAAAACGTTTATCTACTTAGAAACACAAGTAGAGCCGAGTGCTTAAGTTGCACGACAACAAAATGGCTGCCATTTTTCAGTTTTGATAATTACAAATGCTAAAATGTTGATTTGGGACTTAGGGTTTCGAATAGTGTGGCACACAAGCAATCATTCTCAAAACTGATTACTCACGAATAAAACACATATGTTGTATAATATTTGTCATAAACATTTAAATATTTATTATTAAAATAAATTATATATATACACCAATCTCCCCATGTTAAGAACGGCTTTCGAAATAAATAACATTACCCCTCCCCATATTAAGAACAGCTTTTAGAATAAAGACCGCATTTTTCCATTTGGAGGGGGTGAAAAATAATTGCTTTGTCATTTGCTTCAGTTACACGCATGTGCATTACTGACTACTTGGTTGTAAAAACAAAATGACTGCGAGAGATTACATTAGCTTTTACGTTAGATATCATATGTTTGCATATCTAGTAAACGACTTATCAGCCTCAAATTTAACTGGGATGTTAGTTGTCAGCATAGCTGAAAACCTATAAAAGTCGACATTTACAATCCAAAAACCGACATAAGACTAAAATCAAATGAAAAGTGACATGGAAGCAATCAATCAAAGATTAACAGAAGTTATCTTGCTCATTATTTTAAAACAAAATTCAATAAAATTTGAATTTGCTCAAAAACAATTTGCTATTGAAGGAAAGGTCACCAGTTATATTATTAACTGTGTAATGGCACACGATTAGCAATAAAATCTTTGAAAACTAATGTCTGAAAGCCATTGTAATAACTTGAAATTTTAAATGTTAAATTGTGTTAATTTCTCTGATTCTCATTATTCCTTCTGATATTCCATTTCATTTCAATCGCTTACAATTCCTCATAAAAATTAGTTTTGCCATGTTTATAAATAAAGCTCAAGGACAAAGGCTCAAAGTTGTTGGACTTAATCTTCAGACGCCTTGCTTTTCTCATGTATGTTGGTTGCTCACGCATTCGAAGCCCTGAAGACTCTACATTTACACATCTGTTAGAAGTCACACCCGAAATTTTGTTCATGTAGAGGTTCTTCAAAATTAATGCTACATGTACATTTACCAGTGTTTAAATATGCAGTTTGAAACTAAATTTTAATTGAACAGAATAGATTACTAATGTCATCTTTATATATATTGTACATTAAATAGTTAAAAAAGATTTAACAGTTTTCAGATATGTATTATAATATAAAATAATAATTGCAATTCTTATATTATATTTTGAAGGAAAGAAAATTAAAAGATATAAGATTAAACTAGAAAAGAGAATTAAGGCTACTGGCGAGACCCTAAAAATTAAACGCACTACTACTCCTACCTAATAGAGGGTGGAAAAAGAAGATATTATGAATTAATGCTTCGTTTAATCAATAAGACTGGTACTTCAGCTATATATATATATATATATATATATATATATATATATATATATATAGTAAGTTAGAAAAATATATATGGCAATTAACTAACTTACTACCTAGCTCATCAAGTAAAACGATCCTCAAAAAATCAGAAAAATCGGCCCATATTAGAAGCCCATACTTGTGGATATCGAACTGGAAAAAGACTTTTCCGAATATTTACCAATCCAAGACCTGCTGAAGTCGAGGACTCTCGCACTTTATATTTGCATATATGACTCAACGTATAAAGCTTTGTAAATCCACACACCCATATACGTACTGTCATTATCGACGGAAATATATGTAATGGAATTGAATATCGACTTAACATTTAATTGCAATATCTCCGCACCCCAAGGACTCTGGATTTCTTCTATCAACGAATCTTTATATCACCGAAGAAGACGACCATCTCGTATGCCTTTCGAAATAACGGTATCGGTAACCAAATATTCTGGACATGTCGGATTACTGATTTCCCCTTGGATCACTACTCATCCGACCTGGCAAACTATTGAACTCATTCTGATATTGGACTGTCCAAGTTGTATGTTATCCTTTTTCTATGACTCATAATAACGATCTAAATAGCATTCAATAATATTTTCAATATATGTGCTGAAAAGCAAAATACGTGTTTATTCACAGCTGAACATTTTGCTAATTGCATTTCATTTCCTCTGATGATAAGAGCCATTATTGAAAATCCATGGATTAAGAAAATAAATATAAGTTAAACACTTGCCGTTTTCTAAACACTGGACGAAATCATTTCAAGTGGTAATGAACATCGGGAAAAAATAGCAAGTCAGGCAACAACCTCATATTTTTTTAAAACCACCTAAAGGAATTTGAAGTGAAATCATCAGATATGGCTTTTTTTCATTCTTTTACTCATCAGAAATGATAATAGTAATGTATTCATCAAAAGTAATTCAGCTGACGTAATTCTATTATTTTAATACGAATATTTTAATAATATATCTAGATAAATAGCAAGTGTGAACAATGGAGAAGCATTATTGCTTTTTTTCAACTTTTATGTATGATGTACAAGACTGTGATGTACAGAGATATGACAGAATAAATATGCACTTTTATTAACATTAATAATAAAGACTTTTGTCAGAGGGTCCTAATAGACCTAGGCAACATAATACTAATTATCGTCCGTCACTGAAGAATTGGACAAATCACTTAGATAACAGTGGAAGATGAAATCTTGAAGTTTGCTGGAATCGGACACTGATTTCCTCCAATCTCTGTCGACGAAATATTGCATCCCTGTGCCTGTTTTACAAGCATTTTAATAGAATGTGCTATGACAGACTGAAATCACTTGTATCCGCTCGACGCAAATACCTTGACTAAACTGACAAACGGCAAAATCCCACCCTACACTGTAAAGATTCCCAGATGCCGGAAAGCATAGAATAGTCTCTTCCATCTAACTGCTAGACTTTGGAATCCCCTCCACGGTTCCTGTTTTTCTGACTGCACTGACGTGTAGAAGTTCAAGTGTAATATAAATACACATCTCACTGCTCAACTCCCTGCATAATTTCCCTGCAAATTTATTCACAAATAGTAGCCACTTACGTGGCACTGTACTTTTTTGCAGTAAAATAGCAATAAATAAAAGCTTCATATCAGCCTATAATATAGTTTGTCTGAAATTAGTAATTCTATTGTGATTGGGGAAATATAATCAGTATAAATTAATCAGATGAAATGAGACTCAATGCACAGAATAAATGATAACAAATTTATTGTACAAACGTGCAATGTAGCAAATAAGAGATTGACACTTGAATGTATTTTGAATGCCGGAGTATCAAAATTACCTTACTCTCTCCCATTGGTTACTGCTTACTAGCGTCTTTTATGAACTGAGTAATCCATTCTCAGATAGCGTCAGTGTCTTCCACTAAATCATATTGCTTAGTTGCCCAGTGTCATTATTTGATAGTTATTTAATTTAACCTCTTTCCAAGAGATTAGACACAAGGTCAGGTGTAGGTTTGATGAGGAAATTTACGTGAAACAAACTGGATTTGAACTTGATACACTCAGGTTCTTATTACATGTCATTAATCACTTAACCACCTTTAATCGTTATGCATTATCGATATACTTATATATCTGAACAATATATGTGAAGCAAATGTTAATTGGTGTAAAATATCGATATTTCCACCTTTTACTACTTCTTTATATGCCTCTGAGTACTGGTCGTCAACGAAGGAAACAAAAATTTATAAACGTATATGAATTAAGTTCGTAGAGTGCCGATTCATTTTTTCAGTGCCAGTACATATCAACACATTCCAAAGATTTTTGCAAATAAAAGATGAACTTATATAGATATTAGTGATGGGACGATTCCAATATTTTTCCCGGTTCCGATACAATTACCGATTTTGATTCCGATTCCGATTCTTCACAGATCTCTTAATATTTAACCCCAGTGTTGCTATTATTTCACAATTACCGTAAAAACTCATATTAAATGTGCTGATATTTTCTTAAATGTAAAAATACATTTGTGGAGGATGATCCATCGATTTTAGTTCTAAAATGAATAAATATTTATTATTTTATCATTACTATGGATTCCGATACCTTTAAAAGTTCCAAATACTTCGATTCCGATTAATCGTCACAACACTAATCGATACTATTATTGAGTGCTATAGACTTGTCTATTTTGATCTTGGTTTTCTTAATATATTGTTTGTTGTTTTTCAGACACTTATGTGAAGACATACGTCATGCAAGGAAATAAAGTGATGCAGAAGAAAAAGACAAGTATTAACAAAGATGGCGCCGACCCGAATTACCGCGAAAAGATTAAATATTCTGCTTGCAACGCCCTCGGGCGGCATATGAAGGTAATTAACTTTCGATGGTCAAATATTTAATGAAATTTAAACAATGATATGTTCATTTAGTTATTCTTATTTTCGATAAGTAGGTAATTATCGTGTTGATTTGATTTGACTAAATATGGAGATGGTTAGGAATAACCATCGTCAGAAATGGTAAAGCTTTTCAAAATAGTTGTGGGCCAAAAAAGGTTGCAACATACAACTAAATATAGAGAACGTGTAGGAGAAATAACTATTTTTTACTTCCGCACAATTTATTAGTGAAATATAATTCTCACAAGAAATGAATAGGATAAAAAATGTATAGCATCGACCTTTATTTATTATCCAGTTATGGGCGCCAGCATTCAATATCAGATTCTCAACTCGCCTGGGAATAACATTAACTGATGTAACTTAATATTTATTTTTAAATATTTTTAGGCACTAATAAATTCATAGTTAACAAGACTAAAAACGAGGTTTTTGCACGCACTAGTAGCTTGTCACTTATTTTACACGTTTTTCTTGCGTATTATAGATACGTGTTTGTGGGGGGGTCATGCTTTTCTCTCCGTTGTATTTCCTCTGCTGCTTTATCAATTGCCGTCGTCATTCAGTGATCGCAGGATGGTTCACTTCTTCTAACTTTTCTCCATAAATGTGATCGTCTCATCAGTTCAGTTAGACAAATAAAACTTCTTTTCACGCACATAAAAAGCGACAAGAGACGTTCGCTGAGAGTTTTTAAAAAGTTTTTCTTTTGGAGAGAAATGACTTGTACAAGGAAAGGCTACCAAAGTTCTCTCAACTAATTAACTAATTAATGTATCTTCTAAAAACCAATGGGAGACACAGCTACAACAAATCGTGTGGGTGGGCGGAGGGAATTTCAGTTTTTGACGACTATCAAAGTTTCCTTAATGCATATGTGCGATGTGTCTCGTACTCCTCCCATGGACAAACTAATTTTAAAATCATTAAAAAAAAGTCACCCGTGTATTATTTTTTTTCGGATTTTTGCCTCATCTTCATAGTTGTTGTTTGGTAGGATTAAAACCACTATCTCTAGACAATGCTAACCTGAAACGGTAGAGACTCAACAAATCTATCCATTGTGCCGGAAGCCCCGAAAAACGATTAAGGTTTGATTTTATGGTCTTATAAATCCAATTCTGTGTTCTTATCTGGTCGTCCATTGCTGGGTCTGTACCAAATGATATTTTTGTTGTTGTAATTGTTCGTTTGTTTTTGGAATCATTTGGGATGAGGCTTCGTAATTTGTGCATTCATTTTTTGCAGACTTTTATTCTCATCTCCATAGTTGTTGTTTCACGACGTTTCGGCAAACTGTTCTCTTCAATTACTTTTCTAAAAACAATTTTGTGTCACCATTATATGAAATTAGTGCGCCTATGTCAAAATTTATATTACCGCATTTAGTTGCTATTTTGATATTGAGTACACCTATGTAACACAATCGTAAGGATTAATGACGGTTAAAAACAGAATTTCCTCCTCGTTTGTCAGAAATGTGATGACTCGTTCCTTTCTAGGCCGGCTATTTTAGTGTATTTTGAGTAGTGTGTCGATTTTCAACCTACTTATAGTATTCAACACCATTACAAAAAGGAACAATTACTTGTGAAATAACTAAATTAAGCAGAATATTTCGATAAGTATGTTTCAGTTTGAACAAACGTGATAGAACAATATTTCAGGGTCGCGTTTACGCTGGACACTCATAGAATCTGCCGCAACAACATAAAACAGATGAAAAATACGATTGTATAATTTCCTGGTATTACTGTAGTGGATGCATAATACGCCAATATCGTTGATACTTAATAAGTACACAATGCTGAGCCGTTAAATACTTCAAATCAAACAAATATATGCCACTATGTAAAACACTAAACATTTGTTTTTATAACATTATAATAGAAGATCTTATATACACAATCAGCAGCACCTCTGTTTGGACTGTCAGTTGATAGGATCGGCAAAAAATAGAAAAAAGTAAAACGGAAGTTGTAGATGGATTTCTTATATACATATGTCATTAATTTGCATATGAGCAAGTTGGAAAGGACAGAAGGTTGAGTTTTTTACAGCCGATGAAGAGCATAGACGTCTCGATGCTTGGATTTGTCAATTACGGTTTAAGTTAAAGGAATTGATACGAATTGTGGCGTTGGTGAAAAAATATTCTGATAACTTTTTTCTTAAATTTGCAAGCTATTTCGTCTTCTTTTTTTTTTTTCATATAGCCCTTATCTTGAAGTTGCATTGAAAAGCGGTGACTCTATAAAAACACGGAGAGATTCAATATTCGATTAATACTGGAGTTTGCTGTATCTGGTACTGGGCCGTCTGTTGTCGAATAGGTTGGGAAAACTGAGCATATTTGTATAATGTGCAAAATAAAAGACCCAACAACAGATATCACTTAAGGTTAACCGGAGAGGCCTACACAAATTAGGAAGGGAACATACTTGAAGAAATTAAACACAGTTGATAAAATAATAAATATTTATTAATTTAAAACTATCAATAAAACTAAAATCGACAGATCATCCTCCACAAGTGTATTTTTACATTTAAGAAACTACTGCCATGCAACAAAAGGATCCTAGTAGGCTTTTACGAACCTCATCACGAACTGGTGAATTAACAAGTGACGAGTTATTGGCCTGCACTTGAAACAACCATAAGGAACCGAAACCAATCACAGTAGCAACAAGCACTAGTCGTGCGGTATCTGAACATTATGAAAGCAATGTGGATTCCCCCCCCCCCAGCTATTGATAAGCGCAAGAGTCCTGTGCGCTAGAAATGTTGGTGTCTTAATCATTTTGTTAAGGAGCGCCAGAGTTGGAATGATACGAGGAATATTTATTAAGGAGCACAAAGAGCACTTGTGATACAATAACTTCACGACACCGAGTTGGCCGATGGTCTCGTGATTACCACATGTTTCAACTTGTCGTTATCTGTTTCCCTCCACGCCCACGTTGCTTTAAGATCCGTGAAAAGAAGAGATGGATGCGGCCCAGTCACCGAAAGTTGGATATGATGTTGGAGAGAACAAAAGTTGCCAAGCAATCAAAAAATAATGACGAAAAGCGCTTGTTATAAAGAGTAACAAACGTTTATGTACACAATTTTCAACAAACATCGCGAAGTGGGGGTGAATGTGGTTGACTTTCGGAATAAAGTCTTCTTAGGAAATCTTAACTGCAATTAGGTAGCGTCAATGATGGAGAATTCAGTGTCAACGGATTTGGTTCATTAAGCGGCGAAAAAACAACCAACTTCATTTTTCGCTTTACGTATCCTCTATTTATGGGCCCAAATCCTGAATAATCAGTTCCTAATTGGTCAGCCAATGAAGATTGCGGCCAATGGCTATCAACATAACAATTACTATGATTTGCATATTTTAAATAATCAGCCAATCACTCGCAGTTATTGGGAGAGGCTACAAGGAGAAATCCTGTGGTTTGTTGATGAATGATTTATAGCCGTCATGACTTTGTGCCAAACTTGTACTCAATTCCAAGTTATGCCGACTTGAAATGTTTGCCACCTTAAAATATATATATTATTTATAATTTTGAAATGACATGATTTTTGGCAGATCACACATCTGAAGATTGTTTTGCTTTAGTTTTATAAGTCAGTTCTGTTCTTGCTCGGGTCACAATCACTTTGCACTTAATGACTTTGTTTATTACACTTGGTTCTTAAAAATGTTGGATACTCAAAACGAATTTATTTTTCTGGTGTTTAATAAAATAATTATTATCATAATTTAATTTAATTATCATTTTATAAATTATCATTTAATTAACTTCGCTAGTCAATTTTTTTACACTTAAATGAAAATGCCATACACTGTTAATGCTATTATTGAAATGAGTTGCGTTCATATATCTCGTAATTGTTCGAGAAATTGATTCGGAGGTAGAGTATCGTCGCCATTGTTGCCCCTTGCCAAACAATGAACACAGAACTGTCGTTGACGTCAGAACTGATGATGTGCAGTGTTCAGCATTCGTAGACACAGGATATTCCCGCAAATCGCTATCAATCTAGAGGAAGTAACGAGTAAATGTTATGGCCATCACTGGCTTATTCCAAGCATGCTGTGATTTGTACTGAGAAAGGTGATACAGCTGCGGTTGACGTTCTTGTGATGTAGGAAAAACATCTTGGCTACGACTTATTAATTGGAATTGACGTCTTATAAGCTTTAGGAGTGTCATGATCACAGCAGCTGAAATTGTAACACCTGGTAGAGGGTAAGAAGTCTGTGCAGCTATTTCTATTGAGAAAAAAAGACTTCTATGGTACATTTGACCACAATGAGAGAGCCTGGACAGCGAGACGGAAGTAGGCAGTGAACGAAATGTCAAATTAGCTGAGAAATGCAATTCCAGATTATGCAGTTTCTATTAAGAATCGAGTTGCACATGGAAAGGAATTTCATAAGTGGATTAATTGTTGCGTTGCGGGGGTGCACAGAATGGGGACGAGACGGCATATAACGGAGTACACAGCGATGATGACGAGACAGTTACTTGGTGTGTTTACATTTATAATAGGAAACTGGGAGATGTGACGGGAGTGGAGAGGTGAAATAAACAGTTCTTTTAAATACGGAGGGGAGATTCATTATCGATGAGGGGGATACAGTCAACACTTTGAAGGAGGCTTCAAATAAAGTTTATTATACAATACGATCGGACAGCGTGATGATACATATAAACTTAACAGTCAAAAACATTACTTTGATTGAAGTGACAAACGAAGACATAGGATTAAATAACAATATGAACACATTTATTTTCCAGTTCAAGATTAAAATGATGAGAATTCGATGCCTAGCAAAATTACTATATTTTCTCGTCTTCCCCCACCCCTTTCGCTTCCTAAAGGAGTTTAGGAAAACTCTCTTTCTCTCTCTCTCTCTCTCTCTCCCTATCTATCTATCTATCTATCTCTATCTATCTATCTATCTATCTCTCCCTCTCTCTCTTTCTCTCTCTCAAACTGCACTTGAACTGAACTCTATGACTGAACTGTCTCTCGCTTCAAACCCTAACTTTACTGTATACATTGATTTTATATTTCTTTGTGATGTCAGAACGTAGCCAAACATGTGAATGAGGTTCACACGTACATTGCATATGCTTCTAACACGTGTCCAGCACAAAGAACATTCCTTAGTTTCATAGTTCCATTATTCCTGCTCTGACCTTACTTTGCTGTATAAGTATTTTTAACTACAATAGATAATTCCATTGCATTCCTGGAATCGTATATGAATAAAAAAATATATACATTCATTTTAATTTTTGATAACTACGCTCGATTCCAGCATTCTCATTTAATAATAATTATATTCAACCCTAATTACTCCGTTTCTCTAAATATCGGGGGTTTCCCCTTCAGTATACCATAATATATAATAATATCATACCTTCAGGAATATCTGACCCACTCTAAAAGAATTATCCCGGTTATGGTTATTTAGCAACTTGATAGAGGCAAAATACAACCTGTAACAGATTACCGAGAATTAAAATCAACATGGTGATGCTTCATTGCGAATGCTGATGTGTTATGTGTGTGCCGCTAAACTAGGCAAATGACATCAGAAGGGGATTAGCATTGCTGAATTTAAAGAGGGCCTACGGGCAGATATGGGTCCATTAGTCGCTGTGACCATTTCAGACAGTAATGTTTACAGGGTTTGACACGCTTGGATTTTGGCCTAAACTTAGCGATCTTGATCATGATAGCTATCATTAAAACTTCTTTGATACAAAATGACTTCACAATGAGAGCTAATTCAGCTTACATATACGTAAATCAATATGTTTTCAACGTGTTCTCCCACGTCATATCTTAAGTGATAATGTCTCTACATTTCGATGCCAATAATTTCAAAAATGTACCGGGGAATGAGGGCGGGTAAGAATGCGTTACCGATGCGTTTATTTTACTGAAGGTAACCGTACAGCCAATATGATTTACTGATATGAATTTCAGAGAAAAAGGATGAGTGTCACACTTTCAACGGTTAGTTGCTAACACCTCGTATAAAATGGGAGACCATGTCTGGGTAAAACCACATAATTCTCGATGCTCTACCAAATTTGCAAGCGAAACAATAGAAAAACATAATATCCTCAGATCATGTTGGTTGATGGTGTCATACTTCATGTGAAAGATGCCTCTCCCCTCTTTGCGCATTTTCCACATCGAGGGACAATGAGGAAGATAACATACCATTCGAGGATGTCCTTGATCCTTTACTACCTTTTAGAATAAGCTCCAAAACATTGCCTACAGAACCAAAACAGATGATGAAGGTGGCGATGACGATCATGGTGGCGATGGTGGTGAAGAGGATAGAAACGCGGAAGTTATTCCGTCTATTCTTACACAGAAATGCCCGTCGAAGGTGATGACCATCTTCCTGTTATTCGTATGATAGTGATATCAGTGGGTGTCATATAATATACTCACACACGCGGCGGCACCTCTGCTTAGCCTATCAGTTGAGAGAATTGGAGAAGAACAAATAAACGAAACGCTTAAGTTTGTAGATTGGACTCTTTGCGTACGTATGGCATTAATTCAGGCATGGGAAAATAGCGGCAATAAAGAAACGAAGCGGACAGAGGGTTGATCTTTTGACAACCGAGAGAGATAGAGAAAGAGAGAGAGAGCATAAACGTTGAGAGTTGGTGTTGTGAATTACGGTTTAAGTTAAAAGGAGTTGGTACCAATTGCGGGGTTAATGAGAAGGAGTTCTGATAATTTCTGTTTATTATTATAAGCAATCGGCCTAATTGTTCGATTATAAAGGTTACCGAGACATGCTAAATACTCTGATTTGATAACTTTTGTGATAATATAAAAAAAAGTGGCGCAAGTGGTCTATCTTTCAACTGTATGAGAAGAAGGTAACGTCATAGATGAATATGAATAAAGTGATTTCTGTTTTTCAGTTTGATTGGGTTGTTGTCTGGATTTTGTCGTAGTTATGACGAATCTGTCCACGACTTCTGTTTAGGTCTCTGCGTTCGCTCCTCTCTCTGTGGTATTTTAAAAAACAACGGCCCACTAGGGTTTATTTTCTGGAGAGCTCAAATAAAATAATGACCTTGATATATGTGGTCTTGTGTTTGGTGTTGTTTCTTTGTCTCCCCCCCTCCCCCAAAAAACTAGACATCTAGCACACATTATGTTTCTGGAGATAAAAAATTTTCCTGGTTCAATTTATACATCTTTTGCGCTTATGTTTTTTTATTATTTGTTTTCAGATAATAGCATAATTGTATATGACAATGCAGATCTTCTTGAGCTCTCTTTAAATTATAGGTCTGGAAAAATAGCATTTATGGTCCGTACTGGTAAGGGATATTGTTATTATTATTATTATTATTATTATTATTATTATTATTAGTAGTAGTAGTAGTAGTAGTAGTAGTAGTAGTAGTAGAATAACAATAGTAGTAGTATTAATAGTCATAATAGTAGTAATGGTGATAGTAGTAGTATTAGTAATTGGACACGACTAAATGCACAATATTGGAAATATTTTTTAATTATTCTTTTAACGAGCATAGTAACCCATTTGGAGTTATTTAATACTAAACCTAATCATTGTAATATTTTTTTGTAAATTTATAATATTTGAAAAAATGATTTATCAGGGGTTTGTTTTTATTAGTTAGAAATATAGTTAGACACATAATTTCGGATTATTCTGATAAACCTCTTCTATTTAATCAATAGATGGCTGGGTGGCAGGCACTAACCCTATTAGTCAGACTAGAACTGGGAGATGACGTACCTAAGGGGGGGGGAGACTTTTCACTACTCAAAGGTTCACCAAATGCATCTTATTATTCAGCCCCATGCAATAATAAAACTATCTGATCAATCGATTTTACTACTTGGTTGTCCATTGTTTCTGCTGATATTTTTCGTTTGTGTCAATGTTTTATTTAAGTAAAAGTATTTTTACTTTTTTTATTTTTTTACTCACGGTTACCCTTAACAAGGCATATCGCCTCTTGGATGTAAGACGATATTTGGGATCATGCCTAGAAAGATTATTTGCGATCACGACTAGAAAGATTATTTGGGATCATGCAGAGAAATATTATGTGGGATCATGCAGAGAAAGATTATTTGGGATCATGCAGAGAAAGATTATTTGGGATCATGCCTGGAAAGATTATTTGGGATCATGCAGAGAAAGATATTGTGGGATCATGCAGAGAAAGATTATTTGTGATCATGCAGAGAAAGATTATTTGGGATCATGCAGAGAAAGATTATTGAGATCACGCCTAGAAAGATTATTTGGGATCATACAGAGAAAGATTATGTGGGATCATGCAGAGAAGGATTATGTGGGATCATGCAGAGAAAGATTATTTGGGATACTGCAGAGAAAGATTATTTGGGATCAGGCAGAGAAAGATTATGTGGGATCATGCAGAGAAAGATTATTTGGGATCATGCAGAGAAAGATTATTTGGGATCATGCCTGGAAAAATTATGTGGGATCATGCAGAGAAAGATTATGTGGGATCATGCAGAGAAAGATTATTTGGGATCATGCCTAGAAAGATTATGTGGGATCATGCAGAGAAAGATTATGTGTGATCATGCAGAGAAAGATTATTTGGGATCATGCCTAGAAAGATTATTTGTGATCATGCAGAGAAAGATTATTTGGGATCATGCCTAGAAAGATTATGTGGGATCATGCAGAGAAAAATTATGTGGGATCATGCAGAGAAATATTATTTGGGATCATGCCTAGAAAGATTATGTGGGATAATGCAGAGAAAGATTATGTGGGATCATGCAGAAAAAGATTATTTGGGATCATGCCTTATAAAAGTATTTGGGATCATGCCTACAAAGATTATGTGGGATCATACAGAGAAAGATTATGTGGGATAATGCAGAGAAAGATTATTTGGGATCATGCAGAGAAAGATTATGTGGGATCATGCAGAGAAAGATTATTTGGGATCATGCCTAGAAAGATTATTTGGGATTATGCAGAGAAAGATTATGTGGGATCATGCCTAGAAAGATTATTTGGGATCATGCAGAGAAAGATTATTTGGGGTCATGCAGAAAAAAATTATTTGGGATCATGCCTAGAAAGATTATGTGGGATCATGCAGAGAAAGATCATGTGGGATTAGGAAGAGAAAGATTATTTGGGATCATGCAGAGAAAGATTATTTGGGATCATGCAGGGAAAGATTATTTAGCATACTGCAGAGAAAGATTATTTGGGATCATGCAGAGAAAGATTATGTGGGATCATGCAGAGAAAGATTATTTGGGATCATGCAGAGAAAGATTATTTGGGATCATGCCTAGAAAGATTATGTGGGATCATGCGGAGAAAGATTATTTGGGATCATGCCTAGAAAGATTATTTGGGATCATGCAGAGAAAGATTATTTGGGATCATGCAGAGTAAGATTATTTGGGATCATGCAGAGAAAGATTATTTGGGATCATGCAGAGAAAGATTATTTGAGATCACGCCTGGAGAGATTATTTGGGATCATACAGAGAAAGATTATTTGGGATCATGCAGAGAAAAATTATGTGGGATCATGCAGAGAAAGATTATTTGGGATTATGCAGAGAAAAATTATTTGGGATCATGCCTAGAAAGATTATGTGGGATCATGCAGAGAAAGATTATTTGGGATCATGCAGAGAAAGATTATTTGGGATCATGCCTAGAAAAATTATGTGGGATCATGCAGAGAAAGATTATGTGGGATCATGCAGAGAAAGATTATTTGGGATCATGCCTAGAAAGATTATGTGGGATCATGCAGAGAAAGATTATGTGTGATCATGCAGAGAAATATTATTTGGGATCATGCAGAGAAAGATTATTTGGGATCATTCCTAGAAAGATTATTTGGGATCATGCAGAGAAAGATTATGTGGGATCATGCAGAGAAAGAATATGTGGGATCATGCAGAGAAAGATTATTTGGGATCATGCCTAGAAAGATTATGTGAGATAATGCAGAGAAAGCTTATGTGGGATCATGCAGAGAAAGATTATTTGGGATCATGCCTAGAAAGAGTATTTGGGATCATGCCTAGAAAGATTATGTGTGATCATACAGAGAAAGATTATGTGGGATCATGCAGAGAAAGATTATTTCGGATCATGCAGAGAAAGATTATGTAGGGTCATGCAGAGAAAGATTATTTGGGATCATGCCTAGAAAGATTATTTGGGATCATGCAGAGAAATATTATGTGGGATCATGCAGAGAAATATTATTGTGGATCATGCAGAGAAAGATTATTTGGGATCATGCAGAAAAAGATTATTTGGGATCATTCCTAGAAAGATTATGTGGGATCATGCAGAGCAAGATCATGTGGGATCATGCAGAGAAAGATTATTTGGGATCATGCAGAGAAAGATTATTTGGGATCATGCCTAGAAAGAGTATTTGGGATCATGCAGAGAAAGATTATTTGGCATCATGCAGAGAAAGATTATTTGGGATCATGCCTAGAAAGATTATTTGGGATAATGCAGAGAAAGATTATTTGGGATCATGCAGAGAAAGATTATTTGGGATCATGCAGGGAAAGATTATTTAGCATACTGCAGAGAAAGATTATTTGGGATCATGCAGAGAAAGATTATGTGGG
The DNA here is from genome assembly GCF_053919585.1 of Euprymna scolopes. Taxonomy (NCBI): domain Eukaryota; kingdom Metazoa; phylum Mollusca; class Cephalopoda; order Sepiida; family Sepiolidae; genus Euprymna; species Euprymna scolopes. The sequence goes on along the minus strand of NC_136484.1, from coordinate 143,366,984 downwards.
ATTATGCAGAGAAAGATTATTTGGGATCATGCAGAGAAAGATTATTTGGGATCATGCCTAGAAAGATTATGTGGGATCATGCAGAGAAAGATTATTTGGGATCATGCCTAGAAAGATTATTTGGGATCATGCAGAGAAAGATTATTTGGGATCATGCAGAGTAAGATTATTTGGGATCATGTAGAGAAAGATTATGTGGGATCATGCAGAGAAAGATTTTTTGAGATCACGCCTGGAGAGATTATTTGGGATCATACAGAGAAAGATTATTTGGGATCATGCAGAGAAAAATTATGTGGGATCATGCAGAGAAAGATTATTTGGGATCATGCAGAGAAAAATTATTTGGGATCATGCCTAGAAAGATTATGTGGGATCATGCAGAGAAAGATTATGTGGGATCATGCAGAGAAAGATTATTTGGGATCATGCCTAGAAAGATTATGTGGGATGATGCAGAGAAAGATTATGTGTGATCATGCAGAGAAAGATAATTTGGGATCATGCCTAGAAAGATTATTTGGGATCATGCCTAGAAAGATTATTTGGGATCATGCAGAGAAAGATTATGTGGGATCATGCAGAGAAAGATTATGTGGGATCATGCAGAGAAAGATTATTTGGGATCATGCCTAGAAAGATTATGTGGGATAATGCAGAGAAAGCTTATGTGGGATCATGCATAGAAAGATTATTTGGGATCATGCAGAGAAAGAGTATTTGAGATCATGCCTAGAAAGATTATGTGTGATCATACAGAGAAAGATTATGTGGGATCATGCAGAGAAAGATTATTTCGGATCATGCAGAGAAAGATTATGTGGGATCATGCAGAGAAAGATTATTTCGGATCATGCAGAGAAAGATTATGTGGGATCATGCATAGAAAGATTATTTGTGATCATGCCTAGAAAGAGTATTTGAGATCATGCCTAGAAAGATTATGTGTGATCATACAGAGAAAGATTATGTGGGATCATGCAGAGAAAGATTATTTCGGATCATGCAGAGAAAGATTATGTGGGATCATGCAGAGAAAGATTATTTCGGATCATGCAGAGAAAGATTATGTGGGATCATGCAGAGAAAGATTATTTGGGATCATGCAGAGAAAGATTATTTGGGTTCATGCCTGAAAGATTATTCAGGATACTGCAGAGAAAGATTATTTGGGATCATGCAGAAAAAGATTATTTGGGATAATGCCTAGAAAGATTATTTGGGATCATGCCTAGAAAGATTATTTGGGATCATGCCTAGAAAGATTATTTGGGATCATGCAGAGAAAGATTATTTGGGATCATGCGGAGAAAGATTATTTAGGATCACGCCTAGAAAGATTATTTGGGATCATGCAGAGAAAGATTATTTGGGATCATGCAGAGAAAGATTATGTGGGATCACGCCTAGAAAGATTATTTGGTATCATGCCTAGAAAGATTATGTGGGATCATGCAGAGAAAGATTATGTGGGATCATGCCTAGAAAGATTATGTGGGATCATGCCTAGAAAGATTATTTGGGATCATGCAGGGAAAGATTATTTGGGATCATGCAGAGAAAGATTATGTGGGATCATGCAGAGAAAGATTATGTGGGATCATGCAGAGAAAGATTATTTGGGATCATGCAGAGAAAGATTATGTGGGATCATGCAGAGAAAGATTATGTGGGATCATGCAGAGAAAGATTATTTGGGATCATGCCTAGAAAGATTATGTGGGCTAATGCAGAGAAAGATTATTTGGGATCATGCAGAGAAAGATTATTTGGGAGCATGCCTAGAAAGATTATGTGGGATCATGCAGAGAAAGATTATTTGGCATCATGCAGAGAAAGATTATTTGGGATCCTGCAGAGAAAGATTATGTGGGATCATGCAGAGAAAGATTATTTGGGATCCTGCAGAGAAAGATTATTTGGGATCATGCAGAGAAAGATTATTTGGGTTCATGCCTGAAAGATTATTCAGGATACTGCAGAGAAAGATTATTTGGGATCATGCAGAAAAAGATTATTTGGGATAATGCCTAGAAAGATTATTTGGGATAATGCATAGAAAGATTATTTGGATCATGCCTAGAAAGATTATTGGGGATCATGCATAGAAAGATTATTTGGGATCAATCCTAGAAAGATTATTTGGGATCATGCCTAGAAAGTTTATTTGGGATCATGCAGAGAAAGTTTATTTGGGATCATGCGGAGAAAGATTATTTAGGATCACGCCTAGAAAGATTATTTGGGATCATGCAGAGAAAGATTATTTGGGATCATGCAGAGAAAGATTATGTGGGATCACGCCTAGAAAGATTATTTGGGATCACGCCTAGAAAGATTATTTGGGATCATGCAGAGAAAGATTATTTTGGATAATGCGGAGAAAGATTATTTGGGATCATGCAGAGAAAGATTATTTGGGATCATGCAGAGAAAGATTATTTAGCATACTGCAGAGAAAGATTATTTGGGATCATGCAGAGAAAGATTATGTGGGATCATGCAGAGAAAGATTATTTGGGATCATGCAGAGAAAGATTATTTGGGATCATGCAGAGAAAGATTATTTGGGATCATGCCTAGAAAGATTATGTGGGATCATGCAGAGAAAGATTATTTGGGATCATGCCTAGAAAGATTATGTGGGATCATGCAGAGAAAGATTATGTGGGATCATGCAGAGAAAGATAATTTGGGATGATGCAGAGAAAGATTATTTGGGATCATGCAGAGAAAGATTATTTGAGATCACGCCTAGAAAGATTATTTGGGATCATGCAGAGAAAGATTATGTGGGATCATGCAGAGAAAGATTATTTGGGATCATGCAGAGAAAGATTATTTGGGATCCTGCAGAGAAAGATTATGTGGGATCATGCAGAGAAAGATTATTTGGGATCATGCAGAGAAAGATTATTTGGGATCATGCCTAGAAAGATTATGTGGGATCATGCAGAGAAAGATTATTTGGGATCATGCAGAGAAAGATTATTTGGGATCATGCCTAGAAAGAATATGTGGGATCATGCAGAGAAAAGTTATGTGGGATCATGCAGAGAAAGATTATTTTGGATCATGCCTAGAAAGATTATGTGGGATCATGCAGAGAAAGATTATTTGGGATCATGCAGAGAAAGATTATGTGGGATCATACCTAGAAAGATTATTTGGGATCATGCAGAGAAAGATTATTTGGGATCATGCAGAGAAAGATTATGTGGGATCATGCAGAGAAAGATTATGTGGGATCATGCAGAGAAAGATTATTTGGGATCATGCCTAGAAAGATTATGTGGGATCATGCAGAGAAAGATTATTTGGGATCATGCAGAGAAAGATTATTTGGGATCATGCCTAGAAAGATTATGTGGGATCATGCAGAGAAAGATTATTTGGGATCATGCCTAGAAAGATTATGTGGGATCATGCAGAGAAAGATTATGTGGGATCATGCAGAGAAAGATAATTTGGGATCATGCAGAGAAAGATTATTTGGGATCATGCAGAGAAAGATTATTTGAGATCACGCCTAGAAAGATTATTTGGGATCATGCAGAGAAAGATTATGTGGGATCATGCAGAGAAAGATTATTTGGGATCATGCAGAGAAAGATTATTTGGGATCCTGCAGAGAAAGATTATGTGGGATCATGCAGAGAAAGATTATTTGTGATCATGCAGAGAAAGATTATTTGGGATCATGCCTAGAAAGATTATGTGGGATCATGCAGAGAAAGATTATTTGGGATCATGCAGAGAAAGATTATTTGGGATCATGCCTAGAAAGAATATGTGGGATCATGCAGAGAAAAGTTATGTGGGATCATGCAGAGAAAGATTATTTGGGATCATGCCTAGAAAGATTATGTGGGATCATGCAGAGAAAGATTATGTGTGATCATGCCTAGAAAGATTATGTGGGATCATACCTAGAAAGATTATTTGGGATCATGCAGAGAAAGATTATTTGGGATCATGCAGAGAAAGATTATTTGGGATCATGCAGAGAAAGATTATGTGGGATCATGCAGAGAAATATTATTTGGGATCATGCCTAGAAAGATTATGTGGGATAATGCAGAGAAAGATTATTTGGGATCATGCAGAGAAAGATTATTTGGGAGCATGCCTAGAAAGATTATGTGGGATCATGCAGAGAAAGATTATTTGGGATCATGCCTAGAAAGATTATTTGGGATCCTGCAGAGAAAGATTATGTGGGATCATGCAGAGAAAGATTATTTGGGATCATGCAGAGAAAGATTATTTGGGATCATGCAGGGAAAGATTATTTGGGATCATGCCTACAAAGATTATGTGGGATCATGCAGAGTTAGATTATGTGGGATCATGCAGAGAAAGATTATTTGGGATCATGCCTAGAAAGATTATTTGGGATCATGCCTAGAAAGAGTAATTGGGATCATGCCTAGAAAGATTATGTGGGATAATGCAGAGAAATATTATTTGGGATCATGCCTAGAAATATTATGTGGGATCATGCATAGAAAGATTATTTGGGATCATGCAGAGAAAGATTATTTGGGATCATGCAGAGAAAGATTATGTGGGATCATTCAGAGAAAGATGATTTGGGATCATGCCTAGAAAGATTATGTGGGATCCTGCCTATAAAGAGTATTTGGGATCATGCAGAGAAAGATTATTTGGGATCATGCAGAAAAAGATTATTTGGGATCATGCAGAGAAAGATTATTTGGGTTCATGCCTATAAATTTATTTGGGATCATGCAGAGAAAGATTATTTGGGATCATGCAGAGAAAGATTATTTACGATCATGCAGAAAAAGATTATTTGGGTTCATGCCTGGAAAGATTATTCAGGACACTGCAGAGAAAGATTATTTGGGATCATGCAGAGAAAGATTATTTGAGATAATGCCTAGAAAGATGATATGGGATAAGGCCTAGAAAGATTATTTGGATCATGCCTAGAAATATTATTGGGGATCATGCCTAGAAAGATTATTTGGGATCAATCCTAGAAAGATTATTTGGGATACTGCAGAGAAAGATTATTTGGGATAATGCAGAGAAAGATTATTTAGGATCACGCCTAGAAAGATTATTTGGGATCATGCCTAGAAAGATTATTTGGGATCATGCAGAGAAAGATTATTTGGGATCATGCGGAAAAAGATTATTTGGGATCATGCCTAGAAAGATTATTTAGGATCACGCCTAGAAAGATTATTTGGGATCATGCAGAGAAAGATTATTTGGGATCATGCGGAGAAAGATTATTTGGGGTCATGCAGAAAAAGATTATTTAGCATACTGCAGAGAAAGATTATTTGGGATCAAGCAGAGAAAGATTATTTGGGATCATGCCTAGAAAGATAATGTGGGATCATGCAGAGAAAGATTGTTTGTGATCATGCAGAGAAAGATTATTTGGGATCATGCAGAGAAAGATTATGTGGGATCATGCAGAGAAAGATTATTTGGGATCATGCCTAGAAAGATTATGTGGGATCATGCCTAGAAAGATTATGTGGGATCATGCAGAGAAAGATTATGTGGGGTCATGCAGAGAAAGATTATTTGGGATCACTCCTAGAAAGATTATTTGGGATCATGCAGATAAAGATTGTTTGGGATCATGCCTAGAAAGATTATGTGGGATCATGCAGAGAAAGATTATGTGGGATCATGCCTAGAAAGATTATGTGGGATCATGCCTAGAAAGATAATGTGGGATCCTGCCTATAAGAGTATTTGGGAGCATGCAGAGAAAGATTATTTGGGATCATGCAGAAAAAGATTATTTACGATCATGCAGAGAAAGATTATTTGGGTTCATGCCTTTAAAGATTATTTGGGATACTGCAGAGAAAGATTATTTTGGATCATGCAGAGAAAGATTATTTGGGATCATGCAGAGAAAGATTATTTGGGTTCATGCCTGGATAGATTATTCAGGATACTGCAGAGAAAGATTATTTGGGATCATGCAGAGAAAGATTATTTGGGATAATGCCTATAAAGATTATTTTGGATAATGCCTAGAAGGATTATTTGGATCATGCCTAGAAAGATTATTGGGGATCATGCCTAGAAAGATTATTTGGGATCAATCCTAGAAAGATTATTTGGGATACTGCAGAGAAAGATTATTTGGGATAATGCAGAGAAAGATTATTTAGGATCACGCCTAGAAAGATTATTTGGGATCATGCAGAGAAAGATTTTTTGGGATCATGCGGAGAAAGATTATTTGGGATCAGGCATAGAAAGATTATTTGGGATTATGCAGAGAAAGATTATTAAGCATACTGCTGAGAAAGATTATTTGGGATCATGCAGAGAAAGATTATTGTGGATCATGCCTATAAAGATTATTTGGGATCATCCAGAGAAAGATTATTTGCGATCCCTCAGAGCAAGATTATTTGGGACCATTACTAGAAAGAGTATTTGGGATCATGCAGAGAAAGATGGTTTGCGATAATGCAGAGAAAGATTATTTGGGATTATTCCTTGAAAGATTATTTGGGATCATTCCTAATTAGATTATTTGGGATCATGCATAGAAAGATTATTTGGGATCATCCAGAGAAAGATTGTTTGCGATCATGCCTAGAAAGATTATTTGGGATCATTCCTAGAAAGATTATTTGGGATCATGCAGAGAAAGCTTATTGGCGATCATCCAGAGAAAGATTTTTTGGGATCATGCAGAGAAAGATTATTTGGGATCATGCAGAGAAAGATTATTTGGAATTTTGTTGATAAGCAATTTTGTCGGATATATATATATATATATATACTTTATTTACTCACATAAACCTAATATACGAAAGTACAGATTTATGCGTAAACTTTAAGTATTCACTTCAAAAGTGCTCAATACGTAGGTAGAGCCAGTCAGTAATTTATAAAATATATATGGCGATTTAGCTACACTGAATATTCTATGTTCCATCCACTATAGGATTCGTCAGGCTTATGCGCGAATTATGTGGTTGCTTCTTGTTTTTATATATGTTGAGGATTTATAGTTAGCCAATCAGCTTTCTAGTATCCACCGCGCCCCTTCCAATCAGCCAATGGGCATGCATTTTATCGAACAAAGGATCTGTTTTAGAACTAGGTTGGTGGTTTAAGTTAGACGTTTTCCTTCCTGTTTTTCATATATATATATATATATAAATATACCTATGTGTACACACACACATGGACATATATATATATATATATATATATATATATATATATATATATATATATATATGATCGGTTATGTATATTCATGTTTATTTAATTTATTTATTTGTTTGTTTTCTATTGTTATTGTTAGTTTTAAAGCTATTTTGTATCGCTATCCTAGAGTAAGTTTTATTTTGTGAACACAGTTGTTTGCTATTTCTCGTCTACATTTTTATAGATTTTGAGGTTCTTTAAAGTACAGGATAGCAAATTTTTCATGGAGGCATAATTTACATGAGTCGTCTTAATGTCTGCACGTGGTAGCTTGTCTCATTATTTTCCATTCGACTACCGGCGAATGTCCGCTTTCTTTGAGTTCCCAGTATTTATTCGCTAGTGTTGTTTTTATACGGTGTTTTTTTAATGTACTTTTGTGGTCATAGTATCGGGTTTTGAAATCTAAGGAAGTCATGCCTATGTAATATTTCTTGTTATTCGGGGTTTTTTTCGCAAATATTGTTGCTTGATAAACTACGCTTTTTGTTAGGCATTTATTTTGGACTGGGCAAAGTGTGCGGTGTCTACAATTGCATTCATCTTGTTCGTTATTAGTATTTTTATTTATTGTATGTTGTTCTTGTCCGCGGTTGGTTTGTTATTATTATTATTATTATTATTATTATTATTATTATTATTATTATTATTATTATTTCTGCTAGTGTTGGTTTTATTTCTGTCATGGTGTCTACTTTTTTATTGTATATTTTGTTGTTGTTTACATTGTTTTCATTTAGTATTTTGTTATTATGTGCTTTAATTATCATCTCTAAATTTTCGCAACAACTGTAAGATAACTTTTAGGTATTTTTATTGAAGATTTTGTGTAAGGGGTTGGTTGCGGCAAAGTGTTTTTCAATAAGATCTAGAAATTTCTTGCCAAGTTTTGTTTTTAACATTTGATTGTATGGGGCCGTATACCAAATTATAGTTCTTTTTCTTTTATTTTTAATTTTATTATAGTTGTTGGTGTTTTATTGCTTATATTTGATATCGATATTTTTGTATCCACTATTTTTAGGGCTGTTTCCTAGATATTGTTTGACCTGTTAAATGCATTTTCATCGCTTGAGTTATTACTAAGTCTACTTACGATCGAGTTAGGAATGTGTTTTATAATTGATGGTGGGTGGTTGGACTAAGGGTTTACGTAAATTGGAGTAGCGTTATCTTTTAAGTATGGTTCATATGTGTTTTTATCTAAGTTTAACGTGACGTCCAGGAAGTTTGTTATTTTTATGTTAGCTGATACGTCCGTTTTAGGCCTAATTTTTTCATTTCTTTGTGTATGATTTTCTTAAAGTTTTCTCCCTTGACTTTGTTGGAGTTTTTTATTATAGCTAGTCCGTCATCTCTATATAGACCGATATGCGTAGTATCGAATATGCTTGTGAGGGTATATAGAATGAATAATCCCACAAGATCTGATGCCTCTGCAGAGTCTCTGGCACCCATCGCCAAATCGAACGAATTTTTCATTTTAGGTTTTATCCATTGGTTATTGTTATTTATTAGAACTGATTTTCTACATTTTTTAATGATGTTGATTTCTTCTGAGGATATATCAGTGTATGCCTCGGCAAATTCTAGGGCAATGTTAAAAAGTTCTTCGGATATCGAGGGATAAAAGTCTATGATGTCAAACTGCATGAACGTACATTTATCCTTGTTTAATAGGTTTTGAGGTTCTTTAAAGTACAGGATAGCAAATTTTTCATGGAGGCATAATTTACCTCATTAAACTGTAGATGAGAAATAGCAAACAACTGTGTTCACAAAATAAAACTTACTCTAGGATAGCGATACAAAATAGCTTTAAAACTAACAATAACAATAGAAAACAAACAAATAAATAAATTTAATAAACATGAATATACATAAACGATCACACATATATGTATATATATATGTATATATGTGCATGTGTGTGTACACATAGGTATATTTATATATATATATATATATAAAAAGGGAGGAAAACGTCTCACTTAAACCACCAACCTAGTTCTAAAACAGATCCTTTGTTCGATAAAATGCATGCCCATTGGCTGATAGGAAGAGGCGCTGTGGATACTAGAAAGCTGATTGGCTAACTAGAAATCCTCAACATATATAAAAACAAGAAGCAACCACAGAATTCGCGCATAAGCCTGACGAATCCTATAGTGGATGAAACGCAGAATTTCAGTGTAGCTTAATCGCCATATATATTTTATAAATTACTAACTAGCTCTACCTGCGTATTGAGCACTTTTGAAGTGAATACTTAAAGTTTACGCATAAATCTGTACTTTCGTATATTAGGTTTATGTGAGTAAATGAAGTAGTTATACTTAGCTCCTAAAACAGTCGAGCACTCTCAAAACAATTTATTTCACCACGTTAAAAATAGATATGGAAAGATTTAATTTCGAAACATCGCTAAAAACATCCCCACACCCAGCAAGCATATCTATATTATTAAATTAATCCAAAAAACAGATGAACTAATACGCCGAATGCGATGGCGAGCAAATTTCTTCCTTAAAAATGAAAACGTAAACAAAAAAGAATCCTATGGTTTTAAAACCCTTAAAAATGCCACAACAGTAGAACTTTTGATAAACTTTAATTAAAAACCTAGAATTCCACAATCAACTTAACAATTTCCAACGGAAACTACACAAAATCGTTAGAAACATAAACAACTCTAATAAAATCTTTGTAAAAGCAGATAAAACCAGAAACTTTTATAAAATAGATAAGCAAGAATATAACAAACTAATCACAGAAAAGATTACAAAAAACTACAAAAAACTAGACACAAACGAATGCGACTACATAGATATAATAATACTGAAAGTAAACAAATTACTGATAAACTAAAAATTAGCGATAAAGTTGGCAAATTAAAACCTAGAGTGTCATACATTCTGCGTAAAGACCACAAATGGGACTTTAATAATAATCCCAGCACCCGCCTGATGAACCCAACTAACCCAGAAATAGGTAGAATTAGCAAAACTATACTTTCTAGAGTAAACAAACAAATCAAACAGGACCTAGAACTAAACCAGTGGGCAAATACTACCGAAGCAATCACCTGGTTTAAAAATATAGAAAACAAAGATAAATGTACGTTCATACAGTTTGACATCATAGACTTTTATCCCTCGATATCCGAAGAACTTTTTAACATTGCCCTAGAATTTGCCGAGGCATACACTGATATATCCTCAGAAGAAATCAACATCATTAAAAAATGTAGAAAATCAGTTCTAATAAATAACAATAACCAATGGATAAAACCTAAAATGAAAAATTCGTTCGATTTGGCGATGGGTGCCAGAGACTCTGCAGAGGCATCAGATCTTGTGGGATTATTCATTCTATATACCCTCACAAGCATATATATATTTTTTTAATTACATTTTCACCCAAACAAGGCACATTGCCACTTTGGTGTAGGGGACTACTATCAGGGGAAACATTTACTGGGGTACTATGTAGGGATTAGGGCAGCGAGATGTTGGTTCACGTTGCACTTGAACTTATGCATGTCAGTACAGTTGGGGAAGCAGTGACCTGGAATGGAATTCCAAAGTCTAGCAGTTCTGGGGAAGAAACTACTGGAGTAGAAAGATCTTTTACATCTAGGGGTCTCTACAGTGTGGGGGTGGGATTTTGCAGCTTGTCGGGTCTGTCGGGGGTGTTCACGTCGTGGGGGCACAAGTGCTTGCAGTTCATCAGAGTATTCACCATTATAATACTTGTAGAACAGGCAGAGGGATGCAACGTTTCGACGATGAGACAGAGGCTGAAGCTTAGATGCCAGTTTAGGGCCTATCAGATTTGCGACTCTCTTTTGAACCCTGTCAAGGAGCGAGAGACTAGTAGCCGATGCACCAGCCCAAATATGACAGCAATACTCCATACATGGGCGAATGGTGGCCTTATAGAGGTACAGGATACTTTCAGGTGTTAGAAGTTTTCTAGAACGGTAGAGAGAGCCCACCTTCCTCGCAGCGGCCCTGGCAATGCTCTCGATGTAATTGTTCCAACTCATGTTTCCTGTGAACGTTAGGCCAAGGAGCTTGAGAGACGTACTCTCAGACAAAGAGTCGTTGGCCATTGCTATAGGTGGTAGAGAAGGTTTCTTGTAATTATTGAATGAAACCAGTTTTGTCTTGGCGGCATTGAACGTGACCATCCATTTTTCCCCCATTCCACTACTGATTGGAGGTCATCTTCTAGTGCTTCTGCCATTACTTTAGATATATGTTCGTTTGTTTTCCTGTCGTGCCTGCTATAGAGTGTGGTGTCATCAGCATATATACCCATCTCAGAGGCAATTTTGTCGGGGAGGTCATTTATGAATATCAGGAACAGCAGAGGTCAAAGGATAGATCCCTGGGGCACCCCCACATTTATATCATATTGTTTAGATGTACGACCGTCGAGGACAACCTGGATTTTTCTCTTATCTAAGAAGGATTTTATTATGTTAAGTATTCTACCAGTGATACCGTATGATCTAATTTTCCTGAGGAGACCCTCATGCCATACCCTGTCAAAAGCCTTAGATATATCTAGAGCTACCGCTCTGCCCTCTCCCGCTTTGTCCAGTGAATGGTATATGCGTTCAGAGATTACAGTGAGGGTGTCTGCCGTGGAACGGGCTTGTCTAAATCCGTATTGTTGGTCGGTCAGAAGTTTAGCATCTGTAAGGTGCTGGACTAGAGCATGGTTAATTAAGGTCTCAAATATTTTGGCAAAAAGTGGGAGGAGGCTAATAGGGCGATAATTTAATGGGTCAGTTCTTGCGCCAGAATTCTTGAATACTGGTACCACAGAAGCAGTTTTCCAACAGCCCGGAAAGCAAAATTCATTAAGGCATTTGTTGTAGAGTTTGGAGAGAACTGGAGCTACTTCGGCTGAGCACTTTTTTAATAGCACAGCTAGGATGAGGTCGGGTTCACATGCTTTTGAAGTGTCAAGGTTTTTTATGATAGCATGCACCTGAGCAAGGGTGATTATTAGATCGTCTAACGTGGCGTCTGTCCGCATAGGAAATTGAGGTAGGGGTGATTGGAAGGGTCCAGTGTGGAGTTTGAGGCAAACCGACTGGCAAGCATGTTAGCCTTCTCGGTTGCTGAACAAAAAACCTCGTGATTGTTGGTTAGTGGGGGAATTGTTGATTGCCCATTATTTACTACACTGTTGTTGATTTTCCAGAAGTCACGAGTTCCTAGTTTTTGTGCTTCGATGCGTTTTTTTAGTGGTTTCCGTAAATTCCCTCTTAGCTGTCGCTATTTCTTTCTTAACGTTACTTCTAGCTTCTATGTACTTCTGTCTGTTTGAACTGGACTTATGTCGGTTAAACCTGCGGAATGCATTCTGCCTTTGGCGCAATGGCAGTTGCGCAAGTCGAAGTAAACCATTGGGGAGAGTGAGGCTTGCTATAGAATTTCTGAATGGGAACATGCGCTTCGATTGCAGTTTGAAACCATTCAGTGGTCTCGGTTGCACACTGTTCAGCAGGAAGAGAAAAAATATTTCCCCATGGGGTGTCTCCGATAAGATCTCTGATGGCTCCCCAGTCAGCCTTTTTATAATATCTCGTTGTTTTGAGCACTGGCTTTTCAGTTTTGGGTCTAGAGTTTAGCGCGATTTCAACCATTATCACCGCATGATCACCGTTCCCAAGTGGGCTGTCGGCTTTCGTTACACAATCATCAGGAACTGTGATCAAAAACAGATCTAATAGTGATGCGTGTTGTTCTTTCTGATCAGGGAAACGGGTTGGAAAAGTAACAATTTGCGATAGGGAGTGAGATACATAGAAGCTATGAGTTGCGCTGCCTGCTGCATCTGTGTAAGTAGAGAATCCAAGCCAGTTTTTGTGATGGACATTAGAGTCACCAAATACATGTACTTGGGCGCTAGTGTCGAAGGAGGGTGCTGTGTCTATGCTGTCAGATACTTTGTTTATTATGGTGCAGTCTTTGGTCGAGGGAGAGCGGTAGAGGAAGTAAAAGTAGCTAATATTGTGTTGCATGATTAGTCTAAAGCACATAAAGGCTTGATCATCCGTTTCTAGGTTTGTTTCTCTAGTCAAGGGAAGGGTATTACGAATGTAAACTCCAAGTCCGTGCATATGTCTGTCAGAGTCCTTACGGCAGAGTGGGAGATATCCAGGCACGTTAAAGTAGTTAGAGGGGATGGAGGAATGTAGGTTAGTCTCACTTAGTGCTAAGATATCCGGGGTATTTGTTAGGAGAAATGATTCAACATCAGCTAAGTTAGTTCTAAGCCCACGGATATTTGTGAATGCAAGCCTCAAGGGAGGAGGCAAGTTGGATTTGTTTGACCCTAAGCCTGGTTTAAGCTTATTTTTAGATTGTACTGCCATCATATTTTTAACGAGTTTCAGTTAGGTTAGGGGAAGCCGAACAGGAGGTTATGCAGAATATCACACATGCATCACAAGTAGACCATCAGCTGACCCTCCATCAACTAGGACTGTGGCCTCAGGAAAGCCCACTGGGGATGAGTGCAGGGTCCCTTTCCATGCGCGCCATGGCACTGCAAACATCCCGATATTATACAACTGTTGATGGAGCAGCCGCTCTAAGCGCTACCAAAGAGTTAGGGCTCCTGTACTACCAGTCGGAAACAGCAGCCAGTAACTGTCAATCCGGTACCCTCAACCCATCAGAGGAAGGTCAACCCAATCTAATTGCTCAGGCATATATGGTACTCAAGCATTCTCAAGTGCCCAGCTTTAGGGGTGGGGTGTGTCGGGAGTGGGGAAACGGCGTTCATTGCCCTAGACAAGAAACAAGATCTACCAATTGGTGTTTCTGTCGAATCACTGTGATAGTATCTCTGCGCCTGACTAATAGGCAAAGAAGGAGTATGGAAGCCGGGCGATAGGCAGGACCTATCTACTCCTTAAGCAATTTAGGTTTGCAAACCGGTAATTTGTTTGAGTCACCAGCTCTAGGAAGGTTGTCATCCAAGACTGAAGAGGCCTCCCTCCTCTTTGGTTTAGTTTCAGAGTTTTCCTTCTCCTAGACGGATGATCTGGAAAGATCTACTGGGTCCATCACCACTGAGAGGGTTTGCTCCGCGCCTGGGTTCTAATCCAGGTATTTCTGCGACACCGCGTGGTTAGTTAATGTTATTGGGTTAGTTTGTAGAGGTTATATATCTGCTAAATAGTTACACTTCTCAAAGTGAATTAGGGACATTGTTATTTCATTGTTACTTGATAAAGGGGTTGAGTAGAGCTCATGCAGTGTAAGCAACTATGCTTGTAAGGAGGCTTGTTAGGAGGAGATAATGTGGTGTGAGGCTTTCTCTTTTATATATATACATTTTTTTTATTCATGTGAGCTTGGGTCTAGTATAACATTAAAGTGTGAGTAGGTGTTAAGAATTGAACTACGAGTTGTGCCCAAACTATTTTAGATGACAGCAGGGCATGAGATGCGAGTGCAATATAGTACGGATAAAACAGGAAGTTTTGAGTCATGTGTAATTTGGTAAATAGATATATGGGCTGGTTTTAGTAGGTGCGAGTAAGGTTGAATGTACAAAGTGAGTTTCTATTATTGAGAGAAGATGTTTTCAGCTTTCAAGTAAGAGTTATGGACATTTAGCATAACTAGAAGCATTGTTTCAGTTTCGTATTAGCGTTGCAAAGCTATCAAGAGGAGACATAGTTGTGTAATGCAGTGCGGTGTGCTTCGCTTCCGAGTATATACTTTGGCTGTTAAATACCAACTGGAATAGGAATGAACTCCAATGCATGTCTAAAGGGTAGAATTGTATAGATGTTTAGTGATGACTAAGCAGTTAGCATGTGAGGGTTAGGGGTTGGAAAAGATTCCAGTACAAAACGGTGTGAAATGTAGGAGTTAAGTGGCGGTTTGGTGGAAGGGGGCAGATTGTTAGCCTTCAAAGGACAGGGGTTATTAATTTACAAGAAACAGATCTACATTAGGATTTAGAGTGGCAGGTAAGGTTTTTTTTTTGCGCATGCAGGTTAGGCAGGGGTAATCGTCTTGGAGGTAAAATGTATATTGGGATTTCGTAGCTAGCAGTTAGGTGTTTGTTCCAGTTACAAGACCTAGTTCATGGCGGATCGGAAATTCGTATTTTGTATTTATAGGCAGGCATTAAAGTCACGCACAGAGAATAGCATGCACTCAGGAAGAAATACCTCTAGTATCACAGCTAAGGTACTGCATATTTAGGTTACGAATAGTAAAAGTTAAATTGGGCGACACTTTTTTTTTTACCTTACCATGGCTGTTAATATTAAGTATCGTACTTAAATAAAGTTCTTCTGTCATCTAAATAAGCTAAATAGGGATTCCTCCTCCCCATCACTACGTCGATGTGACATGGTAAAAAAGAAAAATTTGTCAGGAAATTGTTTTAAAATAAGTGAATCAAGAATGGTCAAGATGTGCGATAAATAAGATAAAATTACATAGAATGATATGAGCACAAACGAAAAAAAAAGAGGGTTAGATTTGTTTGGTTTTAAAAATAAAATAAAATAAAATAAATAAGTAAAAATAGAATAAAATAAAATATAAAATAAAATAAAGTGTGCAAAGAAAAAAAATGTACTTAGCTAAGATTACATCTTCGAGCTGTGTGGCTCTCTCCAGCCACCATGCAAATGACGCTAAGGAATTCTACCCTTTCTATCCCAGGTCATTGGAGTAGGGGAGGGGGCACACTTTACATTTGTGTCGTTTAGTGAGAGCTTTCTCTTCTTTTTTAAGGAGAAGGAAAGGAAAGAAACCAATATTCTGCTTATATATTTTGAATAGATTCTGAACGACGTCACATTTAGATTTTACAACAGTTACTTGGCCAGGCATGAATTAAATTTAAAAAAAAAAACAAAAAAAACTGGGCAATTAGGCTGAAAAGAAATATAGAAGCTATACGCAATCTGAAATCAAGACAATTTCTTGCCGGAGATATTTAACAGTAGAGAAAGTCCGTGCGTCTGTTCTTTTATCGCCTACGAGGCCTTTTTAGACACATGGTTAACAATTCGGGTGTTTATATGTCAAGCGGTCGACTTCATATTTAAATTAATCTATTTCAATGAGAGTAGATTATGCCTAAAAAAGTTCTTCTGTCATCTAAATAAGCTAAATAGGGATTCCCCCTCCCCATCACTACGTCGATGTGACATGGTAAAAAAGAAAAATTTGTCAGGAAATTGTTTTAAAATAAGTGAATCAAGAATGGTCAAGATGTGCGAGAAATAAGATAAAATTACATAGAATGATATGAGCACAACCGAAAAAAAGAGGGTTAGATTTGTTTGGTTTTAAAAATAAAATAAAATTAATAAGTAAAAATAGAATAAAATAAAATATAAAATAAAATAAAATAAAATAAAGTGTGAAAAGAAAAAAATGTACTTAGCTACGATTACATCTTCGAGCTGTGTGGCTCTCTCCAGCCACCATGCAAAAAATATTCGATACTACGGATATCGGCCTATATAGAGATGACGGACTAGCTATAATAAAAAAACTCCAACAAAGTCAAGGGAGAAAACTTTAAGAAAATCATACACAAAGAAATGAAAAAATTAGGCCTAACATAAAAATAACAAACTTCCTGGACGTCACGTTAAACTTAGATAAAAATACGTATGAACCATACTTAAAAGATAACGCTACTCCAATTTACGTAAACCCTAAGTCCAACCACCCACCATCAATTATAAAACACATTCCTAACTCGATCGTAAGTAGACTTAGTAATAACTCAAGCGATGAAAATGCATTTAACAGGTCAAACAATATCTAGGAAACAGCCCTAAAAAATAGTGGATACAAAAATATCGATATCAAATATAAGCAATAAAACACCAACAACTATAATAAAATTAAAAATAGAAGAAAAAGAACTATAATTTGGTATACGGCCCCATACAATCAAATGTTAAAAACAAAACTTGGCAAGAAATTTCTAGATCTTATTGAAAAACACTTTCCCGCAACCAACCCCTTACACAAAATCTTCAATAAAAATACCTAAAAGTTATCTTACAGTTGTTGCGAAAATTTAGAGATGATAATTAAAGCACATAATAACAAAATACTGAATGAAAACAATGTAAACGACAACAAAATATATAATAAAAAAGTAGACACCATGACAGAAATAAAACCAACACTAGCAGAAATAATAATAATAATAATAATAATAATAATAATAATAATAATAATAATAATAATGATGATAACAATAATAATAACAATAATAATAATAATAACAATAACAAACCAACCCCGGACAAGAACAACCATGCCATAAATAAAAATACTAATAACGAACAAGATAAATGCAATTGTAGACACCGCACACTTTGCCCAGTCCAAAATAAATGCCTAACAAAAAGCGTAGTTTATCAAGCAACAATATTTGCGAAAGAAAACCCGAATAAAAGGAAATATTACATAGGCATGACTTCCTTAGATTTCAAAACCCGATACTATGACCACAAAAGTACATTCAAATATAAAAAACACCGTATAAAAACAACACTAGCGAATAAATACTGGGAACTCAAAGAAAGCGGACATTCGCCGGTAGTCGAATGGAAAATAATGAGACAAGCTACCACGTGCAGACATTTAGACGACCCATGTAAATTATGCCTCCATGAAAAATTTGCTATCCTGTACTTTAAAGAACCTCAAAATCTATTAAACTGTAGATGAGAAATAGCAAACAACTGTGTTCACAAAATAAAACTTACTCTAGGATAGCAATACAAAATAGCTTTAAAACTAACAATAACAATAGAAAACAAACAAATAAATAAATTAAATAAACATGAATATGCATAAACGATCACACATATATGCATATATATATATGTATATAAATGTCCATATGTGTGTGTACACATAGGTATATTTATATATATATATATATATATATATATATATATATATATAAAGGAAGGAAAACGTCTACCTTAAACCACCAACCTAGTTCTAAAACAGATCCTTTGTTCGATAAAATGCATGCCCATTGGCTGATAGGAAAGGGCGCGGTGGATACTAGAAAGCTGATTGGCTAACTAGAAATCCTCAACATATATAAAAACAAGAAGCAACCACATAATTCGCGCATAAGCCTGACGAATCCTATAGTGGATGGAACATAGAATATTCAGTGTAGCTTAATCGCCATATATATTTTATAAATTACTATATATATATATATATATATATATATATATATACATTTAGTAGAAATGGTAATTAATAAAAACTGAAGAAATTGCTCAATACTGTATTGAGCAAATATGCGTTTTATTTTTTATTAACGTATCTTTCTGTTAAGTTACATTATTGTTTCAGCTACCCGGCCTTTTTTTGCCGTCTGTCGCTTCCTCAGACTTTTACAGAAAAAACTACTCTGATGAACTCGTTGCCCCCTCAACGTATATATATATATATATATATATATATATATATATATATATATATATGCCCCCTCAACGTATATATATATATATATATATATATATATATATATATATATATATATATATATATATATATATATATAGGCGGAGACTGATAGGGCAATAATTGACAGGTTCGGCTCTTTCACCAGAATTCGTGTACACTGGTACAACAGAGGCAATCTTCCAGCTATTAGGGAAACAAGATTCAAAAAGGCATTTATTGTAGAGTTTGGAAAGTACGGTGGTTAGCTCAGCTGAACACTTCTTAATTAGTATAGCAGGGATGAGATCAGGCCCGCACGCCTTTGAGGTGTCTACATTTTTTATTATATCGCGGACATGAGAAGGGGTGATTTTTACATAATCTAGTGTGGCTTCAGTCCGCATAGGAAAATTTGGGAGGGAGTTGTTTGTTGGCTCTAAGGTGATGTTGGAGGCGAAGCATCGGACAATCAGTTCCGCCTTCTAGGTTGCCATGCATGCGACCGTCTTATTGTTGGATAGTGGAGGAACTACTGATTGCTTTTTATTCACTGTACTATCATAAATTTTCCAGAAATCACGAGTTGCTATCTTCTGCGATTCTATGCGTTCCCTGCTTATTTCAGCATGCTTTCATTTGGCTGTCGCTATTTCTCTCTTCACGTGATTTATAACATCTACAAATGTTTGCCTATTTGTATTTAACTTGTGGCATGCTGTCTTTGTACATTTATTTCAGGTTGTCTTAGCAAACCCTTGTACAGAGATACTTAAGCCACTCGAGAATGGTGTCTAGAGGATAGGTCAAAATTCCCTCGGTTTAAAACAATGTGCATGTAGGTGAAAATGTTTCCATCAAGTTAGAAAGTATTACGGTTTTGACTTTTTTTCTTTACCAAAATACTAAAGTATTACACAAAAAAGGTACTTGATATTCTTTAAGTTTAATCGAAGTGTTTGCAACAGTATTTAATGGGATTGGTCCGTGAGAATTAATTTGTCATTAAATGTATTCTCTATAAAGTAACCTTGTGGTACGCGATAATTCGTTGAGTAGCCTATTGTTGCGTTGAATACACCACAAATCTGTAATATATTCTGGGATTAAATACAAATGACTGACTTTTATCGACGTATGTTTGTCAATTCTTCCCCTTTTAATTGCGCATCCGATCATTTTCCGCCTGTATCCACTGTGAAACTGCGTCTCCACTTGGATGTTTGAATCATTTGATTGTTAGATAAATAAATTACAATTTCTTCAAGAAAGTGCTGTCTCTTGTTTGAAATAGGATTGGATTTATTTTAATGAAAATGGATTTTCTACGTTATTGATTGCTCTAATATTGCTCCCATAGCAATACCAGTGCTTCTGCCATTAAATTAATGCGTATGGTCTCACAGCTTCTTACATATGATACTTCGTAAAATTAGCTAATGTTGATTAAACCTCGTTGAACTGATTTATTTTCTCTTCCGTTAGAGTAACGTTGTTTTCATAATTATGGTTTACAATGTTCTTAAAGGCATATTGCATTTCAAGTTTAACATACGTTGCCATTATGTGCCACACAAATTGTTACTGGATGAGTTTAAAATAAGAGAGATTTCCAAAGATTTACGATGTATGAAACGGTATGTAGATAGATTAAAATGTTTGTATCAAACTTAATGGTATTATTATCTTGATTTTTTCTGTTTAAATATTGCAATAGTAAAACATTTCAATACCTAAACTAATTGACGATAGATTCGGTACGAATCACCTGTGGTAATTCAATAAACCGGTGAATGTAAGTGGCTGTCTCGTGAATTAGAATACGGAAAATCTTAGACTGGTTTCGCTTTTTCAGATAACGGTGAAATTCTGTAAGAATCGATTAAGTGTCATTAAAATGTCATTAAAATGTCATTTGTGTAGCGATAAGAATACTTTTTTTTTCTACGTTAATCCTCGGCTTGAACTAAGTTAACCCTTCGAGTACCGAATCGACATGACACTCACATTGTTCTGTATATTCTTGGTGATTGGTATATCGTACATATATTCGTAAACAAACTTATTTCTTGTAATACTTAGTCAATCAATCTTCGGTAAAATTGTGCTGGGTTTTCGATAACCATGAGAAGATGGACAAATTTTAAAAGTCCCAACGGAACTATGGCTGATGTTTTTTGAATACCTTCATCTTGTACTTTATTTGAAAATACGTTTCTGCATGGTTGAATTTTAGAAATATTCCTATGCAATTTAGTCTAAATGGGAACTCAGGGACGTATGGAACCGTTTAATTGTCTGGGGTAGTTGCCGCGTTCAATCTACGTAAGGCCAGAAATCTACCTGCTTGATTTTAGTATCAATGCAGGGGTTTGGTTGGCAAATGCCACCGTGCAGAGCACTAAAAGAAAAGTTTTTATGCATTGTATCTTGATTCTAAAAACTCTTCTCAGCGTAACACAATTCCAATAACAGCTTCGAAATCAATATGTGAACTACCAAGAAGAATATTGGTCATCCCGTAACATTCAATAAATTTGTATACTGTGAGATGAAAATCTGTTTAAAGGGGGATAATTCTTTATACTTTAATAGTATCTCCGTTTGCAAGAGACATTTTTGTATCACTATGAATTTGCCTGGTGTGAGAGATATAGATAGGATTTTTTGTCTCTACATACACCAGAAAACAACAATAAAGCGATAAAATCAAAGATATAGGGTATTATTGAAATCAGCTTAGCGACAGACAATCAATAGCAATTCCTTCAGTTATAAAATTGTTTAATAAATTATTTACATTATTTCTTTCTAAAGAATCGCTTTCATCCATATATTTCTTGATATTTCTGTCTCACCACTTACACACACTTACTAATAATAGCTAAACTCAAACCAAATATCATACGCTACATTCGTAATATAACATAAAGTCTCATACACCCGTCATCAGATCTCCGAATTCTTACAAATATACGTGTCGCACTTATGATGAGTAAAACTAATTAAATATTTTTTATTAATACACAAATGTAATAATAATAAATATTTAATTGAATAAAAAGGAAATAAATATTATATAGTGATTAAATCTGAGACATTAACAAGATAAAGCTTACTTAAACTTAATATTTTATAAGCATTACTAGAGAATAACATAGAACGCAATCATAATTTAACGCTTATGTACAAATACTACATTTAAATTGCATACTTCTGGCTGACATACGATATCTACGCGGCTTATAAAACGCTCTACCTGTGAGCACTTTCAAAAATATTAGTTTTTTAATTCAATACATTTGAACTTATTGTGTGCGCGCGTGTGTGTGTGTGTGTGTGTGCGTGTGCGTATGCGTGCGTGTGTATTTTATTGAACAGCAGGGATAATTCCTACTTGTTTCTCTTGCGATCCAGCTTTTTCATTTGACGGGCCAATGTTCGAACGTTCTATTCGAGTATAAAAAGAAGTTCGCCTCAGTCGTGATGTTTTCGACTTCCTTCATATCAACCCCCAGCACACTACAAAGATATAATCGAAAATTAAACACACAAACTAGTATATATAAAGCAGAACAAACGCTAACATATACGACCACCAAAGTCAAAACCGTTGCAAAATGCTCTCCTCTAAACCAGCCCACTTAAATATGATAGCGACAAATCTACTAGAGCTCAATATTATTTTTCGTCCTCATTATATAAGATATTCAATTTTTTGGATTCATCATCTAGGTAATAATAATAATAATAATAATAATAATAATAATAATAATAATAATAATAATAATAATAATAATAATAATAATAATAAAACCGTTTTGAAATAAAATAAATTTAAATGAAAATTACAAGCAAATCTTAAATAAAAAATTATAACAGACAGTTTTCTATGAACACGGATTAATTTTTATGAAAATACCTAAAAGTGAGCACTGTCAGAATTAGACCGATAATTTGTAACTTTTTACCGCAATTTCCCGGGGTCTTCTCTATTAAATAATAATTGAAGAGTTGATCTGTTCGTACCAACTATTTTTTACATCAGATATGGCATAAGCAGATCGATAAAACCCGAATATGCCCAACTGACAATGCATTCTATAGTTTTAAATAAAATTCTTTCTTTCTCTCTTTTTAAAAGAAATAGTACCTGCGTTTGAAGCGTTGCATATATTTGAAATTAAGAATTACGTGTATAAATGAATATGTTTGGAAGGCTAAAAATAACGTGTTTTTTATATAAACAAATTTATTTACTTAATTCAGATATTTTGATAATATACATCCTCGTCAATGAAAATGTGTGTGTGAGTGTGTGTGTGTGTGTGTGTGTGTGTGTGTGTGTGTGTGTGTGTGTGTGTGTGTGTGTGTGTGTGCGCGCAATATAATAATTCTCCAAGTTTCTAAATATCAAGTTTTTTTCAGTTGGTCATTTATTATTTTTCAAAAGGTATCCATTATAATATTGTTTCGTATTGCAACTAACAAGTCTACAAGTCTTTGCTGCATATTTAGTCACGTACTTATCAGATGTTTACCTAAAAAAAATTGACTAAAACATCATTTTCGTTCATGTAACCGATACGCTCTGTCGTCCCTTTTCGTTGCGACACAATTAAATTTTTACTCTTCTGAAAAAGCCCTTAAACAAGACCTAATGATTTATAATCTGGATTATTTAAATTATTACACTACTGATATGATCCAGAGTGTTGTTTTAACAGCATTTTTGCCGATGTAACTCTTGACCTTCTTCAGCTTTATCTTGTCGGATTCCAAAATCTTTTTGTACAACACGCATATCTTTCCAGCGAACTCAGAAATTTGCACGGAATTTCGAACGGAATATTATATCCACAAGGATATTATGCATACGTTCCGTCAACCACGACCAGGTAAAAGTCATAAGTAATTCACAATGGTATGTTTAGTATCGGCCGCATAGAGGATTGAATATTAACCATTTAGAATAGTGTTAATTACAACTTGATTTTAACTTGGTACATTATTCGTTATATCGCGGATTCTTACGGTCTGAAAAATTCCGACCTAAAGAAGGTTGGCTATTACATAGCTTAGAACTTTGTGAAAATAACACTAAAGATGAGAACAGAAGTTTGAATAATTCAAATTATAGAAAATTTATTTTTTCTCAATATACAAGAAGTTCAATTAAATTGGTAAAGTTTGGAATGGTTTCTTTCTATTCATATAAAAGTACAATAGTAAATATTTTATAGATTTACAGTAAATTTGTATTCTTGTAAATAATAAATAAAGTTTTTTTTTTTTAATGTCAATCTTCTATCAGTTCATTCTGATCCTGTAATGTGTTTGTGATTTGTATGTTTTTTGTTTTATTCAGTTATCCTGAATCACAATTGTTTCTGGTAGAGATTTTCTTTTTCAGATTCGATATTAGTGGATATATGCGGTTGTTTTATGTGTATATACGTATATACATTTTGTATGTATGTGTATACGTCTGCGTCTGTTTAATGTGTATTATTGGATTTAGTAGGGAAGTGCACAAGTTCTGCATGCTATGGCATATTGATTACTATTTGTTCTTATTTTACTGTTATCTTTTTTATATTTTGCATTTTGTATTTTGTATTTATCATCATCATCATCATCATCATCATCATCATCGTAAAATTGTAATGAACTTAGAAATGCAATTTTGTTGTATTATTTGGATTATTCGGAGTTCTGTTATTGTATTGGTCGTTATTTTTTAAACGATACGGTCGATGTAATGCATTTTTCAAGTGCATTTTGTCCCATTCGGGAATATTTATGTCGAACTCAAGAATCTGTATGGATTTCCAACTGGACTTCACCATACTACGGTTGCTTATTTCCATTCCGTCAGCCATGACCGGGTGGAAATCTCATATAATTCGTATCTGTGTTCTTGATACCGCCCGTACTGATGAAAAGGACATTTACGCTACGGAAGACTTGAACGTTGAACGAATTATGACGTTTATCCGTTCCGCCATGGATTCTTGCGCATCGGAAGAATGTCGAGTCATACCAGCCGAACTGCTGTTAGAGCACCCATCAAAACGAGAATTTATTATGTGTTCATATCTCCAATTAGATAAGATTGCTTAATGACATAAGCATTCTCGTGTCAGTTTTCTGAGATTAACTACTTCCATGCTGGTTTATGATGAATTGGAAGCACGTGTTTTGTTTGCGGCACCATTACTAGATTGTTATACATGGCCAACGGAATCTCCGTATCAGGTTTGTCTGTTTTTCAACCAATCACTGCTTCCTCTTAGATGCATTGCTTTTACCACAACTGAGGAACTTTTTTACTTCCTGTATGGTAACCCTTCAGAATTCAGAGGGAAACAAACAGATGCTACAACTTGACCAAGGATTATCTGAAACTGCGTACGGTAAACGCATTCATCCCCTTTACATATTATAGATACCAGCTTGCCAGAATAAATATAGCGCCTAATATTCCCAAATGAGCAGCCATCTGATACTAGCCAGGCCCAACGCTGCGTAACTTTAATCATCTAACGAAAACCGGTGTATCAACGTGATTATGCCGTATAAGATGGAAATAGTAGTCCGAAATCCAAATAAGTCAAAATTATAAATCCTCCATTAAAGTTTGTGAAACATATTGCATTTATTAATCCTTTATTTTTTTATTTGTTAATCTATAATTAATATAGTTTTCAAGTTCTTTGTACATAAGTGCAGTGTTCTAATCAATTTATAATTACACATAAATCTAAAACAGATAATGCATGCGTGTCCATTACACAAACTGTATTTTAATCAAAAATACTATTACGTAATTATGTGTCATGTCAAAATTATTAAAAATTTCAAAACGTACGAAAACTGGTCAAGCAGAAAAATAATTACAAGTAAATAAAATTTACTGAACAATGCAATTTTAGTTTTTTTACAATAGGATATAAGTTTGTTCTATTACGGCCAATTCTGTATGAAACACTGACTTATCTCCCTTGTTTTCGGTTAACTACAATTTCAAAGCGATTTCAAAGTAGAAAATCACGGTTCAGGAATGATACAATGACAGCAATGTTTTTATTTTGTAAAAAATAGTTCTAGCAAATTTTCTACGCAGTCATTTTTCGTTATTACGTAATAGTGTTTCTACTTAAAATGCATCTTTCTGTTGTTCAATTATAATGCACAAACACCAGATAATGTTTTCATGTTTTACATTTACAGCAGTGAATCACTATTTTGTTTGTTGTGTATTATCAAAATATGCTACTTGTTTTTTTCTCTTTCTTTTTATTTCAGATTAATGTTTGGGAGAAGCATAAAACGTTCGACAAAAAAGTATGTTTGGGAGAGATCGTGATCAAATTAGAAAATCTAGATCTTAGTAAACACACAATCGGTTGGTACCAACTTTTCAATTCGGGGGCGACAGAAATGAGTTCGGACGAAGCTATTACTCATTGGTGAGCAAAAACGGAGGTCAGTTGTGTTAAGAGACACAATCGAAACAAAGTAGGGTGCTTACCAAGTTTACAAGCCAATCTCCGGTAACTTCGTGTCAGCATCTTCTGATTGTTTATGTAAAAAGCCTGAAGATGCTGAAGTGATTAACCAATCAGCAGCCACAAGACGACGTTTCACTGAAAGCCTGACATTCATTAAATCGAGATTAGAATATGAAAAAAAAATGTCTTTCAACTTGCTATGCCAACGTAATACATTTCCCCTGGTAAAAATGGTTTTCTACATAGAAAGACATTCTTAACATAGGGAAGTGAGGAACGCCGCGTTTGGAATTAATCGTCTGGCAGTCGTGACTTCGGTATTTTCTGGCTGGCTACGTAACATGCCGGAAAATGGCGACGCGAAATTACTGGAAATTGGGGCTTAAACTGTATTCTTTTTGGAAACGCGAATCTAATTACTGGGCCTATGGTGGTAAAGGTTGACGTCAATCGAAATCGCCACCGGAAATGAACAATAACGTGTCATTATGACGTCACTGAAAGAAAACGTTGACTCTCAGAAGGTGGATTTGAAAATTTTGTATTTGTATCCTTGGAATTTATGAAAATTTTATTTTAAACAATCGATATTATTATAGTGGCAATATGTCGTGCGATATAAATATGTTACGATGGTGCTAAAAATATAATGAAACGGATGAAGTTTGAAGATGACAATGAAGACAAAGTCTTAAATTATTTCTTTTAGAATCAGAATCCTGTCATTTTCTTTTTATATTCTAAAATCGGAACGTTTCATATCACTAACGTCTATGGAATAAAAGATCATCTGTAAATATATTTGCTATTTACTCACCAAGAGTTCCAACACAAGTCATGACTAATAATTGTCACGATAAACAACAGGCGTTATTCCTTGGGGTCTGAATGAAAATAGATTTCTATTATTATTGGCTCACAAGGAGCTTTCACACAGGTTATCAAGATCTCTCCTTGAAGCCAACCTGTGACGTTCCCTAGAAGCTGAGTGACAACAATATTATTATTATTATTATTATTATTATTATTATTATTATTATTATTGCTACTGCTACTCACTAGGAGCTTTCACACAGGCCATCATTTGAGAATTCTCTTTGAAAACAACTTGTGGTCTTCCCTGATTATTATTATTATTATTATTATTATTATTATTATTATTATTATTATTATTATTATTATTATATAAAGAAAATTACAGAAAGTAATATAATGCAGAGATGTAACGGATAGACACAAAGTGATAAAAATTAAGAAATATAACGGTAAAATAAGCAATGCAGATTAATCTTTTGTAATACTATTTATACGTACTTTTTTTTTATTTTATACCTGCATTCTGTTTTTACACGTGTCAGTGTGGTCCGATGGAAGTTCCGTGTTGTATAATATTTCGAGAAAATTTTCCCCATATCACATTTGAATTAAAGTCAAACATATATCTGAAGAAGGAAATTCTTCTCGAAATATCATATAATAGGGAATTCTCATCCGACGCAGGTAAGAAGGCGATGCAAATATAAAATAAAAAGCATAAACATATATATTGCATTAATAAAAGGTTCATCTGTATAAGTTATTCCACCGTTAGATGTCTTAATTTGCTTTAGCTTGTACATATTCCTTACACCTCTGCATTTTATTGCCTTCTATAAATTACGTTACTGAACAATGCTTCAAGCAAACTACATTAACCTGTTGTTATTATTATTATTATTAGTAGTAGTAGTAGTAGTAGTAGTAGTAGTAGTAGTAGTAGTAGTAGTAGTAGTAGTAGTAGTAGTAGTACATTTTTCATGTGTTGTGTTTTCGGCATCAAAGTCTCGGCTGTTATACTTATCAATCTAGCAAAGTACATATATATTTTTATTTAAATATAAAATTTTCCATTTACAATATCCAATTTTCTTTTGCTAATAAGACATCACTTATAAAGGCCGAAAATTACTCGAGGATGGGGATTAATATGAAAGATAGATTGTCAGCTGATGATGAAAAATACTACTACAGGATTGAAAACCAAAACAGGAGCCAACATAGAACATCAATTCTCTCCCTTTGTTATAAACATAACTCATTGAATGAGAAGACAAGATTAGAAAATAATTTGAATTTCGAAGTTGTCGAAAGTAAATTTAAAGATCACTTTTTAATTTCTTTTTAATATAAAGTTAATCGGAGTCAGAATAATAGAGTTTATAGATACTTGGTGTTAGAGATAAACTACATTAGAAGAATGGGGTACTTATAGCTTGCTCTAGACTAAGTGGGTCTTAAGTGAATTATTCTAGATACTAACAAATATTAATTTTTAATGCAAAATTCTCCGGAGAAGACATGGAGCGTCTCCATGTAAGTAGCTAAAAATACTGCTTCCAGGCAGACACAAGCTAAGGATTAATGTTAGAGCGGTAGATTCCGACCAAGGAAACAGCAACTCTTCCCACATTGTCAGAAACATCGTCCATAGAATATGAGGACTAAAGTAAAAAATAAGGGAAGCGAAAGTTAAACCAAGATCCACTTTCTGCTCTCCACAGGTCAACCTCCTACACTGGTTAGCAGTCTTCTGAGATAATGCTGCTATTGTGTTCGATATTTGTTTCTTGTCATCCACCTCATGGATTTGTTTTTTATCGTTACATTCCGTAATTTTCCATTGACGAAACGGAAAATTCCGAATGTTAGACGCCCGACTTTGCTAGAAAAAAAGTAACGATCGTCTATTATTATTATTATTATTATTATTATTATTATTATTATTATTACAAATTATATATTTTATAAATCACCTATATCGCATATATTTGTTATAATGATTGCTTGTTTTATGATTGAAATAATGTCAATTCTTGTAGTATGTCAAATTATTGCTGTTATCCTTTCGAGATAATAACGGCAGTTTCTATGAATGGCGTTTATTTTAATAATGTATTTTTAAATATGAGTATTTTCATTATATTCCGAGTTGTGCGCTTTTGTGCATACGCAGTGTCATTATGACCGTGGCCGACTTGTTAAAAAGAACGAAACATATCTAACATCTCCAACGATCAATGAATTACAGTGTGCTTTGAAAATGAAAATAATCTGATAAATGATCTGATAAATAATATGTTTTGTAATTTCTGTAATCCTGCGTTTTAATGAGCGAGTAAAGATTTTGGTTGACACTAAGGTTTATTACTGATAGGAAAATGCGAGGCGCGAACATTTGAACGATTTACGCATGCGCATTATTGAAACAGTTGACAAACAGATAAAAACTCGATAATTCCAGCGTACAAAATTTTCAATTTTGACCCTTTAGTAATCCTTTTTCCGAATGAGAATCAATTAAAATGTTTTCTACAAATCTGAATACCCCGTATACCAAATTTCAAGTCTGTAGATGAGAAATTTGTTTAGTATATAGGTTGAACATTGTCCTCGCACGTACGTTCTCACTTTCAAAGATATACTAGCCGGCCGTCCGGCGTTGCCCAGTCGTAAAATACACATAAATAGTATATTTTAATTAGTGCGAATTCTTCTTTACTTTAAACAGAAATACAGTAGGCATTAAACGTAACGTTAAATTCCTTTAAAAATATTAAGTAAAAAAACGAAAAGAATCTGAGACATGTGCAAGCGAGTATCATGTTTTTTCTCAACAGTTCAGTTCTTGTAAGTAAAAAATATTCGATCTGAGATCGAAACTAAAACCTAAAGACATTGAGTCAAGTACAATTATAATTCGACCAACGTGACACTCCATAGCCCTTGATACCCTGGAGGGGCATAGGCCATCTACAACTTTTTGTAGATATTTCTGTAGCGAGGAGTCCTTTTTACAGGGTGAGGGTGCTGGCCCCACGCCCAACCTTCCCAGTCTTCCCAAATGGTCACCCATCTGGTACTGGCCAGGCTCAACACTGCTTAACTTCGGTGATCTGATGAGAACCGGTGTGTCAACGTGATTGGGTCGTGCGACCAACGTGACACACTCTTTAAAAAGTTTTTTTTTTAATCCGACTTATATTTAATATAAGGAATCTGAAATGTGAACCATTGAAGCATGCGCAATCGAAACAGTTAGCAAACGGAGAAAAACCAGACAATTCCCACGTACTAATTTTTCAATTTTGACTCCTTAGAAGCCATTTTTTTTCACATGAAAACCGACTAAAAAGTTTTTCACGTGTCAGAATAATCTATGTACCAAATTTAAAGTCTGTAAATTAAATTTTCGTTGAGTAGATAATTGAGAAGGAAGTGTCCTCACACGCACACTCTAACTTTTTATAATATATATATATATATATATATATATATATATATATATATATATATATATATATATATATATATATATATATACATTAGGGGGTATATTATAATATATATATACACACATTAGGAGGTATATTATAATATATAATTATTTTTTTACTATAATAATTATTAAATACCTACAGGCACTAGTGTTTCATCCTTTCGGGAATCTTCAGTGCAGGGTGTCACGATTAATACCAGCCGAACGATTCGAATCCCGCATCACGACACATCTCTGGCTCGGTTTAGCGAAGACCTAATCCATTCGGCTACCATTAACCGCGTGAAATAACGTCGAATTTAAACATTTTTAATTTTAAATGTTGATTTACGTCAGTCAGAGAGTGATCTAATCGTTATACGATGATCTATGCATAAGAGCTAAGTTGACCGACTCGAACGATTCGAACCCCGCATCACGTGACATCTATATGTCTATGACGTATATATATATATATATATATATATATATATATATATATATATACATTAGGAGGTATCTGTGTTAAAAAAAAACAGAGAAAATTTGCTCAATACTTAAGTAGAGCTAAATATGTTATTATTAATTCAACCTCAGGGGTATTTGCTTAAATCATTACACATTGTTTCACTCACCAGGACAGGATCCTGCCGATCTCTTCAGATAATTCAAGTTAAAATAAAAGATTCGTTAAAATTACAAATGAGCATCAAAAACGAAGATTTGAAGTGCTGGATAGAGAGGGTATAGGGGAGTGTGAGGGAAGAAAAGGAAAAAGAAAAAGAGAGGAAGAGGGTGGTTGAGAAATATAGATTATATGTAGTTAGAAATTATAGTTAAAGATTAAGGACTAGAAAGAAGGAAATTAAAGTTAAAATGAATTGACAAGAAGAGAGGAGATTGTTTGTTAAGAGAGGAAGAAAAGAAAGGGAAAATATTACGAGATTAAAAAGAGAAGCTGAAAGAGAAAAACACACACACACACATATATATATATATATGTATGTATATATATATATATATATATATATATATATATATATATATATATGTATGTATGTATGTATGTGTGTATGTAAGCCTTGGTGAAGGTAACCTTTCTAGGAGAAGCAAATCTCTAATTTAAAAAACTATAAAGCGGAAGACCAGTACCCGCATTAAGCTGGTCTGCAGTTTAATTTGTTGCTGGCTATCTTGCTCTTGCTTGTTGCTGGATCTCAACATTTTGAACCGAGAGAGAGACTTAACTGTCGTACAAAGCTAAGACTCTGTAACATCATATTTGTATAGATACTCCCTCAGACATTTGGAATCATGGATTTTAAATGTCTGAGGGAGTGGCACTTGTCTGACAAGACGTTGCAATCATCATGTGTGTATGTATGCAATGGCTGAATAAAGACCAATAAAGATGATGGATTTAAAATAATAAAAAATGAAAAAGGGCTAGATAACCGGATTTCATTCCTCGCTTAACAGAGCCAAATCGAGGAAAATACGATTAAAAAAATTGTCCTGTATATGACGGAGGAGAAAAAAATATAGTTGAAAATATAAATGAATAAACAGAGAAAGGATCACATAGACATTACATTAAGTCCTAAAAGATTTTCTTTTTGTTTGCAAAGAGGTCTCATAGACATAATAAAATGGTTTATAGGATTTTTAAATGGAAAGTCGAGTGCGGCTTGCTTAGGATCGTGACCATGTCGACACTAAAGTTCCTGACACAAGCACGTGACACATAATATCTGTGCATAACTGTGCTTGTACCAGGGACTTTAGTGTCGACATGTTCACGACCCTAAGCAAGTCTCACTCCCCTTTTCTGTTTAAAAATTCTAGAAACCATTTTCATCATATCTTTGAGACTTTCTCTTTGCAAACAAAAAGAACATATTTTAGGACTTTCTGTGAGTAAAATGTGATTCTTTTATTTATTTTTTTAAAATTATTTTTTATTCTCAACCATATACTTGAAAATTTTTATCCTATTTTTTCTCCATTTAGCTCTGCTGAGCGAGGAATGAAATCCGGTTAGCTAACTCCTTTTCATTTTTTTTAAATTTTAAAATCCATCATGTTAACTTGTCTTTATTTAATCATTACATTATTTTGGGGCACATAAGTAATATATATATATATATATATATATATATATATATATATATATATATATATATATATATATATAAGAGAAAGAAAATTAAAACTGTAAGTTGAACTTTTCAATCAAAATTTATTGTTCGACTGAATACTCCAAAAAAACAATTTACAAAGTCCTTATTCCGCGGAGTTTCAAAGAATGCTATTCTTGCTATTCTTCTCATCAGAGGACATAAAGAAATCAGCAAATTATATTTGTAGCAATGCTAGAATTTGCTTGTTAAGGCATTAAGTGAAACTGCAATTTATTGTAGTCATAAATTGCCAAGAAAAATAAGTGAAAAAATGTTGGACATGTAAAAAAAATATTTAAAAAAAAAAAACGCGCATAATATTTCATTCTTTTTTAATCGGTTGTGATTAAATTATCTATATATAAACACTGGTATTTGTATTATATTGAAGGTTACCATTGCGTATATCAGGTAAATAATACATCCTTTTGATTTCATTACTATATATATATATATATATATATATATATATATATTAACCAAATTTTTCATAAAGCGAAAATCCGACAATGTTCATATACTAATAAAATCAAAGTCAATAGTAATTGACTCCATTAATTAAGCTTCATGATTGTCGGTTTTAAAAATCGAGCATGCATATAATATTTTTGCAAAAATCAAAACAAACATAAGAACATAATACGATGTATTTGTTTGTGTGTTAGAATAGTTTGATAACTATTTGGAAAAATTTAAACATTATATTATTTAAATATATTCCAAAAATAGCTTCTCTTCAGGCACCAAAATACATTTGTCATATATATGAACATATTCATAATCTTTATTTTAAGAGATCAAGCAGTGAAATCACCTCATTTTTTTTTATGGACTCAAACATTTTGGCGAAAAGTGGGAGGAGGCTAATGGTGCGATAATTTAATGAGTCAGTTTTTTAGCCAGAATTCTTGTAAATTGGTACCACAGAAGCAGTTTCTAGCAGGCAGGAAAGCAAGATTCATTTAGGCATTTGTTGTAAAGTTTGGAGAGAACTGGAGCTACTTCGGCGGAGCATTTTTTTAATAGCACAGCCGGGATGAGATCAGGTCCACATGCTTTTGAAGTGTAAAGGTGTTTTATGATAGCATGCACCTGAGAAGGGGTGATTTTCAGATCGTCTAGTGTGACGTCTGTCCGCAAAGGAAAGTCAAGGTGGGGGTGGTAAGCAGGGTCCAGTGTTGAGTTGGAGGCAAACCGACTTGCAAGTATGTTAGTCCTCTCGACTATTGAGCAAACAACCTGATGAGTGTTGGATAGTGGGAGAATTGTTGATTGCCCATTATTTACTACACTGTTGTAGATTTTCCAGAAATCACAGGTTCCTAATTTTTATGCGTTTTTTTTGGTGGTTTCAGTAACTTCTCTCTTAGCTGTCGGTATTTCTTTCTTAGATTTACTTCTAGCATTTATATACTTCTGTCTGTTCGAACTGGACTTATGTCGGTTAAATCTGCGGTACGCATACTGCCTTTACACAATGTCAGCTGCACAAGTAGAAGTAAACCATTGGGGAGAGTGGGGCTTGCTGTAACATTTCCGCATAGGAAGATGTGCTTCAATTGCCGTTTTGAACTATTCAGTGGTCTCATTTGCGCACTGTTCAGTAGGAAGAGAAAAAATATTTCCCCATGGGGTATCTCTGATAAGATCTCTGATGGCTTCCCAGTCAGCCTTTTTATAATATCTCGTTGTTTTGAGCAATGGCTCTTCAGTTTTGGCTCCAGAGTTTAGGGTGACTTCAACAATTATCACTGCATGATCAGCGTTCCCAAGTGGGCTGTGGACATTCATTATACAATCATCGGGAACTGTGGTCAGAAACAGGTCTAGAAGTAATGAGTGTTGTTCTTGGTGGTCTGGGAAACGGGTTGAAAACGTAACCATCTTTCATGGTTATTTATTTATTTATCTTTTCGATTACTTTCGAACTGAGCAAGTATCTCACTTTCTTATTGTTAGATGATAATTCTACAATTTCTTACTTTATCTTCATGTTATATTTTAATGTATTTATTAATTTTCATAATTATTTTTTCTTCCGTGATTTATGTACCGTATTGATTTTCTCCCCATACTCTAATCTAAATTTTATAACTTTTAGATTCTATTTATATGCCCAACTATTCATTTCTCAACTTGCCTTTGTTTCGTATAAATTGTTAGTTACATGTTACGATATATTTGTTCATTCTTTTTCAATTTACACGCTATTTTTTAGAAAAACGGTAATTAAATTAATTTTTTTGTTAATATTTATTTGCACCTCACATTGGTTATGTAATTAATTTAAATGTTCCATCTGTCTTTTCCAGCCATATTTTAATATAATTAGTCTTTAAATCTCTTACTATTCCTGTATCATTTAATATTATCGAGACAGTCTAAGAAACATAACTCAATTTTGCTGACATTTATCGATTCATTATGTTAGCGAAATTCCTTTATATTCTTAATGTAATATTTTGATTTTTTATTTATTAATCCCCTATTATATTTTAAACTTGTAGTTCTCACTTTACTTTCTTTATAGCAATCGAGGTTCAATTCTCACTTAATTTGCATCATAATTATATTCTGATTTAGTTTATTTTAATCCATCATAATCTGTTCATCTCAATATTTTGCAATTACTTTACATTTGATTTTTTGTTCAATTGAAATGTTTTATATGTTAGTTTATTACCAATAACAATTATTAAATTTTACCAACCCGGGGATTGAACCTTGATAGTCGGCCTATGGGATCGATACTCGCGAATGATAACATAAAATGTCCATTTGAATAGATACTCGCCCACCTCTTTTACAGTGCCCGAACTGCTTGTTTTTTGTTATTTACAAACAGCGACATTCGTTTTTTATAGCCAATTAAGCAGCGAGTCAGATACATTTACGACAATGCTTTACCATAAGAGGACTTAAAATATATAGTCATCCACATACAGAACTGTTTCGTTGTATCACAACTCATCAGTGCGGCAGGACCAGCACCTTTACCTAGCCAGGGATTGAACCTACAACCATCACAGCATGCGTATGGGCGTAACTCAAAGGATAAGTAATAAGGGCGCATATACATATATATATATATATATATATATATATATATATATAATAAACGATTGAGAATTGTCTCTATAATAATAAATTTATATATATATATATATATATATATATATATATATATATTGAGAGAGATAGAGAGGGGGGGAAGTGATGGAGAGGGTGAAAACGGGATTTGAAAAGACTATTAAATATCAAAAACATTTTTCATAATATTTCATATTTCCATCAACGAAATAGTTTAAAAATTGTAAGCTACCACCTTTAAATCTCCAATCTTATTTCTTTCTCAGCGAGATCACATAAATGAATTGACATCGTAATTTATATTCTTCCAAACACTTACGTTTGTGTATGAAACTTGCAATAAATACATCTCCTTCCTTTTTTCATTCGGATAACATGTCATCAGAACTACGCACACGTAATATCAACGGAAATGACGTTTTTCCTCTTTACTTTCATACTCACAAAAACGTAATTCAATAATTCACGAAAGCAATCTTTTGTTGACATTTTTATTCAATGCATTCTTTTGTAAAGACATTTATTAAAAGACACCTTTTTTGTGAACACATAAAATATGTATAAATATCCGTGTTGTTTTGCAAAATCTTTTATAAAAATGTTACAATGTCTAATCCATTTTACATATTCTAATGCATTTTCTTGTAAAAAGAAACACATCGTTCATTGGCTGAATATTAATGTAAAACTATTTATATATGTTATATATGCATGCACGTATAAAAGCATGCATACGTACACATACACACATACATGTACATATATGCACACGTGTGTGGGCATATATATATATATACATATATATATATACTTATATAAATAGATATATGCACGTGCATATAAATTTGTTTATATATATATATATATATGTGTGTGTGTGTGTGTGTGTGTGTGTGTGTGTGTGTGTGTGCGTGTGTGTGTGTGTGTGTGTATAAACACAAAACAAAATGTGACCTGTTGAGGTGTCTATTATGGTCGGGCTAAATTGTTTGCATAAAGAAAAAGTGAGTTTCAAAGCCAGTTTATTATGTAAAAGTAAACATAAAAGATTCAAAATTAGCCTCTTTGTGCTCAGTATATATATATATATATATATATATATATATATATATATATATGTCTGTGTGTGATGTGTATCTGCGTGTTGTGTGTGTGTTGTGTGTATTATTAAAATCGCTCTAGACAAGGCGTGAAGCCAGTTGATGAAAAGAGCTTACCAGAACGAAATATTACTCTCGCAAAGACAGATGATATCTATTGACTCTAATTTTAAAAAGACGAATGCTATAGGTAAAAGGAAAACAGTTATCAAGAAGGGAGTTGTACAAGCTTGCATTTTTTTTAAGCTACTTCGAATGGGAATATGCATTATTATAAAGTATCAAAACAGCGAACTGATGAAAGCTACTTAACCAACGAGTCAAACGAGCTGGGACAGAAAATCCGGGAATAGATAAAACAATTATGCATGCTATAATAGTATTTATAGAAAAGACTGGCATTAACAATATCATATGTGAGAATACGGCATAATCACGTTGACACACCGGTTTCCGCTGGATTACCGAAGTTAAGCAAGGTTGAACCTGATCAGTACTAAATGGGCGACCATTTGGGACTTTCAGAGGCTGTATGTGCTCTCCGCTTATCTCAGCATTGTTTCCAGTCTTCTTGGTCTTCTCCTTGCCACTGGACTCAAACAGTGCCGATTCAGGAGAGGTGTGGTTGGAGATTGCGCAAACCCTTGCCTCAAAATTACATGCGCTACTGCCCCTAAAGGGTATTCTTTGTCTTTAAAGACTGAACGGAAGCATGGCATGGATATGAGAGAGATCTTGCAGAGCAGAAGAAAGGATTCAGCCAATTAAGTCATAGATACGTTTTTGCACCTTATTAAAAGCTTTCAAATGAGACATGTTTATCTATCCATATATATATATACATATATATATATAGAGAGAGAGACAGACAGACAGACAGATAAACCTGTCTTATACACACATATATATATACATATATATATTATGATAAAGCCGTATTCATGTGTTTAATTGTTTGCTATTAACAATCTACGTCATATCTGACGTCAGACCAGATGGCGTCATATATAATGACGTCATGTTTAAATTGTTCCCTTAAACGCCATATGTGACATCATCATATATATATATATATAGTGAGAGAGAGAGAGAGAGGGACGGACGGAGAGAAGCAGAGAGGGAATAAGTAGCGTGGTTACCCAGTGTGGCCGGGGACAGCAAATTCTGTTAAAAGTATATGTAACATCTCCATTTTAAAATCTTCCTTTATCTTTATTCCCTTTTCTTGCTCTTTCCTTTTTCACCCCTCTTTGTCTTTTCCTTTTTATCTCTTCAATCCATTTTCTCTCTCATCTTTATATTATAGAAGTTGTTGTCATCAGTACCACACAGTGAACTACCTTATATAGGCAAAACGAGCTCAAATGCTTAAAAGTGTTTATTTCCAAGTGAAGTACAGCTTAAAATAAATATTAAAAAGCAAAGTATTATTATGCGGTCAATGTTGTCCAGTTGAAGTTAAGATAAAATGTACATCTGTTTTTTTTTTCAATTACTTTATTTGATGTACACTCGTGAACGCTGAGCAAATGCTGCTGGCAGTTTTATTAATTATTTTATGGAAAACTGGAAAATAGAAAGGACTTATTCGTTTTAGTGACGTAAGCAATTACTATTGCTTGCATCAATAGAATAAAGCAACGGTTTAAAAATAGTTATATAAGAAAACATGTTACCTAATATTATGATAGCCAAATAATTACAAGAAATTGTTAAGATCATATTTATAGAAGAATATAATCGTTTATCTGCTAGGTAAAATATATAAATCGATAACGTTTTTTACTAATGACGTAAAGCTGATATTTGCTTTTTAGGTCACATTTGAAATTTGTCTACATTTTGCAATTAAACTAACCGGAATACACATTTTTAAAGACAGTGCAGCGAAGTACATTTTATCTTGAAGACGAATTGGTCCTAGAATAATAAATTAAAATCGCCTAGGAAGAATAAGATATCAATTGATCAGATACAATGATATTTAAGTCTAAAATCAAGAATCACACACTGCCGCCCACGTAGGAAATAGTTAAACGCGTCTTCCATGTCCAATGCATAGGACGGTAAGGTTTCTAGATTGCGCTGTCCATAACAAAAGGTTGAAACTGACTTTGTAGCACACTTTAGGAGAATTTTGTTGCTTGATATAGAATCCTTCGATTGTCCATGATGAATTTGATGTTTTGGGAGATGAATAAAATTAGATCTCTTGCACAAATTCACGCCCACACACAACTCGCCATGAGCTCATACACATATATCCAAAATAGAGTGCTCTGGAGCGTTGTAAAGATTTGCTGTCACTTGTGTTCTGATAAAATTCCTTTATTGATGTCAAATAATGGAATAATAACGGTTAAGTCTTAGTTTACTAAAGTTATATAAAGAAATTAGAAGACTGTCCAAATCAGAAAGACAAAGTGAATTTCCCCAAGATAGCAGTTTTTCATCAATTAAGATTAACATCAAGATATGATATTCAAACTTATGTTGAAAAATATCAAAGGTCGCGGTTGGAGAAGATCACGAAAAAATTTGTATATTATGTTTTTGTTTTTTTTGTTAATGAGGAAGTGTTTCTATTTAAAATCTATTTAGTATTATACATGTAAAATTGAGAAAAATAATCTTGAATGTTGTCGGCATTATGTGAATAAGCTACATCAAAATAAAATGGTCACCCAGTTTGACCTGATGTCGAATTTATCTAAAAATGAATGTCGAATTTTATCTCGAAATGATTTCTCATTATAATATTTATTAAAAATAAAATAAATTAAAATATTTTAAAACAATATGCAGCCATTTTTAACATCGTTACTGAATTTTTTTTTGCACTTTTTTATCGCTACTTTTAACCTTTATCTATATGCCTAAAATTCTTATTCTAATTTAGATCAAAATGATTTCGATTAGAAAAAATCGTCTAAACTTTATAACTTAAGCTTAAGGGTATTGAAAAAAAAAATGAAAAAAGTACTTAATTGGTCTCTAACGAATGTTGATCAAACTTAATACAAATCTGAAATATTGGAATTTTCAAATGTTGTGCCTCTTGTATGCCCCTTAAGTCCCTTTTACAGTTCTCTAAAAGTGAAATTAGAGAAATAGTTATTAATTGATGTATATTACATGTTTTTAATATATAGCATAAGTAATAAATGCCTATTTTAAAAAATTTTGCCCGCTTTGCTTTTAACTAAATTAAACTTAATATCACTCACATAATCATTCTTTACACGTAACAGCTATATTCCAAAACACATGATGATCGGTTAATTAGCTTAGGAGTGAATACTGTACTTACAAATATATGTGCATATACAGGTACATAACTTTATATAGATAGAAATGTAAAAAGTGTATCTTTTACAATTATCATTATAATCCGGCGTGGACGAGTGTTTTGGTTAAATTCATACACTAACTTTAATATTGGTTATCGTCAAAGGTTTTACAGAAACAGTCGCGAAGCCCTAACTGGCAGCTTTACAAATCTTAATAGTTTTTTTCTCTCATAAGTTAATATTTCTGTTGGTCTTTTTGTTCGCCTTTTTATTTATCTGTCTGTTCCATTTTTTCTCGGAAGCAACTGGGATGATCTAGTAGAAATATTGTATGGCCTTTCGTTTTGACAAGGTGAGCGAACAAAATGTTACGATATCCGTTCGATGCACGGTTAGGGATTAATAGGGAAGTATACACATTAATATTTAATACAAAATTGAACACAGCCATCAATTTGGCATAATGCATTCATTATAAGTC
The DNA here is from genome assembly GCF_053919585.1 of Euprymna scolopes. NCBI lineage: Eukaryota > Metazoa > Mollusca > Cephalopoda > Sepiida > Sepiolidae > Euprymna > Euprymna scolopes. Next base: position 143,326,325 of record NC_136484.1, on the reverse strand, counting down.
AATGTGTTATACTAAATATACCACATACTGACGTTGAAAGATCGGTTCTCGTTAGATCACTGAAGTTAAGCAAATGTCATGGTCAATGCCATATGGGGGAACTTTTGGGAATACCAGGTGCTACACGTAGGAAGACGTCAACACCTCCCCACAAAAACTTAAAAAAAAAGTGAATGTCGCCATTTCTCTTAACCGGGATATAAATGCAACTGGGGACCACTTATAAATTTAATGTTCCCTAAACACGTCCACTTTCGGGGAAATCAGTTCAATCCGCCTAAGGTGAATGACGGTGCTGGCTATAACGGGCTATAACCTTTGCCTAACTGGCTAAAATGTCCAGTTTCTTTTAATATCTCTAATTTTCCAACAATTAGTCGATTCTTTAAAAGTCATTATTGTGTTAAATAGCATTTGCTGTATTTATTTCCTTCTTAAGAGTAATATCCGGAAAGCACGGTCGCCTCAGGGAAGGAAAAACCAATTTAGATGGATCGGAAAAAAATGAAGTATGTTCACAATCATTGAATGAAATGGCGGAAATCGGTGTCTGACATTTAAATAGAGTTCTGCTATATTTGTTCGAATTTCCAAGCTTTGAATAGATACTTTTATTAAAAAAGGGAAGCTTTTTATCACACACACACACACACACACACACACACACACACACACATACGTTGATTAATATAAAGTAAGGTAAGCTTATAGGTTTATATATCTGTATGCAACATCATTAACTTCTAAATTGATTAAACGATTATTGTTAATATTGCAACACACAGTTTCTAGGCATAAATCGTACAATTTAAGTTACTTTTCTGCAAAGGATGCAAAAGGGGGGGTGAAAGTCCTTAATAAAATAGATGCGTCCTATTGTTGTGAAATTCTAACGATAGGTATTAGATTTCAAATAATAAATATTTATCAAATTTTAGTTGCCTCTAAGTATTTTAAAGGGTTTTGTGATGCACGATGTGCTTACAACCTTCCATTTGAAAACTGAAATATTTCAGATTTGCATTAATTTTGGTTCATATTTATTAAACACCAGTTGATGCATTATTCACTAGGATTAAATTTTTTTAGACACCTTAAATGTACGGTACAATCACGTTGGCACACTGGTTCTCGCTAGATCCCCAAAGTTAAGCAACGAGAGCTTGGTCAGGACCAGATGTATTACTATTTGTTAAGGTTAGGCGTTGTATGTAGCGCACGAAGTCGTAGAAATTTCCAGGTTGGTATCTGAGGGCGCGTTTAACTCACAAGTGGAGATGCACCCTCGAATGAAGACGGAAGCAACTGGAACTACCGTCTTTACTTATCTTCCTGAGCTTACCATAGCTTTACAATTTGGAGAACTGTAGCCGCCGACGCTATTAAAACAGCAGGGTCGCTGCATGCATGCAAATTTTAGCTATTTTTTTAAAATCAAAGTTACGTAATTGTTCAAAATTGGAATACATATTCTGGACATAAGGTTAAGTAGCATTGTTTTTTATGTAAATCTTCGTAATGGGACATAAAAATGGAGAAAAGCAATATAACATAATGACCATTGACACTTCAGGGCAATTTTAGAGAGAGAGAGAAATAGAGAGAGAGAGAGGAGACAGATAGATTTAGAGAGAGATAAAAAGGGGAGAAATGAAAAGGAAAGAAGAGAGTGGGAAGAGAGCGATAAAAATATACAGATATAGAGAAGGGGGAGGAGAAAATCCAATTCTGTCGTGCTTAATAAATGTATAGTGAAGGTAGCAGTTACGCCTATCAATATGAAAGTGGCTAAAATCGGAGTCGAAAGAAATCGGCAACATTCTGCGTAATTGTCCCCAGGCGACAAATAAAAAGCAGCGACATATCGTTCTTTGTTTTGATGTTTCTTTCTACATATATTTTGATGGGCCGAGATCTAAAACAAAATGCCCCTTCCTGCTACTTCATCGAGAACAGATCAAAGAGTAACGAACATTTAACAATCCCACTCGACTCATTATCCACCATTTGACGCACAAGAATCACCTATTGATTTTTTATATTGAATTCATAGCATTACACGACAAACGGCATTCGGAGCGCCCTTATTTAAATTACCATGAAAGGGTTCCTGTTTAACTAAACGTTTAAAGGTTTTACAAAAAGTTCTAATAAAAGCACTGAAAAAAATTAATCGCCTTTAAACAAGACAGGTTTAAAGTGGCTTTATCTGCGTCCTTGATATCGCTATGGCAATGGTTATGGCTACGTGTTTAACAGCACGGACGGAGAACTTGGCTGTGTCAAGATCGAATTCAGTTTGTTTCACAAAAACACGTTCATCAAACCAACAGGTGCATCTACAAAGTAACTATGGCGTGCGTGTGAAATGAACAGTTCATCAAATTGAGTAGACTAAGATAGTTATAATGGATACTGTTGGGGGGGACATCCCTACAGATTCTGAAGATGGACTATTCCTGATGTCCTTCCGATAGTCGGTTTCTGTGATCGAGCAGTCTGGGCCTGAGATTCAGAGGGAGTGGGTCGTAACCTTACTTTGTCCTTCCAATTGAGCGGAATCCGACTCAACCAATATACGTTTCTGTATTTTCTGTTAATATATGTATCATTTCACTGTTTCCAAGCCTCCCTGTTTATTTTTCAACATTTAAACCATAACAGATACTAATTCAGACTTTGGAATCAGTTATACAAAGCTCGAATCCAATCAGATACATCACATTCAGTTACGCTGTAATCTGATTAAAAAATGGAACTAAACCCTACCTTTCTCTAGCTACGAGTAAAATAGCAGTTTGATGTTGCAATAGTTTTCCCACCTGGAGTAACAGGACCTTTGGAGGGTTCTTCTTAGGGCACTACTTGGCCATATGCTGCTGACAGTTCCAACAATGCGGTTTTCTTCCTTCAATAATGACGCTCATCGTTCAGGTGTCACCTAAGCAAAGCCGAGGTCTTATGGAAGCCATCCCGGTCCAGTTTAATTTTAATATTGTAGTCCCCTACCATCAGGTTACGGGGACCAGGGACCGAGATTAAGGTTTCGACGTCCCCATGCTGACTCATAACGGCACGGAGCTGTTTCGGGTCGATATAGCAGGGGACGCCAAAGATAAAGACGTTTGTTCTCCTTTCGCTGAGGTACTCCGGCTTGAGGCGTAAGTGCTTCCACTCTAAATCGGGCCTAGACAATAACTCCGCATTTTCGTCAGTGGGTAACAGGATGGCACATGGCATAGTTTCTCCGGCAGATGTAGGTGGCGAGTACCTTTAACTCGCCAAGAAGCTACGCCATGTTTTCCTTATTGATCCCAGTCAATGCTTTCTTCTTAGTGTCGGTGGTGACTAGCGATATTATTCTTCTCGCTAGTCGTTCCACCGCACCTACAGCTTTGATTACATTACCATCGGTTAGTTCCTTGTAAGTAGAGCCACCGTCGCTATCGCTATTGTAACTCCTATCTTGGTGGTGCTTTACTTCCATGTCCACGAGCTTTTAATGATCGTTAGCAGATTCCCGGTTTCGGAGTGTCTGATTTTGTCGGTAGCCTCAGATGTGGAGAGCTCCACCGATCTTGCTGGTCTTAATTCTGAAAGAAGGAAGCTAGCTTTCCAGCGATATGACCCCCCCCCAACAGACAGTGAGAGCAAGACGGCGGCCCTTAGGATTGGAGTGCCACCGAGTATGGCAACCCCCAACCGAACTTAAGGGCACATCACAGACCCTTTCCATATGTAGTTCCAACCCCCAGTAAAAACCCGCTGATTTAGAACGAGGCGACTGTCACCAAATTACCGGTACTTGGGCCTTCCCGACCTGGTAGCTGCTTAAGTTTTGCCGAGGGAAAAATGACCTACAAAAAAGACAGAAAAAAATACCAGTTTTATCTAGCGAAAAGGCCGAGAAATGAAATCGGTTTAAGAAAGAAACTAATTTCAATGAATAACCTCTGATGTACGCATTGTCTCAGTTTATGATGGCACATATAAAATATTGTTTTTTTGTCTTATATTATTAAGTTAATAAAAACTAATAATTTTAATTAATCCGATCTGTTCTCGCCAGCCAATGTCTGTTGAAAGCAAGTCATAAGATACGACCAAGGAAAGTCAAGGCCACGAGAAGATTCAATGGTAATCAAATTTTATACTAAATATAAATAAATGTTCATTGAGAACAAAGAAAAATAATTCGAAATGTCTATTTATATAAAGTTATACATGTGTATATGTTTATAGTTGCATATACAGAATTCATCTTTAAACTAATTAACCGATCATTATAAATTTTTAAACGCAGCTACTTGGCGTAATGGGTAGTTATGTGCTCTATATTTAGATTATTTTTTTTTACTTTTAGGTTAAAGAAACTAACGTAGAAGGCCTTTGTGAAAATTCAGATTTCTTTTGTAAAAGTTTTATAATAGGTGTTAGACATCAATTAATAAATAATCCCCAAATTTAAGTTTCTTTAAAGTATTTTTAATGGTTTGCTAGAGAATAAAATGGGCACAACAACGCATGCGAAAATCCAAACATAACTGATTCTCATGAAATTTGGTCCATAAGTTTTTTTTAGTCCTATCCCATTGCAAAAATTGTGACGCAAAGGTCAAAAAGTGAGATTGAGAAGTCAGCGCATCAGAGGATGGGCATTCTGATTTGCAAAATAGTGCCTGGGCAGCCCCGTCGGCATTCCCTGGAAAGAGCGCCTTTTCAAAGAGAGAAGGCATAGCCTGGGAGCGTGGATTTCTTAGAACTGCACAGAACTAAACTCCCGCCGCAAAATCAACAGGGACTGAATCATTAGGAATGATCTAATATCTGTTGATTTTTGGATCCGAGGATAAAATATCTAGCCAAGTTTTAAATTAGATCTATAGTCATTAGATACCTATCGAGTAAAATCCCTTGAATTTCAATTTCTTCTTAAGTTTCTTTAAACTTAAGCGTTACATTTTAGATATTGTCGCGAATTAAAATCATGTAATGGGTTTGGGTCCAAATTTGAATAAAGGATTATAGACATAGAGTTCAGCAAGATTATAGATTATATGGAATCTTAGTAAAGGGTTATAAGAGTGGTACAAAACTGTTTAGTTTCTTTGAAGAACATTTGAGGGACACTACGTAAGCGGGTATTTCAACTGGTATATTTTGGAGTAAGCATAGCAATCTAACGAATACGAATATTAAAAGGGTTTTTTTTCAAAAGAATTGACGTTCGACAAATCGTGATATGTAAGACAGTTTGTAAGATCCATACCGCAAATAATACAATCATAATTTTTGCTTTGTTTGAAAATTGCCTCCGTTTCCATTTTTTCTTTTTGATGTGAATTTGCTGTCATTCCAACAAATGCCAAAATCTTCCGCAATTTTTAAAATGTCTCTACTCGTCCATTTCGATTCAGTTCATAAATCGCGAAGGTGACATGTTTTATTGAGTCACTGTTTTAATGCGATTCTTGATATATGCTTTTTTTTTTATCTAACCTTGACTAATTCAGGCACCTTTTTAGTTTATATACAAAATATTAGTCGATATGCTCCGTCAAAAATGGAAAAAAAGCGAATTATGCTTCGCTCGTGTTATTTTATGTAAATGTTATTTTATGTAATATTTACATAAAATAACATCCTCGTTCGGTCAAGGTAAAATAATAAGAAACAATAAAACGTCTAAAACGGGAAAGTTTAAAATCTTAGCAATCGATATAGAAGAAACAGAGCATAATAGTTCTTTCCTAAATATATTGAATAGCAAGTACGACAACTTTCTACCGTCTTAATCGTATTCTCAAAGAAATATTATGCTCTGTTTCTAATATATATATATATATATATATATATATATATATATATATTTATAAAATTGAGGAAACTTTTTTATCGAGGATTAAACGAGAAACAAATGGCTTTCTGCTCTATGGGTGCCTCTCGGGAGCTTACTTGCAATAAATAAATATAGCTATGCAGGTATTGACGAATGATACGCTAAAAAAGCAATCCCTTTCATGAACATGCATCATAAAATTCCTAGTAAAAATGCAATGAAAATGGTGATGACTATGTAGAAAAATAAATTCTGGAGCCCAAAAAATCGCCTGTTTTAATAATACCACTTCCATCTTCGTAATTCTTCAACTTTTTTACTTAAAAGTATGAGAAACTTTACTTTTTGAACGACCGTCGTATGACAAACTGCGCTCCAGACGTCCATGCACAGCCATCGTTCATCGCTGGCAAAAGTGCATTGAGGATGGTGATTACTATGTAGAAAAATAAATTCTGGAGCAGAAAATATCACCGTTTTTATGGTACCACTTCCATCTTCGTAGCTCTGCAACTTTTTAGTTAAAAAAAGGGTCTTTACTTTTGGAACGACCCTCGTATTTATTCATCTACCTTCTCTTCAGAAGGTTAGACACTAGGTCAAGTGTGGGTTTGATGAAAGTGTTTATGTAAAACGAACTAGATTAAAACTTTTACACCCAAATGTTCTGTAGATATAGATGATTAGTCGTCTGTTAGCTTTCTAAAGATTTTTTTCGTTATTTCCAATTGACCATGGAGTGAATTTTCTATGAATACAAGTTATTTACACAATGTATCCAGTGGCGAAATGTACTCATTGAGATTTCAATCCCATGATGCATTTTCCGCCTACCCTTATTACGATTTTAAATGACTACGCTGAATAATCTTTAATTCAATTGAAAACAACCATAAAAGAATTGAACATATGTTTTCTTTTAGTCCTAGAAATATTTGCTTAGTCCGTTAGTTATTTAATCAAATGAAACTTATTTGTTTGCGAGACGAGATTAACGATCCAAAACAAAGGGCAGATAATTCCATATGAAATAAAAGAAAGACAAACTCCATCGTCAAATATAAATATTTAAAAAACAAGTAATAAAAACACGTGCAAGGAATTTTATGTCATTAAATGTTAAAAACCGTTTAATTTTTCACATTTCAGTATCGATTTTAATTGATGTTTACCTCAAATCAAACCTAATCTAAATGTGAATACGCTACGGCATTATATGTTGGTACGTACGTTATCACCTTTTGCATCTATCAAAACAAATGAGATCGTCTATTAAAAGAGTACAATGTTAAATAACTAAATTTCCAAAAGTTACTTTCGTTTCATTAATTCGGAGAATATTTCGCTTACAATTATCTTTATGGCAAGAAGTCATAAATTATTTATTGCATTAAAAAGAATGAAATTCCCACAATTTTAAATGAATAAATGTTAAAATTCGTATTTTTATATTTTTGGAATATTTAGCTGATAATGACCATCATTTAATTGAAGAAGAAAGATACATTTTTTCTTAATAGTATTAACCCCGAAAGGCTTGTTTTATTTATAATGTAAATTTTTGGTAACAATAAATTCTAAACATTAATATAGAAAGTACAGTAGAATTTCGACGGGGTCAACTAGTGCAATGGGTTATTTTACGAGAATTAAATTCTTTAAACGAATATATATACATACATATACATATATATATATATATATATATATATATATATATATATATATATGATGGTCTAGTCACACTGAAGAGTTGTGATACATCAAAAAAGTCTATTTTTGATGACTATATACATATATATATATATATATATATATAATTCAACTCATTAATATGATAGTAATATGTATAAGGTAACCAGAAATTCACATTATCAATGATAAAATACCTTTACATTTTTATATCTAGTCACCTTTTATAGTCACTTGTAATATAATATCCATTCCTCAGAAGCCGAGAATAAAAATGAAATATCAAAAACAACTAGAAACAATGCCGTCCTACACAAAAGGTTAATTTCATTTTGAAGTTTACCTTCTCCTAGACTAGTACAGATAAGGCTGTCTTAAGATACCGGCTTTCTGACCTAAAATGAACTAAACAGTTCTGTTTTTGTTTTCACCTTCTCTTTGCAAAACTAAATGATGTTCTGCAAAGCTCCCCCCCCCCAAAAAAAAAAGTTTTTTTCACGACAAAACAATATAAAGTGAACGCACTAAATGAATATTTGAAAATATAAAGAATTTCAAAACGTGAAACCTTTTACCAAAATGACCGGATTCGGCATTAAATAACCCGGGAACGTCGATAGTCCTTAAAACAAAGCAATCCAACCAAACACCATAAAGATATAAAGAAATTTAAGCGTAACATTTTTAACCAACATTGCCGGATTCAGTAATAAATAACTCGAAAAGGGTTAGCATGTCGTAAAACAAAGAAATCAAACCAAATACCATGAATAAACATTTAAAGATATAAAGAAATGGAAGTATAAAATCTTGAACCAAAATACTTGCTCTTCTTTTCTGGTAAAAATATTACTCAGTCAGCATAAACAAATTGTCGATGTCATTTCCAAGTTTCTATATCAAGGCGTGTGTGTCTATTCTACCTTATTAGGTTAAGCTTTTTTTACCACTTATCAAGGCCCAGGAGCCACTCGGGGATAAGGGTTATTGTGTGTACACTAATCAGTGGGATAGTATCGTAGTAATAGTTAGTATTGGGGATTTGATAGGTGTTATTACTTAAGGGGGCGGTTCATCAGGAATTTTTTTGTGTTGGACTTGAAGACATCCAAATTGAATTCGGGGGGAGGGGGGACAGGCAATCGGCAGAGAGTTCCACAGCCATGCAGTTCTGAGAAAGAAGCTTTGTTCATGGAATCTACGTTTTGATTTAGGCACGGATAAAGAGTGGGGAAAATTATTGACAGTGGTTTCAGCTAGTCGGGTGTTTCTCGTGAAAGATTAGCGAGGGGGAATCAGTGAATGGAACTCAGACGAGCACTTGCCATGGAGATAACGATAAAACAGAGACAGGCTCGCAACGTCTCTTCTGTGGGAGAGAGGTTGCAGGGAAGAGAAAAGGTCATCTCCCACCAAGCCACGAAGTCTCACGTTTTTATTTTAATGTATTAGCGTTAAATACTCGCTCTTTTTTTTTTCGAGCGCAATTATCACCAGAACTACTCAATAAATATCACCCGAATTGCTCATCGTAAGGTTTCTTTAGTCTGTAGCAGAATTCGTAGCTGAAACTACAAGTCAAAAAAAGACATATCATTTACCATTTATCATTTCCTACCATAAAAATGGAATCTTATTTTTTTATCTTTTTCTTTTACGTTCACTTAGTCGTCCTTATTTTCGCCGATTTCTTAGTCCATTCTCTCATTATGTTCGTACTCTGTCGCAATCATTTTTCACTGTGTTTTTATTACAACTCAAGAATTCCATTGTTATTGTCGAAGCAGAATTTTCTCCAAAATTTGATCGCAATGGATTTCAACGGTGATGCCGATAATCGTTATCTTTATTTTGAAAAAAGAAAATATATGATTAACAAAATCTAAGTTGTCTGTGTCATAGGTATTATTATATGTAAACAAAGATTGTATTCAGAAATACTTGTTATATATTAACTTTCTCGTATGCTCCCTAGTTTTACATCAGTGTTGTTTTGTTTTTGCATAATATCAAGTAACTATTGTTGGTTCAAAGATTTAAAGTCGCTTTCAAAGGTGAAATGAGTATAAATTGTTTGTCATAAGACCGGAAGTACAGAAATGTGGACGAGAAATAACGTCAGGAAATTAAAAAAAAATTAGTTTAGTTCTCACAGACCTGATTTGGTTTGGTCGTTTTGTTTTACGGCATATCAACCCTTTTCGGGTTATTTAATGCTGAATCAGATTATTTTGGAAATAGTATTCTTGTTCCTTTGTTATTTTGTTGAAGGTTTTTATTCTTCAAGCTCTTTGTATCTTCAATCGCTAGTTTGTACTATTTAATTTGGTTGTTTTATAGTAGATTTTATCGTTTTTGTTTCCTGCTCCGCAGAACATGATTGAGTTTTACAATGGGAAAGAGAAAAGGGTCACAGTATTAATGTTTGGTAAATTTTAAGTTAGGAAACCAGTCAGGAAGCGGGAGAGAAAGAAAGAGAAAGGGGAAATGGGAAGAAAGAAAAAGTGGGTTGTTGTTTTTGTTTTTGGGCTTTGCAGAACATAATTAAGTTTTGCAAAAGGAAGTAGAAAAAGCAAAAAGCATTAATGTTGGGTGCATTTCGTCTCAGAAAGCCAATATCGTCAGACATCCTGATCTGGTAGCACCAGTCACAGGACTGAACCAAGGGACACATGTATTAAAATTATGGAATAATATTATCCATAGTTTAGATCTATTATATCTCTCGTTCTATCTCTTTATTTCTCTCTCTCTCTCTTTTTCTCTCCCTTTGAAGGATGTCTATACTTCTTTTAGTTAAGTAACTGCATTACGTTCTGCAAAAGTGCATGTACTGCAGCAAAGTGCTCAATGCCGGTGACCTTATGCAAAACTGATACTATGCGATACATCGTTAAAAAGGATACAGACATAAAATTCATTGAGTGTACGAGAGAATAATGAAATTATTTAAAGGTCAAATAGAAGCACATTGATTCACGCGGAAAATATAAAGAGAGAGAGAATGAATAATCGCTATCTTCATTATGTACTTGAAGACGAATCAGGCATCGAAAATATGCTCTCGAAGGTGACATTTTAGCATGAGACTTGACTAACGGAGCCAAACTAAAGTGTGCAATAAACTAATATATCATTACATTTTCTTAATACTTCGAGTGATTTTTTCACTTGACACATGAAGCCGCTATATAACACTAGCGCATAATCTGTTTTATTTCCGTGTTGTTATTTACTTCAGTGAGAGGCAAAGTCAGGCTGGTATTGAAAGCCAAATATTTTAGTTGGTGTTTTACACTAAAAGTTGATGGAAAAAATCGCTCTAAATATCGATCTCGACGACTAATTGTAACTCTTGTAGCGCGCAGAATAACAAGTATGTCTTACCATTGCGTTGGGAGGTTAGATACAAGGTCACGTGAGCATTCGAAAATCCAGCGGATTAGAAGAAGTGCACTCTACTAAAATGCAGAAACAAGTGCGCCGACATTCCCTGACCAACGCGCTTCAGACGATTAGCAATAAACTAACCCCTTCTCAAAGTGTGTTCTGGATCAAACATTCCCCGACTTGGCATACAACCGATGAACTTTGCTGCTATTGTACGAGTTAATAAATAGCTGCAAACAATGAGGAGGACTTCATGCAGACCAGATAATCTTGAAGTACGATCTTCGTGAGCTCTACGCAGAAATCCGACACCCCCAACAAATAAACAATCAAACAATCATTTTCATCGAAGTGGTTCATAGAATTTCAAACAATATTTCAACAAAGTACTATTTTTACATACTATCACAAGATGGTAAGTTATTAATCTCTCGGTGAGGATATCCCGATGTTTATTGAACGCATAAGTAACCATATTTTTCTATGGATTTTATACAATAGCACAATATTCAATTCGGTAGGTAAGCGAGTTGTGCGATGTCCAATTTTTCACTTTACATCTGATCATAATCGTCTATTGCTTGCGAAGATGATTGTAATCCTGCAATGGTTCAGTGAATCTGAAGATGGTTTGTCAGTCTGATCTGAACTCTGGAGTATCTTTTGCATGTAGAGCGCCTGAGAGGTATGCTGTAAAAGAGGTGCTGACTGTTCTGTGTTTTCGAACAGCACGTTTTCCCCTCGCGTTTCTCAATGTGTGTAGTCTTGCTGTTCTCTGTGGCGGGAATAAACACCTAAAACTGCCATCAATGAGAAGGAAAATGCAGATCAGATAATCCTTAGACACGATCTTTGTGAGCTCTATGGAAACCAATAATTAAACAAGCATCAACAAACAACAATGGTTTAGACTTTGTCGGACTGATTTTCGAAGACGTATCATTGACTTGTATTAACAACAAAAAAAAACAATTTTATTTTAGAAATCAGTCAGTATTTCTTGTATGACAGAAAAATCATTCTTCCCCTAATGAGAACTGTTCAGTGTTTGTCAAATTCAGATGTTCAGTGTGACCAATACAAAAATTTGTAACCATTTGGGAATACTGAGTGCTGTATGTGCCCTCCGCTTATCTCGGCATTATTTCTAGTCGTCATGTATTTCTGTTTTCTACTAGAATCAGGCAATGCCGATTCAGGAGGGGGGAGATTAAGATTGCGCAATCCTTGCCTCAACTGTTACGGGGGGAGCATCTATTATTTTTTTTAAATTGGACGTTAATGTCAGGAATCTTTATGTCGAACTTGGTCATATCAACGAAATATGAAACAGAACCTTTTAATTAATTCACGGTGGTATATTGTTCTTATCCCGTAAGCCAGCACTGGGTAGAAGTCTTAAGTAGTTTTTAATTATAATTATCATCTGTACTGAGGATTGAAAGTGTAATCTCTCAGAAGATTGTCATTTTGAATTAATTTAGCCCTTTATCCGTTGCACCACTTGTTTGTGTGGGAAATGCTTGTATGAATTTTAGGAGCGTTGAACCAATTCCTTAATATTGTATTTTTCTTTTTTATAATAAGTATAACAGAAAAAGGCTATTTTAAACAGAAGTATGACCGAAACTAATATTTTAAACAAGCAAGACTGATCGAACACTGTCTTCTATGGAATCTTCATATTTAACAATGAATATATTATTTAAACTAAAGAGTAATGGAATTAAAATGTATCTTAATGGCATCTGAACCAAACATCTACAAGAAAATTAATGCATACATATATTAGATGTTAGAAGAGGAAATATACACACTCTACATTAACTGCTGTTATAAAATTGAGTATGTAGCTCATGAAAATTATACACCTATAAGGAACAAGGGATGCACACAAAACTGCTTGGGGGTATAATGATACGGTTTGCTACTTGGTAGTAATCCTCCAAAGCATTACTTCCTCCTTGTGGAAGGATTGAGTTTTCGTCTGAAAATCCCCCATTGAAATGAATGAATCCGAGCACAGCAAATTTTGCAGGCGTCAATTATACTTCGTGTTATGGGAGGGGGATTCTCCTCAACTAGGAGGATTTTCACCTCCTCTAAACTTGCTCGCGTGATGAGCGGCTGTATCATCTCTTTCTCTTTGCCTTAAACATACATACAGACATACAGACAGACAGACACACGTGCGAACACACACACACACACACACACACACACACATATATATATATATATATATATATATATATATTTCAGAGGAAACATAATTTAATTTAAATACCAAAAAACAGTTTCAGTTAGAAGAACAGTGAAAAAAAAAATTCTCACTGTTCAGGTGGTTTTAAATCAATGAATATCTCCAACTGATGTTTCAGAATCTTTTGTCTACACAGGCTAGGTCGAGAGTTGTTAATAGCTAACGCCTCAATGATATTGAGATGATAGTTCGACCTAGCACTGTATAAAACAGAAAACCACCCATCGGAATATTGATCGGCACACCTATTTATACTCAACAGGTGATTGCCAATGGCGGACTCATGAGCTTGGGAGTGCCCGGATGTTCTCGAAACCAAAATTCCCCTCTTCCCTCATTCGTTTTCTTAGTTTTTAATTTATCATTCTGACGTTTCCTCTTAGAGGGTCAGACGATAAGGCCTTAAGGAAATTTTAATTTCACCTGCCCATTTCTTGTTTTTTGGTATTTAAATTAAATTATGTTTCCTCTGAAATTTCTCCTTCCATTTTGTTGTACCAAAAATTTACTTACATATATATATATATATATATATATATATATATATATATATATATATATATATACATATATATATATATATATATATGTATATATATATATCTATATATAAAGAGAGAGAGAGAGAGAGGGTGGAGAAGAAAAAGAGACAAGAGGTAGGAAGGTGTTATCAAATATACTTATGAGTTATATATAGTTCTATCAGTTTGAGTCCTGTTCGTTTTTATTTTCTTTTTGGAATTTTTAGTTTCTTACTCTTTATATAATAATTGTACGTTTTTGTAATGTATTTTTTTCTACGCAAATCATTTTTAAAAATTCCATTGCAATATATGTGTGTGTGTGTGTGTGTGTGTGTGTGTGTGTGTGTGTGTGTGTGTGTGTGTGTGTGTGTGTGTGTGTGTGTGTATTATCATGTGTAATGTGAAAATTTAAATGGATGCAAAAGAACACAAATGAAAAAAGGAAAATGGACATCAAATATTAGAAGCTAAAGAATAAAAACAATGAGTCATGTGGGGAAAATTGATATTTCGCCTCCTAGTTTTTTAAGGCATATTCATAAATAATCTCTCTTTTTCTCTCTACATATAATAAACCAATGATGTTTAAACGGCTATCAATTCCACGCGCGTGTGTTTAAAACGAGATGATTTTTAATATGTCTTTTTTTTTTGCCGCATTTATATTCTATGTTTGAATTATTGTTTTTATTCTTGCTGGTTTTTTTTTTTAAATGCAATTAAATAAATTTATCTTTCTGGAACTGATTGGCACAAACTTCTTGTCAAATCCACAACGATATAATACGCACATCATGATTAATGATATGTGCTGTAAAACCAACGCAGTGATTAGGATCAATTATCAGAGTTATTCCGGTGCGAACGGCACGCAATATATTATAATGATTGATAAAATTATCCGTGGACGGGCTTGAGGAATATGAATAAGGATGCTATTGAATCACAGTTATTTAAAATGAAACCAATTTATAGACAAACGTATTCAACGAGAAAAATACCCGTCCCAGGAAAAGTAAAATTAATTCTTCGAACAGAACAGTTTTGCAGCACTTTTATGTCACCTTACAAAGATTAAAATCAAGGTATAATCAAACTAAACCTCACGTCTAGAATCATTATTCCAATTTTGATCAAAATCTCTTACACTATTTGGATTCTAGAAAATGTCTAAAACCTAAGTCTTTGGCTTAAGGAGTCTTAAAAAGAAACTGAAATTCAAGGAATATTGCTTCATTGGTGTCTATCATTTATGGATAAAACTTAATACAAATCTGAAATATTTGAATCTCTAAATAGTATGTTGTGTCCATATTACGACACTCAAAACAATTTTAAATACTCCTAAAAATATGAAATTTAAGAAATGGTTATAAATGAATGTCTAGCATCAAAATCACAGACATCTGAATTTTCACAAAGGGCTATTTTTATTTTCTTGAAGTAAAACAAAGACGCTTTACATCTAGCAGTAAAGATTACAAAATCCACAATGATCGGTTTATTAGCTTGTGCATGAATCCTTTAAATAGAAATATATAAGCATATAGACATACCTATTTCTATATAAATAAAATAACACTAGCCAAATAGTAGATCTAACATAACATTGTTCATATAGTTTAAACAACCTATTCGCCTTTTATTCCTCTATGATATTACCTTTTAATTGAAGTACCATAGTGTTCACGTCAATTTAAAAAATTAACTTTAAATCGAAAAAAAAACTGCGGCAACAAATGAGCTTAAAAATGAGCGTAAAAAAAATAAAAAGCATGATAATCGTGATTGTTGTTGCTCCATGTTATACAACGTAAAATTTAGTCCATATGCCTCGATTTTCTCTTAGTGGTCGTCAGGAGCTCATTAATCTCCACCTTTCTGGTTTATCCAATCGAGAAACCGACCGCAGATTGAAATGTGATGAGAAAACGGTGCGAATGCACCAAAACACCGGCAGTGTTGGTGATGCTTTTAAATCTGGTAATTCTAGAGTTACTTCTTATAGGGAAAACAATGCTATCAAGATCCGCAGCCTCAGAAACAGATTTGAAACGGCTCCCCAAATCCAACAACAGTGTAATCTTGTTACAAAGTGCTCTCTTTCTACAGTTAAACACAGACTGAAAGAAATTTGATTTGCGAGACTTTGTTGCAATAAGCAAGCCAATGATTTCTGTAAAGAATAAAAAGCGCCGTCTGGACTTCGTTAGATGCAATGAAAATCATATTGGTCGAAAGTGATTTTTAGCGACGAAAGCAATTTCAATAGACTATGCAGTAATTGTAGGCAGTACGCCCGTCGAAATAAGGACGAAGAATTTAATCCTAGGTGCTCAGTTCCAACGCTGCAAATTGGTGAAGGTTCAGTTTCGGTGTGGGGTGTTATTAGTGCAAATGATTCAGGGTCTATAGTTCGCTTGCAAGGTCGACTTAATTCGACCAGGTACATTAATATGTTAACTGAGCATTTTCTACCTTACTTTGGTCGGAATTCGGATGATAATCCCATCTTCATGCATGGTAATGCTCCCATTCACACGGTGGCAATGTTAAGAGATTCCTGGAAGAGCATGATATTCCGTGTATGGATTGGCTTGCACAATCTCCAGACCTCAATCCTATCGAAAACGTATGATATGACATCAAGCAACAGCTATGCAATGATAAAATTTTAAATCTGGAAGAACTTTGGACAAAAATTAAAAAGAAGTGGGATGCCCTTTCACCAAGGTATTGCCTCAGACTAATTCAAGGAATGCCCAAAAGATTGAAGGCTGTCAAATTGCAGAAGGGCTATACTACTAAATAATAACTAGTTCATTGTGATCCTGTTGTATTTGTGTTGCATTAATGTTCTAAATTACATTTAAATAATTATTTTCCATTGTGCGCAGTTTCTTTTTGCCTTCTTGATTTGAAGTTAATTTTTTTTAATTGACGTGAACACTAAAGTATTTAAACTAAAAGTCAAATATGAACAGGTAAAATATATATATATATATAATATTTGTCCTCTCACCAGGAAGTTACAAACACCTAAGACATGATTCTGTGACTCTGGCACACTAAGATAAGCGCACGCTAACCCAGAAAAATGTCCTAACCAACTACGTCGGAATTCTCTGGTAGGAGAGAATCAGGCGATTAGTAATAAACTGGCCCTCTTCTTGGAGAGTAGAACTCCTAGGACTAAACGGAAAAATACCTCAGACCAACATCAACAAAGACATTGTCGTACTACCAGCATCATATATAACGGAGGCTGAGGAGAGTCCGTAAAGGGTGGTCACATGTTGTTCCCATTTCTTGAGTTTAAAACAAACCGTACCGATGCTGTTATGTACTTGTGTCATATATATATATATATATATATATATATATATATATATATATATATATATATATATATATATATATATATATATATATATATATATATCAAGTTCTCCTTTTTAAATTTCCTTAATGGCCAAACACTTTACTCGGGTTCTTTCCCGCAAATTTTACAAAATCACTAGGTTAAAGGTATTTAAGAGCAATAACTAATGAATTTTACGAGATTATTAAGAGTGCTCATTAAAGAAGAGCAAGATATATTTTTACTAATATAAAGAAATGTACATTGTCGCAACACTATACACGCTAATGTTTCGAACAAATGGTCAGTTAAAAGGCCTCGTCAGGCGACTAAATATATGGTTATTGTCCACAGAAGAAACCAGTTCTTAAATCTCTCACACATAAACACACACATACACACACACACACATATATATATATATGTATTTAAATTTATATGCATAATCATATACGATGTATACGTCTCTATATATACGTATACATTTATAAAGTAGAACTGATACGTATAAATATATATGTGTATGTGTATATAGGAGTCAATAAAGAGAGAAAATGAAAGTATAAAAACTATATAATGATATATAGAGATTTATTCATTTCTTTAATAAGGGTATACATCAATTAGAGGTGTTGGATAAGTAGGAACTCTTCATATCCTGGTATTTCGAAGCCTAATGCTTCTCATCAGAAGAGTAGAGAAGATGCTAGATAACATAATAGGTATGCAATGAATTGATATGTACCCTTATTAAATATATATATATATATATATATATATATATATATATATATATCACTATATAGTTTTTATACCTTCATTTTCCCTCTTTATTAACTCCTATATAAACTCCAAAACATTTTGTTGGGTGTTGTATCATCTCGATAAGTATCCCTTTAAAGAATTGCTTTTATTCCACTCTTTAACCCATATATATATATATATATATATATATATATATATATATATATATACATACATATGTATATACATATATGTGTGTGTGTGTGTGTGTGTGTGTGTGTGTGTGTGTGTGTGTGTGTGTGTGTGTGTTGTATGTACATTGCTGACAACTTGATTGTGACTCTGATTTGAATGTACGAACGAGTGTTTATGTTTAATTCTCGAAAGAAATCATTAGGCTAAGTGCAATCAGTGATTTACTCATAGAATGAAACACAAACGTTTCCGTGCAGTCCATGTTTGTACGTCTATTTTTTACGCTAGTATATGTCTAAGTCTGTACAATGTATAATGACTTTTAAAATAGTATAACAAACTTGTGTTAATGATTTATTCTCGTCAAGTTTGTAACACTAATTCTGTAGTTGAATTACATTTTCCGTTCAAAACATCGCCGGAATTTATAAAGCTGTTAATCGATTATTCTTTGCCTTCATAGTTATTTCTTATACAAGAATATAATTTCTTCCGCGAGGTTTTATTGATAACAATATCCCCCCTCTAAAAAATATGAATTATGTATTTTTATATTATAAAATCACTATGCAAATTCATGTTTCATCATATTAATATTTTTTTCGGAAAGAATAAAATGTACATCTCATATAAACTGCACATCGAAAACATCTGAATGAACATAAAATGTCATTCCAAGAATGTCCCAATCGTGGAACATGTTATTGCGGGGCTTCAGCCTACAGACTATGACATGGTTATTTTCAAGTGTCATGAAATATTTGCCGAGTCGTCCCTGACTAAACCAAACATTCTTTTCAAACATTTCTTAATATGTTCCCATCATTCAACTAACAATCTTATTAACCTTTATCTTCGAGTGGCTTTTGGCCTTGGTAAGTAATTAGCTATTAGTACAACAAACAATATTGTGCATTTAATGTTTATTCAAGGTGGCTTACTATCAATTTAAAATAACATCCGTGCTCTCCTTATGACCTCTTCAGAACTCCTGTTTTTGACCTCATCAGGGCTAGGTATATTCAAAATGGCTGACTATCCGTTTAAAATAACGTCAGGATTTGCATTTTGATATCCTTAGAACTCCTGTTTTTTACTTCCTCATAATGGTTTACTATATGTTTAAAATGACATCCGAGTTACCCTTTTGGCCATCTCAGAACGCCCGTTTTTTACCTCCTCAGGACTAGGTATATTCCAAATAGTTGATTACCTGTTGAAAATAACATCTGGTTTCGCTTTTATGACCATCTCAGAACTCCTGCTTCTCACGTCATCAGAAGTAGGTATATTCAAAATGGCTGATTATCGGTTTAAAATAACATCTAAGTTTCCCTTTTAACCTCTTCAGAACTCCCGTTTTTTACCTCGTCAGAACTTGATATATTCAAAATAGCTGACTATGTATTCAAAATAACACCTGGGTCGTTTTTGACGTCCATAGAACCAGGTGTCAAAAGTCTCAATTTAAAATGGTTGACGTATTGATTATCTTCATCGTTAATTAAGACAATCGTCAGATTTTAGCTTGGATTAACTAAGCTAAATCATAGCTAAAACAAATTACTACTTTATATCTGAACAATAATTTCTTCCTCGTCTTTTCATGCACGGACTTACCACTTGTGCTAGCGTCACCAAAACACCAAACCTTTGCCACATCAATAAAAAGGGAGTCGTGTATACGTTATGGCAATTCTTTTTTTTTTTTTTTTTTTTTTTTGCGTATTGCAAATTGAAAATTAAATTCTTCCGCCTTCTCGTTAGTTCAACATCATATTACCAGATTAAAAAATAAACAGTTAAAAATCTTGTACTGGGCCAACACATTTTGAGAAATGATCTCTCCTCTTTCTTCTATCCCATTGTTTTCACAAACGTTACTAGTTCTTCTCTAATCTATCGTTATTTTCATGAAAGGTGCTCGACTGAGTTCCAGTATATCGTTCCTTTTTGTAAGATATTTACAGCAATAACTCATCTTGATTGATACATAGTGAAAAATAAAGAGTTTATTTGCAAGGACTTCTCGTCTGTGGAACACATTATTGCGAGGCTGCTCCCCTACAGATTACAACATAGTTGTATTAAAATTCAACAGCAACAAATACTTATCATAAACCGCCCCATAAATAATCAAGCCTCGTGTCATTTACTGTTCCGTACCTTTTGGTTGACAATTTTTCCATCTTATTAAAAACGTTGCTGTGTCTTTTTTTTATATTTTCGAATAAAAGTCCCTAAATGATCCTCCTTGCAAGTTTTGTGGGTCGGCAAGGGCCCGAAAGAAAACGCAATTGAATATTTAACTCAATAACTCAAAAGGTGTTGTAAAGAAAAGGGAAATACAACAAATAGGGAGTGGTTATACGTCAGTTCGACTGCCAAATGTACATAATTTGTGCATAACACTGTCAAGCATATTTTCCTGCTCTTTATAGTATGTGGAAAAGTTTATTATAATCCATAAGGTGGCAACCATAATATTAATTCTTATCGTCTAATAGCTCTTGGCTTTGATAAGAGGTGACTCAACAGTAAAAAAATACAAACTGCAGAACTAATTAGACGCTAATCAATCTGAAGTTAATCCCGGCACCGCACTTCAATTCGTTGAAAGCAGAAAAAATAGCAAGTATTGCTCCATAATTAACTTTATTTTATCAACCTATTTCATTTGAAACGTCAGATGACTTCGGTTTATATACTGCACGAATCACCAGAGACATTCGACGGGTGATAAACATTTGCACGAACGAGCTCCAGAAAACCGCATCGATGTTCCAATGCTCTTTCCAACTACCATCCAAGGCAACACCATGCCAACAAATGCGTCGTCTTGCAACGTTTAATTCTTGCTGAAAGAAACAGAATAGTTGCAATACTTTGGCCATGGTGGTATTGGGTATGATCACAAAGATTCGGACGATTATATTTATAGCCATGGGAGATAAGAATGCACCAATCTCTGTATATATTGAGTCTCGTTCAATTGTTCAGTGATAGCCTTTCGCCTTGACACGAGTGAAAGGTTACTGCTCACTCTGATTAGATGAATACTACTATTCTTAACCTGGAATTCTTTACAATTCAAAACTTCTCTGACTGGATTGATACTTCTAATTTTTGCTTGAGATAACTTCATTTAATATTCGTAATTTTATTATTTTCTTTTCTTTACGACAGAGTTTTTTTTGTTTTGTTTTTTTAATCCTTTGCCGGAACATTTTTCTATGACAGGAATGGCCCTTCATTCAAGAAAAACAAAATAAACTCTTGTACAGTGTGCTTTAAAATATTTGCGAAAGCAAATGAAACGGTAATAGCAAACAGTTTCAACGAAATTCAACGATATTATCCAATAAAAATGCATGTGAAAAACATCGGCAAATTCGTGCAATTAGAAATTTTTGTAACAAAAAAATCAACCACGGCCATTCCTTTACAAACAAATATAAGTCTTTCTGTATTCCTTAATTTAAGGCCGAATAAAGAAAATTAGGATGTAGTTAATGTGACCGGCCTGATAATCTTAATTCGCTTTATCGCTTTCCGTTTTCTGGTGTTGTCTGCTCACATGATTACGTTTCTTACTTTTTAATAAAAAGCCACACCCATGTCTAGCTTGATTCGATATGTCTCCTTATATATTATTTGTTCTTCAAATCAGCTGCTTCTTCCTTAACTCACATTTCTTTCTAAACGAGTTCACATTCGGATCAGCATAATCAGGTACAAAATAATTCAATATTTTACAGTTATTGCAACCGTTTTTACTATCAGTGTTTCTTTTTCGTATGGCAAAGCTTCTGTGTTACTATAAAATACTTAAGAATCGTTTGAATGTGTAGAGGTTACTTTTACAAATCACCGTTTTCGTTAAAAAACGGTGGATGATTTTTTAATATATTATCTCCCTTTGTCTATTTTGTTCATAAATTTCCTTTCTTCTAAAATAGCCCAATTTGATTGGTCAGGATAATTATTTTTGGCCAATCGGCAGATCCTTTAAACTGTGCGGTTTGAAGGTGAAAAGTCGATTCCTGATCTGTTCTGAATTAGTCATCGTTTGGACAGGATATATTTGTGTAAATGTTTTTCTATGCTTAAAATGACCATTATTCATTAATGCTTATTGTATATAATCTCTTCATGTAATTTTCTTTATCCATCATAACATTGTGCAAAGAAAGACATTTCACAACAATCGACGATTTCGTAAATTTGCAAATGACGTTATGCTTAAATTGACAGCATTCGATAAATTGGTCTTTTTTTATCAGGCCTGGAACACAGTTCATTTGTGTGACATTATAGTTTCAATATCACTAATTTCTGCCTTTATTTATGCCTTTATCATTTATTTCAGCTTATCTTTCGCAACATTTTTCGAGCAAAAAAATATTTAATAAGAAATGATCATACATATATTCTAGCACACATAGATTCACATTATAAAATAACAACTTCTAACCTTAATCAAATAATTGGCAACATTTAAAAAAAACTACAAAATTAAATGACGGGATTGTATAAATTAAGCATTATTGAACAATTGACATTTTAACCATAGAAAATACAAACAATCTATCTTTAGACGATGCATATAAATATTTTGTTCGCAAAAGCACTTTAATCAAAGATCTTGAAAAGTATTAGGTCGGTACAAAAAGATTTACCGATTTAAAATTTCATCTTAAAAATGAAAAAAATGTTTTTTTTGTAATTTTTATTCATAACAATAAAACTATTTGCTTTGAAATCTGCAGAGGAACTTATAAATGTTTCGCTTGTAAATTTCTTTAGGTTTTAATGGGAAATATGAAACTGATTCTTGTTCAATCTCCTCTCCTGGTGTAAGCCTAAGACCATCTGAATGGTTTTGTGATTCTCGAAAATGTGATAGTCCAAGGGAGCTAGGTCAAGAGAATATGCAGGATAAGACAGTATTTCTCAATCGAATTCTCTGAGATCTTTGGTCAGTGGTGATCTGTGGTAACGAGCATTATCATGATGGAAGATGATTTACTTTTTGTTGACTAATGAAGGTTATCTTCGGGTCAACATGGGTGAAAATATTGTAGAAAAATATAAATGATGCTTTAATCATGTGAAATTAAAAAAATATATAAATTAATCCTGATGATGTTTAAGCAATAAAAATCTGCATAAAATAAATTACAATGGTTTAAGATGTCGCTTTAACACACCGGCAAAAAATTTTGCACTGACCTAATAAGATATCTATCACGAATGTAAAAAACAATCTACAGTTAGTTTTAAGCATTTTCTAAATTCGCACCTGGGAACGTTGCCAGGAGAAATTGATTACACGATATTATTTTGATTGGGAATATTTTTGTATGAACAAATTCGTTTAACTTTCTTGAAGCTTTGTTATTATTTTTTGTTGAAAAAGTGAAAACAAGATGTTGATACGCAATAGAATTTATTGTTTTTTATGAATTTACCTTTTTATTGCGTATGTCTTGTTGGTAAATATCGTGTACTTGCCTAATATATATATATATTTTTATAATGTACGTTTAATGATTACAATCAGTAATTACCGCCAAATATTGATTAGTGATTTTATCATCTGATAGATGTAGATATTAACTGGTAATTTCACAAATTCACAAGTATTATGTCGTTTGTCTTAATTGTTCTATTCTCATCAGTATGCATCTAAATATCTATCTGTGGCTATATTGTATTGCGTTTGTGTGAATATATGTATTATGTATTTACTAAAAACGTAACCTGGTGTTGTCCGGGAGATTTAGTTTGAATTTGCATATTTCTTACTTATTTTAATTGTTTGTTTTTTCTTTTCATGATAACAATTTAAAGCTAGGAATAATGTATTACAAAGTTATTTAAACATTTTGTTTCATTTTAAGCGGTTGATTTCCTATAATAAATTAACAAACCTCTTTATATATACATTGCAATTATGAGAAACTCGATATTTAGCAATTAAATAGAAATTATAAATGTTTTTTTATGTTACGTTTATATTATAGCATCTCATAATAATTTATAATGTTTTTACTATATTATCCGATCATATATTTTGGGTATTAATGATTATAACGTTATTAAATAAGAAAATCTTTATATGTGTGTATATTTGTGTGTGCGTGTGTTGTTTTAACTTACTTCAGCCCCAGTTCTCAGAGATCATCATAAATCAGATCAACACTTGATTTTTATATGCATTACATGGATATTCGAATATTCTATTTAAGTTATCTTTTAACAATAAAACATTTAGTAAGTAAAGAAGTTAAGAACATTTATTTTAATTTCTCTAATTGAACAGTTACCTACGTTATAGTATATCTTTGCACTGGCCTATTGGTATTAAGGAATATCTAGTGAAGTATATATCTTATTACTGTTACTATAGACACCATCACTTGAAGAAGCTAGCGTGTAGCCATACTAGGGCGGGGGATCTTATTTGGAATTCAAACACCATATTAATTTGAATATTTGCTCAAGGTTTGCTTACAGGGAAGAGTATCCTCATGTCAGGTTGGCCGTAATATCCCCTGTACTGAAAAACCTAGACACTCCAAGATGGTGGCTAGTATTTAAATTTTCTCATATATGTGTTCGTGTGTGTGTGTGTGTGTGTGTGTGTGTGTGTGTGTGTGAGCCTGTCATAATGAAGAATAAATAAAATATGCAGACTAATAAAAACAAGGAGAATAAAACAAGGATTTGTTACAATTTTTGTCTTCTTATACGACCTCTTGTACTCATTATTCAACGGAGGGGAGGTCAAACTTCCTAAATATAATCAGCTAGGTTAGTTTAAACTATATGAAGTGCTCTTAAAGCTGGGAATGAAAGATGAAATATATTTGTGGATACTATTTTTTTAATGTCTTCATTTTCGGGTTAATATCTTTTGCATTAAAAAAAAAACTATACACTAATTATAGGTCAAAGCAAATACGCAGCATAGCCACCTGTAAACCAAATCTTTTGTGAATTGATAAAACTCAAAAAATCATTTATCAAATATTTTATATAAATGTGAAAGATTGAATTTATATTTGAATATATTTTTATTGAAATAAACTATTTTCTTATTGCGAAGAGAATTGAGAAATATATTTCATCGTTTTTTTTTGGGGGGGGTGAGGAATTTTAATTGGTGTTTATAGTTTCGGGCTTGTTTCTTCATCATGATTGATATTACAACATTTCGCCTGGCTAAATTTAACACGATATCTGATATAGTAAAAAACAAAAAACTTTAATATATATATATAAAAACAAATATGCTCAATCAATTTCATGGTTTATGCATTTTATCATCCTGCATACTATTTTTTTTTCGAAAAGCATCACTCGACCTCGAAAGATGCAACACAAAAACAGTATTTTTTTTAATTTCATTTGATGACGCTATTGTATAGAATGTGAAACATGGACTAAGATATACGTTCTTGACCTCGGGTTAAGATCCAAATTTAGTATGTATTCTTTCCTAAGATGGGAAAATATTACTGTGGGTTCTTCGTTCGTGATAGACCTCATAGAAGGGAACTATTTCACAACTAATGCAAGGGTTTGGGAAATAGAACTCGATAACAACATTTATTGTGAAACCATATTAACAAGAGGTACTGGGATAAGTGTTTTAACTTGAACAAAGGTAATACCATAATATCGTGGAGTCTGAGTTTACACTGAACGTCAATCGAATGAAAATATTTTAAAGTACGGCAGCAAAATACAACATATGCAGAATACATCAGTGAATTTTCTACAGAGCATGCTAAAATATGATAATACCCGAGGGTATTTCATTTCGTACATACACTTTAACACCCATTAAGACAAATGATATCGACCGATTAGCAAAAATAATGATTACTGATTAATCTCATTTTGCTAAGGTAAAACAATCGATTCTACACATTTTAAAATAAGTTGTTCCAAAATCAAATTATGTCATAAAACAATAGGATTTAAAATAAATACAATTATTTTTACAATTATTAATAAAAAGAAACAATTATTTATTGTTTAAAACCGTTAAATTTTATAGAAAAAATAATTAATATCCGTTTTATTTATTTATAAGAAAATTCAGCTAACAATAACTGTTTTTGTACTTAATAGTATTAATCCTTACAAGTAATGATTATTTAATAATATTAATATTAATATTAACAGATTAATGTAGAAAGCACCATGTAATTTCCGCATGGTCCTACGAATAAGTTTATAATTCTTAGCTCTTAGTGCGAAAGTAATTCTGCTGCTCCGTGTTCAGTTCTGGCAATCAGACGTTTAAATAATTTAATTAATATAATGTCACAACTGGAAAATGGAATGCGAAACATCTGAACTCAGAATTCCAATAAAGTATTAAGTTCAAAAGTATATGCCGGTTAGGGAGTTTGATACAAGGGACCTGAAAAGATGGATGAGAATAATCGTTGAGAAAAACGGCCGGGATGTTGTAATCACAACCATTAAGAAAGGTAAACGAGCCCAGAAGCTGAACATTATGGATTTCAACGATTATACACATATATTTTTTATTTAGTTTATAGGTTTTACATGCGGTCAAATTGACATATATATTTCTATATGCATGAATATATCTATGTAGAAGTATAGAACTGTTAAACATAGGAATTTCTAGAAGTTTATGTTTGCTAGTTTTTGTTTGAATGAATCTGAACCACGTATAGAAGATTTCTGTTTGTAGTTTTTTTCGATTTAAACAAAGATAGTATATATTTTTCGTAAAGAGAATTAAATAATGTAGAATTAGTTTGTTTAAACGACTTATATTCTTATATTTATGTACAAAAATGTGTTGTTAATAAGCAACAATATTCCATATTCTTATTAATAAATATAAAATAAAACTATTTATTTTTATAAAACCACTTTGCTCATTCATATAAAATTCTGATCCATCAAACACAATATTTTAATACATTTTTGAAATTACCGAATATAGATGAGGAGTTAAAAATTTATATATATTTATATAAATATAAAACTAGCAGAACCCGTGGAAAATTCAACACGGTATCTGAATTTTTAAAAACACATTATAAATAAAATGAATAAAAATAAAATAAAACAAATGACTACGAATTTAAAACAACTTTTTAGCAAATTCTTTATAACCTTTAGAGCTAAAAAGAATTTATTTGAAAAATTAGATTTCTTTCATTGAAAATTCAACACACAACACACTGTTTTGTTTTGTTTTGTTTTGTTTTCTGAATAATTGTTATATAAATTATAAAGGAACAAATGTCAATTGCATATTTTTTAAATTTTAAAATGAAACTAAATACAACCTTACAGTCTCCTCTCAACATGACTTTTTTAATCTAAAATAAAATAATTTTTTAATCATAAAATAAAATAATTTTTTAATCATAAAATAAAATAAGTTTTTAATCATAAAATAAAATAATTTTTTAATCATAAAATAAAATAATTTTTTAATCATAAAATAAAATAGCTAATTTTAAGCAGTAAAAAGACAGCCATGTTTTTTGACAATTGTTTTAGAGAAAATGGTTTTAATCATTTATAACCGATAAAGAGCGACTGAAAAAGGGAGGTAATCTGTTTCTCATTAATTAATGTTTGTGATGATGATGATTTTCGTGACACTGGACGTACGGAGAAGTAAGTTAACATTTAGATTATTTTTATTATATTACGGTTAAAAAGGCTGTAATTATTTTTATTATATTTACGGTTAAAAAAGGCTGTAATTGAAACAAAATTGTCCTAACAAAATTAATTTTACTCTTATAGCAATTTGGTTTAATTATTACGTTATATGTATTTATGGGCAGAACTAAATGAAAGCAGTTTTCTCTTTATTTTTTTTTTTAATTGATTTTAAACTCTTTTACTTAAATCTCCCCCAAATAATTGCCAATATTCACCGTGGAAATTTGTTTTGTATTTACGTTTATAAACCGGTATTTATAAAAACTACTATTTACACCTTTCATAATATCGAACAGAATAATTATTTTAGGTGAAACTTAGAAATCAGGCTTGATCTCTCTCTTATTAAAATTATTTTTTTATATTTAAGAATTATTATACAAATCATAAAATGTTTTATTAATATAAATACTCATGTTATTTTTATAGTGATATCATAATTTTCTCATTTATATTATGTAAACTGTTCTCATATTGGATATGATTCGTAATCGTATTCTTAGTATCACCTGTACTGAGCATTGAAACTTGAACTTCCAGAAGAATATAACTTAGAACTGAATATAACTTGCGACTGTTATCCGTTACGTCATATGTCCTGTGTAAAATTAAAGTTATTATTGTATTAGATATGTAGCCTTACAACCTTTTACAAACACACACACACACACACATATATATATAGATGGATAGATAGATATATGCAGTAGGTCGATGAGTGTGTATGTATATATATATGTAAATATATATATATATGCATATATTTATATATACAAAATTTATTTTAATACAATTAAATTACTATTCTAATAATACTATTACAGTATAAGAATGCAATTACGAATTACTTAATACGTCTTCCCGATAGTGGCGTACAGATTTTCGATTTCGGCATATAGATTCCCGAGTTCGATAAGACATGCGAACACAAGGCTGTATATTGTGAGAATAACGCCCAAGATCAGAACTATTTCGAATCACCGAAATGTGATATTTTATGCTAAACTTATATCATAAACTGAATCCTACGTCAACAGTTTGACAAATGTATTATATATATATATATATATATATATATATATATATATATATATATATATATATATATATATGCGTGTGTGTGTGTACATATATAAAGAGAGAGAGAGAGAGATAAACAGACAGACAGAGAGAACGCTATTTTTAATTTTCAAATGATTTTTAATTTAATTGGAAAAAACATCAAATAAATCATACATATATATATATATATATATATATATATATATATACAATGAACCTGTATAATATGGACTTATATGTATATATTTATATATGTGTATACATAGAAAGTATATATATATATTTCTGTAGAAATATATTTTCTTATGATGTTTACCAATCATTATGTAAGAAGCTCAGTGTAATTACAGAGCAATATACAGAATAAATGAAAAAAGCTATATTCCAAAATTTATGATGTTAACCATCTTATAATTTATTCCTTTAATTCAGAATTGTATAAGTCAACTGAATTAAAGAAATAAATTATAAGATGGTCAACATCATGAATTTCGGAATATAGCTGTTTTATCATTTATTCTCTCTCTCTCTCTCTCTCTCTCTCTCTTTCTATATATATATATATATATATATATATATATATATATATATATATATATATATATATATATAAACTAAATATTTTAGTTATGTAGTGAAACTCAAGGGTAGAGAAAATGGTGTTAATTTTAATTCAGAACCATTTATCAATTAAGATATTGTCGACATAAAAAGCAAAATCTCATAAAATAAAAAAGGGAAATAGCGAACATATATACTGCATATGGAAAAAAATAAACAAAAAAAAAGAATGGATTTTTTTGCAAACAATATCCAAGGTCTGTTCAGTTTTTCTGTGAATCGAAAGATTCATTTGTTGATAAAACTGGTTTTATTCTTGTGTCTTTACAAATGATTGACCATCGTATTTTTTAGATAGAAATAATTTCTCTTTTCATGGGGTGTTGTGTTTTTGCCGGAAAAAAAGTTTAAATATATTCATAACATGAACTAAAATTAATATTTTACAAAAGTGCTTAATTCATGTGTAGATTTTTATAAATAAAATTATATTAAAACTTTAAGGTGTTTACGCGTATCGATCAACGTTTCGACATTCTCCTGTCATCATCAGGACCACAAATGAATTTCAGTGACAGAAAATAAGTTAACAAAAGAAAAACAACTTCATATATTATGCTATAACTGTAAGCCATTTAGGAGTCTTCATAAAGAGAATTAAATACCTAAATGTTAATAGATCCACGTAGATTTTTACAATGTTTAGAAAATAATACACACACACACACATATGTGTGTATATGTGTGTGTGTGTGTGTGTGTGTGTGTGTGTGTGTGTGTGTGTAATTACCTATATCTCATCAGTGTGGCTACAGATTCGAATTTCCCAGACTAAGATTAAAACCGGATTGTTTCCTCTAATCAATCTAAAAACAGTTTTAAATAATAGAAATAGGATTTGAAGTAGTCATTTTATTCTGATTATTATTTCTATTCTATTTGTATGTATTAATTTATCAGGAAAAAATGATCATAAAAGTTAATGAGTATTTATAAAATTTATCAAATGTTGTTTAATTAATGTAAATTACACACAACATTATTTTGAAAAACTAATAAAAACATAATTTTCACTTGAATTTCTATTATCTTTTACATAGCATTACATAACGTGTCATCTACGAAAAACAAACTGAATATATTTTATGTCTTATTGAATTGTATTAATTGGAATTTTACTTTGTTTGGCATTTGAAATTATTAAAAAGAAACTATTATAGTTTAAAATTATATTAAAATTATGAAAGTATTTGAAAATAAACAAAACCTAGGTTGATATCAATACAATAATTGATGTTGCTTTACGCAATTTTGTTTTAAACAAATTCAAAGTGTTATAAACAGACACTAAATCCCAATTATATAATAATTGATTCCTTTTGAATGCATGTACGCAATATTTTTATATGATGAACGTCTGAGGTTTACGTATTCACATATCAACATATGAATTAATCGTTTACTTTTAATAAGAAAGTAAAAAATTTTACTGGTCAAAACTATTCCACAGATGTTTTAACAGGATTTGTGATAATATTGTGTTTTATCCATTGTGAATTTTTATAATACGAAATGTTTTAAAACAGTAAACTTAATAAAGATTTGTTGTTTATTTTCTTGTTTTTGTTCATTGAATTTTACTGCCGTTGAAAAATGAATTTAAAATTTTATCTTAAATATTTTGTATATATATATATATATATATATATATATATATATATAGTTCTTTGGTATTTTCTTACTGAAATTACAATATTTTGTATACTTCATTTAATTTGTTGGTGCTAATGGTTGTTCGAGCAATATTACAAAATAAACGATTTATTGAGACTGTCAGACTCCAAAATAAACAAAGAATACCAGAAATTTAATAACAGACATTCGTAGATGTGCTGGCTTGGTCGTCATACTGTCTAAGAAAGCCATACTGTCTAAGAAAATCTTGCCCCTTTTCAAATTTCATATTTCACTTCGTAGTATTCTTTATTTATCCTCCTTATAATGCCCTTATAGTGCTATTACCCGCGCCAATATTAGCATTAGCAAAAGATCAGCGTGATATATTATACACACACCTACACACTCATCCACCCACCGCATATATATATATATATACATATATATATATATATATATATATATATATATAAAGAGAGAGAGGGGGGGAGAGATGTCGTTTATCACGTTTGAGCTATTGTTGAACAAATTTACTTACTTATAAGGAACAGTAATTTATGTGAGAATAAGTTTCTCTTCACAAATGTAATGCCTCCAAGTTACTAATGATATATCTATATATATGTGTGTGTGTGTGTGTGTGTGTGTGTGTGTGTGTGTGTGTGTGTGTGTGTGCGCGCGCGCGTTTGTGTGTGTGTGTGGGGGGGGGGTTCAGTCACACTCATGAGTCGACACACGGCGAAACACATGTCCGTGGATAATTATATTTAAATTTCATTCATCTATTACTATCTTATAAGTAAGATGTTTCTACTGTTGGCATTGGTTTCCTCGATATTTTTTAGTCAGATTTTCTGTCCTAGAAAGATATAAGATACTTACTGAAGTGATCACGTAAATGTAACTAACATTCCATAAATTTAGACATATTTAAACGCTTGTATATTGAGTTTAATCTTTGCTTGTAAATAATTCATCTGGACTGTATAATATTACATCATTACATTATCCTAAACAGATATTCTCTCTTTCAGCCACATTATATATATATATATATATATGTATATATATATGTATATATATATACACATATATATATACGTATTAAAAAGTATTTTACATGTTATTCCTATATAAATACGTCCGTCTTGTTTCGCTGTGTAAAACATGCTATATATATATATATATATATATATATATATATATATATATATGCATATTATTATTGTTTTATGCATATACTTATATTATGAAATAATATATTCTTTATACAATTTTTATGGTTACTCCAACAGTGCTTAATGCACGAGTAGAGCGTAATAGCGGTATAAATATATAATTACGTTAAGTAAGATCCATAAAGTGTTTGTTCATTCATTCCACAAGGGAGGGTCATATAACTGAAAATCTGAATCACAACATTACTATATAGGGGAAACTTATTTGATTCAAAGAAAAGATTGTAGAATCACAATAGGACCTCTTATAAAATAAAAACATAAATATATCACATCAATAAGTACTTTTGTAAACTAAAATAACGCGAACATTGTCCAGCTGTAGATAATTTTTAACTTAGCTAGGATATGTAGATTTTAGATATTTCCTGTAAATTATGTCTGAACGAGATATTAAAAATGTTAAGATTTAAAGAAATAAAAGAATTATGAACTTTAGTAACAAATGATTACAAATTATAGACAAAGAATAAACTTTGAAATAGCTACTAAAAAATCATCATTGGTTTGTAAAAATTATATTTAAAAAAACATAAAACAAAAGATAATACCATTTTAAAATAATTTAAGTAAAACTATCCTACCAATTTAATTTAACATTGTAATAATGCAACTATATTCTAATTGTTGTTCTTTTTTCAATTTTAAAAAAAGTATAATTCATAATTTTCGCAGCAAATTGAATAAATATGTAAAAAAAATAATAATAAAGTTAATATAATAAAATAAGTAATAAGAAACAACGATAAAAATTAACAGTAAAACCAAAATGATTACTAAAACATATTCCGCACCTATAACTAAATTGCCTTAAATATAAATTAATTAAATAAATAATTAATATATTTATAGAACTCCTCTAAACATTGCAGTCAACACTTAAGCTTTCAACTCATAGAGAAGAAACGTCCTCCAAGATGAATAGCGATTTTTTGAGAAGTATGATATACTCTAACATATACAAATAGGAATAAAACATGTCGCTATACTTATATATTTAATTTGATATATTACGTTTGCAAATATTTTATTAATAATTACTAAGTTCTTCAATATTTTCGTTTATTCTTTGCTTCGGATAAATTTCTATCATACAGTGTGTTCAACCGAATATATCATTCTTATTGCTTTTAAATATCTTATCATTATTATATTATTATTAGCGTTAACCGTAACGTTAAATGTAACTACTGATATAAACAGTATCTGCTTATCCTTCTTGAGGATGAGATTTCATAGGATTGACCAAAAACAGTCAACCATGAATACAAAGATTGAACACCCGATTTTTTTCAAAAATCAAATCCGTAGTAATGCTGTTAATATATCCAGGCAGATAAGTTTAAACGTCCTTAGATGGTTACCTTAAATGTTAAATATAAATCTTAAATGTTAAATATAATTCTTAAACCAATTAAGATATGCAAACGTATTTATATATTACATATTTACAAGAATTTTTTTACTATTATATATATGAATTACTGCTAAAATAATAAAGCCATTTCTACTAATAATATTCAGACAGATAGTGTAGATACGTCAAAGTTAATAAGTTAAAACAGTTTCATAAAATGATATATAATAAAAAGTTACACAATAAAACCTCAATTCATGTAATATATATCAGTGTTTTCTCCCATGCATATTATTAGTAAATATGAATACTGGTTAATAGCTGTATCGAAATATAATTATTAGTAATATTAGTAAATATGAATACTGGTTAATAGCAGTATCGAAATATAATTATTATATTATTAGTAAATATGAATACTGGTTAATAGCAGTATCAAAATATAATTATTATATTATTAGTAAATATGAAAACTGGTTAATAGCAGTATCGAAATATAAGCTTGACATGTTTCACTCATGTTTCACGAATTCGATTGCTAGTTAACTGGAATAAACACATTAAGATATAGAAGCAATTTGAATTAATATACCCACATGTTTAGTTTATGATTAACTGTGGGAATAAAACATGAATGTTATTATGTAACTTACTTGAAATATATTGTCATACTGCTTCGAATATACATAGTCTAGCTACGTCGATGAGCTGTGTGTAGACGGCGAAAAAATTGTCTGTGGATAATTACACATAAACACACACACATACACACACACACACACATGGTGTTGGATATATATATATATATATATATATATATATATATATATATATATATATATATATATATATATATAGTGTTATAATGGAATAATTCCAGGAGGAAATCCGGGTATGAGAGCTCAATGTGGTAAACAGAGCAATAAAAATATAACACGGAAATTACATAATTGTCGATGCAATAATTTATTTCAACCTTATGGTATTTTCAAGCATCTAAACTATAAAATTACATTTTTGATACTGAAATAAAGAAAGAAAAAAGAATCGGGCCCCGACCATCAAAAACCAGAGGGGGTGGTAGTAGCAATCCACTTAATACATTTTATAGAGAGGGTGGGAATTAAGTTAGTAGGGGAGGGATTTTTTTTAAAAAAACAAGAACATTATGACACTTAACGACTGTCCGGTAACCCGACGTAACAACAGACACACACAC